>NC_084461.1:152147647-152448970 GCF_027409185.1 Cynocephalus volans | reverse complement strand
CCAAAACCTATTCTGGTATTTGTTCTTCAAAAAGCAGTTCCTCTCCCCAGTTCTCCTCTCTATGTCTCAAATCTTCTTCTGTCTTTCTCTTATAAGACACCTGTCATTGGATTTAAGGTCCTCCTGGATAACTCAGGATGAACTCATCTCCAGATCTTTAACTTAATTATATGCAAAGGCCCTTTTCCCAATTAAGGTCACATTCACAGGTTCCAGGGGTTAGAACATGGATGTATCTTTAGGGGGGCCACCATTCACCCGCTACATATCCCTTCTCCATTTATCTGCTTTTCAAGTGTAAATTCAGGAACCCCAATCTGCCTTACAATGGTGGCACCCCAATATAAGTAGCCCTCTGGGATGGCGGAGCCCCCAGGAGAGGGGGACACTAGCCCAGACGGCTGGTTGATGCCCCTTCTGTACCATTAACTGTCTTAAATGACTTACGGTGTGAAATAATGGTATCTTCTGTGCATTTCCCTAGAAAAACACCCTTCCAGACTCTCAGAGAGAAAAGCCATACACTATGGCACTGGTACAACAGACCGGATAGTTGCAAGTGAGTAGCACATCCTGTCCAAATTAGACTACTTAGCAGAGGGAAGGACTTGAGGAAGGTAAGTCACTTGCTCATGTCTACTGATATCAAATGTCATCAGCCCAAAGAACAGTATTTGAACAGCTTAAAAGTTTTACCTTTAAAAATATACATATACCCTGTTGGTCTATAGGAAAGCTGTCCACTAGCTTCCTTCTGTAGAAAGAACTGAATAGCCATGGTTTCTAGTGATGGGGTAATGATGGGTTTTCCTTTCCCCTGTTTTGATGTTCCATGGGCTTTTACTAATTGAGGGAGCCAAACAGGCAATAGGAAATGGTGTGTTGCAAACAACCAACCAGAAAGAAAAGTTATCTTTAAAATACCCGAAGAGCTCAGGTGGCTAGAGCAAAGTGTTGATAACACCAAGGTCAAGGGTTCGGATCCCCTTACTGGCCACCCACCAAAAATAAATAAATAAATCAAATCAAATAACAGGAGATTTTTAAATAGGGGAGGACACGCAAGGAAGCATCTTGGGAAACACCTTCAGGAATTTGGGCTCTGGAAGGAAAGTAATGGGTGGGGATGGAGGATGAAGTCCATCTGCTGGAACCTGCCAAATTTGAGATAGGGGTGAGGGCAGAACCACATAAACTGAGAAGTGAGCATCCTCATTGTTTGCAAAGCACTTTCACAACATTCTCTTGTTTAAGCCTAAGGCAGACCCCGTGGGAGGAGCTTGAAATGGTGGGAAAAGCACTGGGGTTGCTCTACCTCCTGAGCTGAGTTACCTTGGACAAGTGACTGGCCCTTGCTAAGCCTCAGAGTCCTCAACTGGAAAGTGGGGGCAATAGCGATGCCTGTGCTGCACCTTCAATAATTATATTATTTTACTTCTTAAACTAGGAAATAGACTGTCACTTTGTGGAAGGATTTTTCAATTTATAAAGGGAATTGCCATAGAACCTATGAACTTGACCTTCTGTTTGTAACACCTGCAGTTTCTCAGGAGAGTAGTCACTTCATGGACACAGGTAGAGACCTCTCACACCTGGAGAGGGCTTTCATCTGTATCCAACTGCCAAGCCTCAGTTTGCTCATCTGCAAAGTAGGGTTGTCAATAATTATTGCTAGCTCTCTGAGTTTTAAGAAGATTAACTGAGAGGACAGATGTGATAGCATTTAAGATGCTTTCGCTGGCATAAAGAAGCGAGTAACAGAAACCCCAACTCAAATTCAAGGTTGGCTTTACATTTTTGCAAAATTTATCATCTCATGTAAGAGGAAGTCCAGAGGCAGAGTGGCTTCGGGGTGGGTTGGATCGATGATTCAGTGTTGTCATCAGAGGCATAGGTTTATCCATCTCTCTTCTCTGCCACCTGCAATGATTGCATCATTGCCAAGATGCGAACAAGATGGCACCAGAAGTCCTAGGCATGACATCCAAACAAAGCAGCATCCAGAAGAGGACCAAGTGCCTCTTTCTGAGGCTCACTTTTAGGAGGGAGACAACTGTGCCTAGCAGCAGGCATGCCCTCATACCTATTTGGACAGAGTTCAGTTATCTGACCATTCCTGGCCTAATTATTGTCAAGTGCAGGTGATAGCTCGGAATTGCAAGGGAGGCACATGGTTCTGCAGGAAGGAAAATAAGTCATCCAAATTAGGGTTCTCTTGAAAAGAAGAAAGGGAGTATCTCAGATGGGTTCTCCCAGAAGCAGTACTTGAACTTGAACTTCCTTATTTGGAAACACCAGCAGGAGAATGATGAAGTGGGACAGAGGAGGGAAGTCAGCCAGTTAAGGGTGCTCTATCAGGCCCCTTGCTGCTATGGGTGACTACAGCTTAATCTCCTGAGAAATCTAGGAGACAATGTGGAACATGCCTTGGAAGTATCCTGATCAAGGGCCAGGGAAGCTAAGGTATTTCTCCAGGCACCCCATTCATCACTGGTTCTGGGCTACATCCCTCCTGTGCCACTAACCTGCACATTAACTTTGCCATGAGAACAGGCCTAGTAAGTTCCAGTAGGTAGAAAAAAACCCTGGGCAGAGAATTGCAGGTGTTTGCCCATGGAGGTGAGTTCAAGAAGGATGAAGCCTGGGTTGACAGCCAGCAGTGAGAGCTCTTTTCAACCAATGAAAAAAGAGCAAATGATCATCTTAGCGTGACAAAGAGTAGGCAGCCCTTCCTGACATGAGCCACAAGATGTCCAGGACATGTTTGTCACTTGGATAAGAGAATTTTTTGTGAACTTGAAGGCCCAAGGGCTTTTTCCATCACGTGCAGACTTGCAATTCTTTCTAGATCTTTTCTCTCTGTTCCTGGTTCATCTCTCCTGGGAGCACCCTTGAAATCACTGGGATTCCAAAGCAATAAACAACATAACAATAATGATGCCTGTTATTATTAAAGCAGCAGCTATCACTTTTAGCACTATAGAGGTTCAGGAATTGTGCTTTACATGTGTTATTTTATTGAATGCTCACAGCAACCCTGTGAGGTGGGTGATGTTATTATCCCCATTTAAAGATGGGGAATTGAGGAACAGAGAATGGAATGACTTAACTAAAGTCACAAAGTGACGATTGAGGTGAATTCTAAGTGGGCTCATAAAAAGTGCTGAACAGGGGGTCCTGTCCCACCAAAATGTTCTTTTTAGCAATAGAGAGTGTCTCTCGAGGAACCGGGTTGGGCTTCTTCTGGGTTGTTTGCTTCTGTATTGACAGAGCACAGAGTAGATTTGATAAAAGTTGGTTGAATAAAAGACCATCTCTATAAATGTAATGGGGTTATTTTCCCCATTTTATGGATAAGAAAACTGACATGGACAAAGGTTCAAATACAAGTACATTTGGGAGGAGCTAGGATTCAAACCAAGATCTCGCTGACTTCAAGTTCTTTTCCACCACACTGTGGGGTCTGTGGTTGGGCCCTGGCTGTTGAGACCAGAACCACAGGGACTGGCCGACTTTCCTGTGGTGACTGGGGCTGAGCCCCTGGCTCTGGCCATTGCCCTGTCACTGCCCACGGCTGGCCACAAAGGGCTGTGGGAAAGAAAGTTTGGACCCACACAGCCCAATCGAAACACAATGTCAGCCACAAATGAAAGCCACATATATAATTTTAAATTTTCTAGTAGCCACATTAAAAAGTAAAGGGAAACAGGTAAAATTGTTTTTATTAATATATTTTGCTTAACCTAGTACATCTCCAAATGTTATAATTTCAGAGTATAATCAATATAAAACATCACAATTGAGGTTTCTTTCTTTCTTTTTTTTTTTTTGTGTACTAAGGATTTAAAATGCGATGTGTATTTTATATTTACACACATCTCAGTTTGGAGTAGCCACATTTCGGTACTTCAGAGCCACATGTGGCTATTTGCTACCACATTGGGTTGGGCAAGTTTGGATGATTCAGAGAAAACCTTGTCCTTCCCACTCTCTTCTCCTTCACCTCCTACACACACGAGAAAATCAAGGCAACTTCAAATATGTGCTTTACATTGATAAGAACCAGCGTCTACTTAAGCAAGTAAACAGAATTCCTTATAAGCAAGTAAACAGAATTCCTTATAAGCTAATGATGAAATGTAAGTGGGTACCAGTTTTAGAACATACCTTTTGACTCACCAATTTGAATTCTAGGATTGGATCCTAGGAAAGTAACTGGAAAAGTATGCAAAGATTTATGTACAAGGATATTCATGAAAGGGTTTGTATTAGCTTCCTATTGCTGTAACAAATTACCACCAACTCAGCGGCTTAAAACAACAAAATTTTATGATTTTACAGTGCTGGATGTCAGACGTCTGAAATGGGTCTCATTGGGCTAAAATCAAGGTGTCACCGGCTACATTCCTTCTGGAGGCTCTAGGGGAGAATCTATCACCTTGATTTTTCCAGCTTCTAGAGGCTGTCCACATTCTTAGGCTCCTGGTCACCTTCCAGCAATGGCATCACTTCACCTCTGCTTCCACCCTCACGTCTTCTTCTCTGACTCTGTCTCTCTTTTTTCCTTATAAGGACCTTGCGATTACACTGGACTCACCTGGATAATCCAGAATACTTCCCCTGTCTCAAGATCTTTAATTTAATCAATCTGCAAAGTTCTCTTTGCTATGTACGATGACATATTCACATGTTCTAGCAATTAGGGTGTGGACATCTTTGGAGGGTAATTATTCTGCCTTGCACAAGGTTGTTAAAAAAAAAAAAAAAGAAAAGAAAGAAAGAGAAAAAATCTTTGGGACCAGGGCTTGGTGAAAAGTTCTTAGACATGATACCAAAAGCATGATCCATAAAACAAAAATATCAGTAAATTAGACTTTATCAAAATTAAAAAGGTTTGCTCTGTGAAAGACCCTATTAAGAGGATGAAAAGACAAGCTACTGACTGGGAGAAAATATTTGCAAACCATATGGACTCATATCTAGAATATACGTATTAAACTCTTGAAATTCAACAGTAAGGTCACAAACAGTCCTATAAAAAACGGACCATAGACATGAAGAGACATTTCACCAAAGATGGAAAATAAGCCCATGAAAGGATGCTCGCATCATTAGCCATCAGGGAGATGAAAATGGAGACTATGAGCTATCACTGCACACCTGTGAGAACAGGCACAACAAAACGTGGTGACAATGCCCAATGCTGGTGAGTCTGCAGAAAAGTTGGATCTCTCAGACATTGCTGTGGGAGTGTAAAATGATACAGCCACTCTGAAAAATAGTTTCACAGTCTCTTAAAAATCTAAACATACACTTGCCAGGCAACTCAGAAATTGCACTCTGGATATTTGTCCCAGGGAAATTAAAATATATCTCCACATAAAACCATTACAAGATTATTTATAACAGTTTGTTTGTAATAGTAAAAAACTAGAAACAACTAAAATGTCCTAAAATAGATGAATGGTTAACAGGTTTGGTACACCCATGCCATGGAATACTACTTAGCAGTAAAAAGGAAGAAACAATTGATACACTCAACAAGGTGGATAGATCTCAATGTTATTGTGCTGAATGAAAAATGTATATGCAACATTCTCGGAATGACAATATTATAGAGATGAACAGATTATTGGTTGCCAGGGGTTAGGGAGAAGGCGAGGAGAGACGGGTCACATGAGGGAGATCTTTGTGGTGATGGAATAGTTCTGGATCCTGACAGTGGTGGTGGTTACACAAATGCACACATGTGATAGAGACACAGAGCTATACGCACAGATTGTACCAATGTCAATATCCTGGTTTTGACAGTGTACTATACTTACACAAGATGTATTCACTGGGGTAAATTGGGTAAACGGTATACAGGAACTCTCTGTACTATCTTTGCAACTTCCCGTGAATCTATAATTACTTCTAAATTAAAAGTTAACAAAAAGAAAGAAAAGAAACAGAAATAACCTAAATGTCTAAAAATAGGGGATTGGTTAAATGAGCTGTGCTATACTCATACAATAAAATGAATGGAGCCATTTAGAATGATCAGGGAAAACCACATAGCTAGACAAAGAAAATCACAATACGTGACAATGTACCCTGTAAGTCTCCTTTGCTATAACTAGATTTGTGTGTGCATCTGAGAGAAGAAAGTCCAACAGGATACAACGAAGTGTTAGCAGTGGTTATCTCTGGGTGACTTTTGTACTTTGAGCTTTTCAGTACTGCCCAATTTTTTACGATGCACATGTGTTACTTTGATAATCAGGGAGAAAATGCTATTTCTATTTTGGTGGGAAAAAAGAGAAGGCAGCCAAAGGGCAGGAGTTGTGTTGCTATGCCATCTTTCTGTCCCAAACGTAGCTTCATGAACACACACAAAGGAAGGTCAGCAGAGGGATTCTTCTCGCAGGGAGGCGACCATGCAGTATATGCTTTGCTTTTTGGCAGGAACCAAATGAAAGGAGATGGAGTGATTCAGACCAAAGACCACAGCAAGTCGGGAATAAAACAGCACCTGGTATGTTACAATCCCACCAAAACGTGTGTGTGGACTGGGGGTTTGTGTAAAAAAGAAGAGAAACTGATTGTTGAATCTGAATGAGGAATTAAGCTATGGGAACTCCTCTTTCTCTAGAATATTCTTTAGGATTTTTGCTTTGTCATCATTTCCATGAAGAGAAACACCTGCTTTTATATTTGCAACCACGAGCTCTAAATGCCTTTCTGCTGGGCTTGTCTCTGTCTGGGTCCAGGGAGGCCAGAGCCCCTGAACAAATCACCCTTAAAGCTCAGCTGGGGAAGAATGAGCAGAAATTTCTGTGAGGGTTGGAGTGGCAATTGGGACTTACATCAATGATCCAGATAACCATCGTTATGGTAATATTCCTTTTATCTCAAGTATTCATTGTGCTCCAGGCACTGTCGTAGCTGCTCTATGTAATTCATTCTAAAGTTGTTATTGTTCATCATTTTATAGATAAGGAAACTGAGGTCCAGGAGAGGTAACCAGCCCAGTCCTGCAGCCATTCCCTGATGGAGCTGTGGTGAGCACCAATCCTGTCCAGCTCCAAAGCTGTGTGGTTACCCTTCTCCCCCATTTCCCTTGGGTCCCCATGTGGAAAAATGGGGGAGGGAACAGTCTGCACCTAACTTTGTGGCTCCCCGCCAGGACAGGAGGCAGCCACTCAGGGCACATGTTTGCGGCTGCCACCCAAATGGCCTCTCCTGACCAGCTGGTCCCTGGATGCCGAGGCTGCTCTGGCTGGGACGGGATCTCCTGCGCACAGGCTCCCCCTTATGGAAAGGAGGGACACTCCGCTGTAACTCCAGCCCGACTTGGGGCCTGCCACTCCACCCGGGCAAGAGATGCTGCAAAGGGTCCGCCCACCCCCCCAGCACAGTGCCTCGACGACAACGTGGCTCCCGACTCCTGCAAGTCCTGGGCTTCCTGTTCCAAATGCGCCCTCGTCTGACCCCCCAAAGCAGGCATCTTCTTTGGTGTCCTGCTCGTGGACACGTTCTTGGATCCACACATTGTGGAATGTTGATAAATAAAGTAATGTGAGCTGACAGAGCCCCGAGGAGAAGTATGATATTTACAATGGCCTTCTCAGGGAGCCTTTTCCTGTTTAGACACCAGAAGGAAAACATCCTTTCTTTAAATACATATATGTGTAGCAAGTGTAATGTTCTCTTTCCTAGGACGGCTGAGACCTGCTTTCTAACTGCAGAGCTTTGGGCCGACTCATCCCCTCTGTGAGCCTCAGTGTCCTCATCTGTACAGTGGGTGCAAGGACTCTCACCTCCCAGGATGGTTGTGACCTATGCCCAGGAGGGGCTTAGGTGGTGTTTGTACATCCTTTAGGTCCTTCTGGGAATGAAGAGAGACTCACTGCAATTCCAGTGCTTATTCCCTTATTCATTAATTAAGCCACTCAAAAAATGTTTACTCAATGCCCACAATGTGCCAGGCACAGCAATGAGCAAGCCAGACAGGGGCCCTCTGTATTTTTAACAACTAGTGTACGTAACTGGTCTTGGTAACTACCTCCCTCTCTCTGAGTCTTCATTTACCTGAATGCAAAATGGGGCAGCAGAGGGAATGCCTGGTGGAGGTGCTGTTATGTGACCAGACAGCCTCCTTTGGGTTAACAAGCAGCCCTGCTTCTGACTGTCCCTCTCCCTGTCCCCCAGTGCCCTCCACGGGTCTCCCCACTCATGCTGGGGCCACATGAGGTCCTCTCACCTGTTCTCCCTGAGCCCCAGAGCACTGTCCTCATTCTTCTAGACTTGGGCAGGGTTGGGCGGTAGTGACCTGGCTCTGGAATTCAAACCTCAGTTTCCTTATCTGTAGAAGGACCTGTAAAAGGGTTCCTTATGGCTTGATTGTGATGATTTACCTAAGAGGACTCCAGAGTAGATGAACATGACAGTGCTCTGTAGCCATCAGTGGCTTATTATAGATATTACTGATATTATTATATTACAGTCTTATTATTGATATTATTATCCCAGGCATCCCTGTGTGTCTTATGAGAAGGCCTTAGAGGGGATGGAAAATGAGGAACCTCAGCCATAGGGCTTGCCAAGAAAATACCTTTGGGCTTCCTGAGGGAGCAGGTTCCAGACTGACCATTGGGAGAGCAGAGCAGCAAGGCTGTGAGTGTGGGGAGGGAGCCCCGCGTGGAGGAACCGCGTGTGCGGAAGTGCATGTGTTGGAGCAACCTGTAGTTTGGCTTTGCTCCTCCACAGAGGAATCTGCAAGCACTTTTGTGTGAGAGGGCAGCCAACGTGCGGGCTTCAGAAGAGGCTGGTCAGGTAGGCAAGGCACCCTGGTTATGGAGGGCATTGAATGCCAAGATGCTTGGAACTTTAGGTTTCAGACCAAGGGAAGCCTTGTTCATGTTGCTTGGACAGAGAGCAGAGAGAGGAATTGAAGCAGGAAAGACCCAGGTGTCAATAACCCAGAGAGGAGAGAGAGAGCTGGCTGAGGTCAAGGTCGTGTGGATGAGGAGAAGGGAAAGTATTTGAGAGATGTTCCTGAGATGGCCCTGACAGGGCCGCATGATGGATTGACTGTGGGTGGGAGGCAGAGGGACAATCTTCCATCTAGCCAGAGGCCCAGACAGACACCCAGGGAAGAAGAGTGGAGCAGACGAGAGAGAGGATAATTAAGTGCTAAATTGTGCAGCTTAATTTATTGTTTGGACAGTTGCCTTGTACTCTAATGAGCTCATGACATCAGTCAGCAGGGAAAGTATGCCTAGCCCATCGCCCGTCGCAACTGGAGCCATCTGTGGGCACTGCCCAGATCCCTATCTGGACAGATAGACGCTGGCTGCTGGGCTTCAGGGCTCAGTTTGAAATTGGGGGTACCAACAAACCCCAGGCCAGGGTGCCCCTGGCAAGACCCCTTCCTTAGAAGCTCCAGAATCCAAAAGACCCAGGACTCCCAGGCATGTTAGTCCAGAAGAGGAAGGAGGCACAGAGTTCGAACTTGACCATGATGTAGGATGATGGGTCCTGCCTCCAAGTCCAGGGGAGATAGGTTCACCTCTAGGACCCTTCCTGCTTATGTGACCTTGGGCAGGCCACTGACCTTCTCTGGGCTTCTGTGAATTTAAGTTAACACATGGAAAGTGCTCTGTGAATCTCAGTTATTTATGAAAAGTTTCTCCCAATTAAAAAATATGTTAAAACAACAAATATGTAAGAGCACCTACCTTACCTACCTGCCACGTGCCACATCCTGGGCTTGGGCTCCTGGGGATGCAGAGAACTGACTCATCACCTACTTTGGGCAGAGAAAAAGACAATTTAGCCTTGATTATATCACTGCGTTGATCAAGTCTTGAAGAGATTCTAAGTGTGGGATAAAGAGAGAGAGATTTGTCTTGGAGGAACCCAGAGAGGCTTTTTGGAGAAAGTGGTGCCCAAAGCAGGCCTCACAGAATTGTCTAGACTTTCTCACTAGAGAAATAGCCCCTTGCACCTGTTCTTCCTCACAAAGTCGCTCTAAATATCTTTGTTGGAGACTCTTAGGAGAACCTCTGGTTGGAAGGACTGGGGGTGAAATGGAGCTGCGTTTACAGAGTACTTTACATAAGATTGAGAAGGGTTAATTTTCCATATCAAGGAAGGTCAATCTGATGGAGATTATGGAGGGTCAAATCTCCCCCCAGCCCATCTTTCCCAGACCACCATTCCTCATAACTGATTGCAACTGTGATAGAGAGATCATGTTTGATTTTCTGCTTAAAATATGCACCTCCACCGCCCTGCAACAGAGGCTGCCTGGCATAGAACTGGCGCTCCATATGTTTGTATTGAATAAAGGAATGAAGAAAGCTGAGACAGTAGTCAGACATTCACATGGAAACAAGATAGTATTCTCACCTATCAGGTCACCAAAGATGAAAAAGTGATTGCTCATGCCTAGTTTGAGCCCAGGAGAAGAAACAGCTCTCTGGACACTTCAGGTGGTTGTATAGTTACGTTATCTTCCCAGGGGACAGCTTGGCCATCTAAAGTTTCAAAAATACCCATGTTCTTTATCACAGCAATACCACTACTCAGGATGGAGTCTCAGGAGAGGGGTTGTACCAGTGTAGAAAGCCGTCTCACCATGACATATTGGAAACAATCTAAATGCTTGACAGGAGGGGATTGATTAAGGAAACTATGACTGTCCTTGGAATGTTATGGAAGCATTTAAAAACATGATGGAGATACATGAGGGGTCTTCAAAAAGTTTGTGGAAAAATGGAATTAAAAGATAACAAGAATCTTTCCATGAACTTTCTGAAGACCCTCGTATATATGGAAAGGTACCCGTGATGTATTAAGTAGGGAGAACCAGTCCCCAGTCCACAATATATATATATACACCGAGCGAGTCTGAGGTATATTAGCCACCTCTGGATATTTTTATTTTCTCTTTTTTTTTTTTGGCTATCTGCATTTTCAACATTTTTTAAAAAAGGAGAATGTGTGATTGCTATACAACAATATAGCTGTTTCCACACTGGTTTTTTAAAGAAGAATAAAGGTGAAGGTGGGGGAGAGGGGCCATCTGGGAAAGTGTAAACCGCACTAGTTTCTCAGACTCTCCTCTGTCCATTTGGTGCCTCTCCTCTCTAAGGTGCTCCGGGCTAGGTCAGGGAGACCCTCTAACTCTCTCCGTGAGACAGGAAGCAACTGGGGTAGCCACGGGCAGCTGTGGGTGAACAGAGGCCTGGGTCCTCCCTTCACGGGGACAGCCATAGCGTCTGTCTCACAACAGCCCATTGGGGGCCTGTCTTCTCAGCTGGGGCCCTCAGGACCACACTCAGTTGGCCATGACCACAGACCACGTCTGAGGCTCATTCTCAGCCACTTCCCCATTGCCAGGTCCTGGGCCTGGTCTACAGTCTTAAGTCAGCCAGAGCTGGCTTCCAGTCCCTGCTCTGCATCACTTCACCTCTTAGAGCCTTCTCCTGTGTCACTGAGGGTCACTATATCTACACTGTGGGTGTTGAAAAGATCAGATGAGCAAAAGGATGTGGTGATGTAGTATCCAAGTCCTGGCTGCCCTCTGTCTTGCCTGAATCCTCTGTCTTGCACTGGCCACCAACCTTAGTGAACCTAAGGTGGCCTTGCAGTCTCCCGGACTCTCCACCTGCTCATACTTCCTGGGCATCGACGCCTGGCTCCTTCTTTTCAGCTGCTCACTATGGAAGCAACCAGAGAGGCAAGCCCTCCTGTCTCCCCTGCCCTGAAGCTTCTCATGGTGGGTGGAGCCTGGGGGAGGGTCCCCACCCGGAGGCCAGAGGGTCAGGATGGAACCACACAGAAGGGGCACCCCAGTCTGGAAGAATGACTTGGATGGACACTGCCTCCCCTTCCCCCAGACCTGCCCTTCTTCAGATTCCAGGGAGTGAAGGTAATGGGAGTATCTGTGGTGTGTGTGTGTGTGTGTGTGTGTGTGCATGTGCGTGCGCACGTGTGTGTGTGTGTGTGTGTACATGTGTGTGTGTGTGAGAGAGAGAGAGGGAGAGAGATGGGGAAGCAGGTGATGAGGGCGGTGTGGAAGGGAAGTAGCAGAAATGTCCGCCTTCCATCCTAAGATGGCGGTGGCTGTGGCGGTTGGCGCGGAATAGCTGAGGTGGAAAAGGCGGCCACTGGGCCTTAGGCAGCCGGGAAACTTGTGGACCTTCCTCTTGCCATCTCTCTTAAGGGAGGACTGCTGCTGGTGGCCGGTCGTGGGGGCTGACCGCCACTTTGCCCTTGGCAGGAGAGGCTGCCTCATTTACAGGCAACAGCTTTGAAGTATGGAGCAGGAAAAGAACGGTTTCTTAGCTGCAAAAGCAAGTCTCTAAACAGGGAACATGGTGCCGGGGCTGCTGTTGACGCTGCCAGGATCTCGGAGGCCGGGACTGTGCTGAAGGTGGCCAGCTGCCCTATTCAGGATTCGAGGTTTCAGGCCGGCATAAAAGAAGATTCCTTGGAGCGCCCAAGCCGCACCGTGGGACTGAGTGAGCAGCCCGAGGTGGCGGCGACCGAGAACGGGGACGGTGACGACGCAGAGGCAGAGAGGGAGCTGCCCGGCCTGGCACAGCCCTGTGAGTGACCCCTGGCCCGGCCCTGCTTGGGGGGCGGATGCCTGCCCGGCTTCCGCCTGCCCCACTGGGCCACTCACCGGCCCGGGGCTGCCACCATTTTCTCAGGTGGTGGCGGCTCCGGCCCAGCTCGGCCAAGCCTGTCCTCCTCGCCCGGCTCGGCTCCTCACTGAGCCTTCCCACTTGCTTGCCCCAGCGTGGGGCTTCCCGGGGCCTGCGGGCTGGCCTCCCCTCCCACTCCCTCCACAGTTCTCTGGTAGGGCTGGTGGCGTGGGGCGTCCCCGGCCAGCGTCGGGAGGGCAAGGAAGTACGGGCTGGGCCGACTGTCACTCCACCACACTCTGGGCTCCGGCCCCCGGTAAACTTCCTGTTACCGGGAGACAGATACCATCTCTGTGGCCACCAGTTCGGAAAAACGCCTAACCGATTTCTGGTTAGGAATAGTGTGGTCGGAGAGTTCCCGAGTTCGCTTGAACCTGACGGAGAGCTGACTGCGGGAGGGCACCGGACTCAGTCCGTGCGGGGGGGATTCAAAGGTGAACCATGTGCTGCAGGCTCCTCCCCCGAGGAGCTCATGCTCTGGTGTGGGAGATAAGACAAGTACACAAATAACCGTGATACCAGGAGGAAGGTGATAAGTCCCGAGAAAGATCTACACAGTGCTACAAAGGCACCCAGAGCGACCGGTCGTCTGCGCCTAGTAGAAACCTGGTAGACATCCTGGGCGAGGCGGTGCCGAGCAGGGTCTTGAAGGCCCAGCTGATAGATGAGGGCTGCAGAAGACATGTCCCAGCCCAGCCCAGTGTGCACAGAGCGGGGAGACATCCGGCTAGGGAGGTGGAGACTCGACAGAAACCACACACCCTGTGGGGTCACCACTGCTTGATCCAACAGCCCGGGCCAGAGCGCACGTAACAGGGAGAAGTCCTGCAAGGGAAGTGGAAGCTCAGCAGAGACCACACACCCTGCGGTACTGCCCTGTGATCCAGCAGCCCAGCAGAGTCCAAGTTGACCAGAGAGGTGGCTCCCCGGAGAGGCCCAAGAACCGAGGCAACCACACACACAAGGCACTAGAGGCCAACTGAGCAGTCACGGAGGTAGCCATACCAAATTGGCAACCACAGCAACATCTTAGTTAGTCAATAGTCTCAAACCGGTGGACTGTGAAACCCCCTGCCACAATGAATAAACATCAAAAAAAAAGATACCAGAAATACAAAAAAATCAAGAAAGTACACCACCAAAAGTTAATAAATCTCAAACTCTAGATCCTATAGAACAAGAAGCCCTTGAAATGACTGACAAGGAATTTCGAGTGATAATTCTAAGGAAACTGAATGAGATACAAGAAAACTCAGCTAGACATCATGATGAAACGAGGAAAAGTATACAGGACCTGAAAGAGGAAATGGACAAGGAAATCAATGTCCTGAAAAAAAATGTAGCAGAACTTGCCGAACTGAAGAAGTTATTCAGCGAAATAAAAAACACAATGGAGAGTTTAACCAGCAGGCTTGTCAAAGTTGAAGAGAGAACTTCTGAACTTGAAGATGGGCTGTTTGAAATAACACAAGCAGACAAAAAAAAGAAAAAAGAATCAAAGACATTGAAGAAAATCTGAGAGAGATATCAGACAACCTTAAGCGCTCAAATATCCGAGTCATGGGTATTCCAGAAGGGGAGGAAAACGGAGATTGCATTGAAAACATATTCAACAAAATAGTGGCAGAAAACTTCCCAGGTATAGGAAAAATCACAGATCTTCAGATCCAGCAAGCTCAACGATCTCCAAACGTATTCAACCCAAAAAGGCCCTCTCCAAGACATGTTATAGTCAAATTGGCAAAACTCAAAGACAAAGAGAGAATCTAAAAAGCTGCAAGAGAGAAGCGTCAAATTACCTATAAGGGAGCCCCAATCAGGCTAACATCAGACTTTTCATCACAAACCCTAAAAGCCAGAAAGGAATGGGATGGTATATTCAAAATACTAAAAGACAGAGATTGCCAGCCAAGAATACTCTACCCGGCAAGGCTATCCTTCCGAAATGAAGGGCAAATAGTATATTTCTCAGACAAACAAAAACTGCAGGAGTTCACTACCACACGACCACCCTTACAAGAAATCCTCAAGGGAGTACTGGGTTTGGTTCCTGAAAAATAGCTACCACTGCCATAAAAACCCCAAAAAAACCAAAACCCACTAGTGTAATAAAAATGGCATTCATGAAGAGAAAACAATCAAACAAAAACGCTATCTACAACCTAAGGAACCAACAAACACAGAAACCAAACAGTAAATCAGAAAGCAAGGAACAAAAGACACGTAAGACAACCAAACAACCAATAAGATGCTAGGAAAAAATCAACACCTTTCAATAACAACCCTTAATGTAAAAGGCTTAAATTCCCCAATCAAAGGACACAGACTGGCTGACTGGATTAAAAAGGAAGACCCAACTATATGCTGCCTACAAGAGACCCACCTCACCCATAAAGATTCACACAGACTAAGAGTGAAAGGATGGAAAAAGATTTACCATGCAAACAGAAAAGAAAAACGAGCTGGAGTAGCTATTCTTATATCTGACAAAATAGACTTTAAACTAAAAACCATAAAAAGAGACAATGAGGGGCACTACTTAATGATAAAAGGACTGATCCATCAAGAAGACATAACAATCATAAATATGTACGCACCCAGTGTTGAAGCAGCCAGATTTATAAAACAAACTCTATTAGACCTAAAGAAGGAAATAGACACTAATACCATAATAGCAGGGGACCTGAACACCCCACTGTCAATATTAGACAGATCATCTAGGCAAAGAATCAATAGAGAAACACAAGATCTAAACAATACTCTAGACCAATTAGAACTGGCAGATATCTGCAGAACATTCCATCCAACAACTTCAGAATATTCATTCTTCTCATCAGCACATGGATCATTCTCCAGGATAGATCACATATTAGGTCACAAATCAAGTCTCAATAAATTCAAAAAAATTGGAATTATCCCATGTATTTTCTCAGACCACAATGGATTAAAACTAGAAATTAATAACAAACGAAACTCTGGAAACTATACAAACACATGGAAATTAAACAGCATTCTACTTAATGACGTATGGGTCCAAGAAGAAATCAAGCAGGAAATCAAAAAATTTATTGGAACTAATGAAAATAATGATACATCATACCAAAACCTGTGGGATACTGCAAAAGCAGTATTAAGGGGGAAATTTATTGCATTAAATGCTCACCTCAGAAGAATGGAAAGATGGCAAGTGAACAACCTAACACTTCACCTTAAAGAACTAGAAAAACAAGAACAATCCAAACCTAAAGTTAGCAGACAGAAAGAAATCATTAAGATCAGAGCAGAACTGAATGAAATTGAAACCCAAAAAACAATACGAAAGATCAATGAATCAAAAAGTTGGTTTTTTGAAAATATAAAAAAAACTGACAAACCATTAGCATGGCTAACAAAAAAAAAAAGAAGAGAGAAGATTCAAACAACAAAAATTAGAAATGAAAAAGGCGATATTACAACTGATTCATCTGAAATACAAGGAATCATTTGAGACTACTATAAACAACTATACGCCAACAAATTTGAAAATCTGGAGGAAATGGATAAATTTCTGGACACACACAAGCTCCCAAAACTGAACCATGAAGATGTAGAAAATTTGAACAGACCAATAACAATAAAGGAGATTGAAGCTGTTATCAGAAGGCTCCCAACAAAGAAAAGCCCAGGACCAGATGGATTCACAGCAGAATTTTACCAAACATTCAAACAGGAATTGACACCAATTCTTTACAAACTATTCCAAAAGATTGAAACAGACACAAATCTCCCAAACTCATTCTATGAAGCAAACATCATCCTGATACCAAAACCAGGTAAAGATATAACCAAAAAAGAAAACTACAGGCCGATATCCTTGATGAATATAGATGCAAAAATCCTCACTAAAATATTAGCAAACAGAATACAGCAACACATACATAAAATTATTCACCACGATCAAGTGGGATTCAGCCCAGGGATGCAAGGTTAGTTTAATATACGCAAATCAATAAATGTGATACACCATATTAATAAACTCAAACACAAGGACCATATGATCATCTCTATAGATGCTGAAAAAGCATTTGATAAAGTTCAGCACTCATTCATGACAAAGACCCTCTATAAGTTAGGTATAGAGGGAAAGTATCTCAACATAATTAAAGCCATATATGACAAACCCACTGCCAATATCATCCTGAATGGGGAAAAGCTGAAAGCTTTTCCTTTAAGAACAGGCACTAGACAAGGATGCCCACTCTCACCACTCCTATTCAACATAGTGTTGGAAGTACTAGCCAGAGCAATCAGAGAAGAGAAGGAAATCAAGGGCATCCAGACTGGAAAAGATGAAGTCAAACTGTCCCTGTTTGCAGATGACATGATCCTATATATCGAACAGCCTAAAACCTCTACAAAAAAACTTTTGGAATTGATAAATGATTTCAGCACAGTAGCAGGATACAAAATCAACACACAAAAATCAGTAGCATTTCTACTCTCCAATAGTGAACATGCAGAACGAGAAATCAAGAAAGCCTGCCCATTTACAATAGCCATCAAAAAAATAAAATACTTAGGAATTGAGTTAACCAAGGAGGTGAAAAATCTCTATAATGAGAACTACAAACCACTGCTGAGAGAAATTAGAGAGGATACAAGAAGATGTAAAGATATCCCATGCTCTTGGATTGGAAGAATCAACATAGTGAAAATGTCCATACTACCCAAAGTGATATACAAATTCAATGCAATCCCCATCAAAATTCCAAAGACATTTTTCTCAGAAATGGAAAAAACTATCCAGACATTTATATGGAATAATAAAAGACCACGCATAGCCAAAGCAATGCTGAGCAAAAAAAGTAAAGCTGGAGGCATAACACTACCTGACTTTAAGCTATACTACAAAGCTATAATAACCAAAACAGTATGGTACTGGTGTAAAAACAGACACACTGATCAATGGAGTAGAATAGAGAGTCCAGAAATCAACCCACACACTTACTGCCATCTGATCTTTGACAAAGGCACCAAGTCTATTCACTGGGGAAGGGACTGCTTCACTTCAGCAAATGGTGCTGGGAGAACTGGATTTCCATATGCAGGAGAATGAAACTAGACCCATACCTCTCACCATATACTAAAATCAACTCAAAATGGATTAAGGATTTAAATATACACCCTGAAACAACAAAACTTCTTAAAGAAAACATAAGAGAAACACTTCAGGAAATAGGACTGGACAAAGACTTCATGAATACAACCCCAAAAGCATGGGCAACCAAAGGAAAAATAAACAAATCGGATTATATCAAACTAAAAAGCTTCTGCACAGCAAAAGAAACAATTAACAGAGTTAAAAGACAACCAACAGAGTGGGAGAAAATATTTGCAAAATATACTGCTGACAAAGGATTAATATCCAGAATATATAAGGAACTCAAACAACTTTACAAGAAAAAACAAGCAACCCAATTAAAAAATGGGCAAAAGAGCTAAGTAGGCATTTCTCTAAGGAAGATATACAAATGGCCAACAGACATATGAAAAAATGCTCAACATCACTCAGCATCCGGGAAATGCAAATCAAAACCACACTGAGATACCATCTCACCCCAGTTAGGATGGCTAAAATCCAAAAGACTCTGAACGATAAATGCTGGCGAGGTTGCGGAGAAAAAGGAACTCTCATACATTGTTGGTGGGACTGCAAAATGGTGCACCCTCTATGGAAAATGGTATGGAGGTTCCTCAAACAATTGCAGATAGATCTACCATATGACCCAGCTATCCCACTGCTGGGAATATACCCAGAGGAATGGAAATCATCAAGTCGAAGGTATACCTGTTCCCCAATGTTCATCGCAGCACTCTTTACAATAGCCAAGAGTTGGAACCAGCCCAAATGTCCATCATCAGATGAGTGGATACGGAAAATGTGGTACATCTACACAATGGAATACTACTCAGCTATAAAAACGAATGAAATACTGCCATTTGCAACAACATGGATGGACCTTGAGAGAATTATATTAAGTGAAACGAGTCAGGCACAGAAAGAGAAATACCACATGTTCTCACTTATTGGTGGGAGCTAAAAATCAATATATAAATTCACACACAAAAAAAATACTGGGGGGGGGAAGAAGATATAACAACCACAATTACTTGAAGTTGATACGACAAGCAAAGAGAAAGGACATTGTTGGGGGGGAGGGAGGAGAGGGAGGAGGGAGGGAGGTTTTGGTAAGGGGCAACAATAATCAACCACAATGTATATCGACAAATTAAAAGTTAAAAAAAAAAAAAAAAGAAATGTCCAGCGTCCCTGCCGTGTCAAGGCCTCCCTCTGGATACTGTCTGCGGAGGTCATCTCACCTAAGCGGCTCTGCCTCCCAGCAGCATCTACCGTCCTCACTCCTGTGGACCAGCTGGGGAGATGAAGCTCAGAGTTGCCTGACCAGGATATTTGGGACATTTGGCTGAGCTTGAGAGAACCTGGGCTCTGCAGTCAGGCAGACCAAGAAAGTTGGCTCCCTGTGCCCTGCAGGATGATCTCAGGCAAGTCATGTGTCTCTCTGAGCCTTGGTTTCCCAATCTGTAAAATGGGGTTACTAGCTCTGAGCACATCACTGTGCAGTATTGAGATTATGTCGTCAGATCACGTAGCCCCATTGCCTGGTTTACTGTAAAAACACAATAATTGACTGTAATTTTTTTCTTTTCATAATAATAATTGCTCTGTCTGACTCCAGATTCCACAGAGGTAGAGCTGGGAGTGGATGAGGGTGAGGGTAACACAGGGAATACAAGGTCGTCTTCCCTCGAGATGGAAAACACATGGCACAAATATTAAAAATCAAGGAAACCATTCTCCCCTGTTCTTCGATCACATGAGAACCATCTGATGTTTGCCCACTAGGTTCTCCACCTGCCTCCACATGGCCAGGTCCACAGACCTGTGTTTCTAGGGAACTGCCTCCTCCAGCATGCAGTCACCTCAGCAACTAAAGTGCAGGCGAGTGAATGGAAGCCCTCCTCTGTGTCAGGCACGACGTCTTGCATTTGCACAGGAGGACTCTGGTGCTCGGGAAGCCCAGTGATGTGCCCCAGGTAACAATTGGCAGAACTGAGACTTGAATCCAAATCTGCCTGGCACTGGCTTGCCAACATGTGCTTTCTTTTCTCTTTGCCTTTGCCCCTCCCACAAAGTATGCTTTTGAACATAACACTGTTTACAAATTTGCAGCGAGGTAAGGTGCATGCATGTGTAGCAGTGTTTCCCATTCTGTGTGTGGGTCTGTGTCCATGAAAGAAAAACAAAACAACCAAAAACACACTCCTGAGAGATGCGATGTCTCGCATCAGGAGAGTGGCTGCCTTTTCCCCCCACCCCAGGGTGGCTGTGGCATTGTGAGCAAGTCGCAGACCCCCCAAGCAACCAGAACATTCTGTACCTTGTGGCAATTAGTCCCCACTTGGCTTAAGGACTCCAACATCAAAGGAGGTCTCCGCCTGCTGCCCAGGGGAGGCCAAGGGAATGCCTCAGAACGAGCCCTTCCCCCTCATTAGGGGGCTCCAGCCACCAGCAAAGCAGACTCTGGACAACAGACCCGGCCCCATCAAAGGCCCCCTTCCCCCGGGAAGGCCTCTGTAATCCTGGGCCTGAGTACACCCTGCCCCCTCCCCTAGACAGGCTCAAAAGCGGCCGTCTGGGGACACCTGACTGCTCTCCAGTTCAAAGCCAAGTGAATGCATTAACAAGACAAAACACCATTTTCCTGTCTCAAAACTCCTAGGGTCCTGCTTTGAGCTGCCTGCAGTCAAGGCCTGGAGGATACACAATCGCTACCCACTTAGCCTGGGGCCCGAAGTCAGGCCCCTCCTCCGCAGTCTCCCCAGCCTTTGAAAGCCCTGGAACACAAACAGGGGCTAACTTAAGCCACTCAGCAATGCCTCTTCAGACCTAATCTGCTCCTTGGTAGTAAGGTAGGTGGCCAATCTGGAGCCAGCCCTCCTGAGAGCCAGAGCTGAGAGGGGAGAAAGCAGACCAGCTCTGAGGTTGCAACCTTCCTCTGCAGGCAAAGAGACTGTTTCTTCTGCAGCAGAGTGAATGGAAGGTGAAGAATTGCTGCAAGAGGCCTCCCTCCAGAATCCAAGGTTTTAGAACAGAAGCACCAGATTTAGCCATTCATTCATGCATCCACCCACGCCTTCACCCATCCACCTATCCACACATCAGTCTGTCTGTACACTAATCTATCCATTTGTCTGTCCATCCATCCATCCATCCAGCCAACCATCTATCCACCCATCTACCTCTCCAGCTGTTCATCCATCCGTCCACCCCATTGCATGCCAGATCGAGAAAAAAATTAGACTCCCATCCTGCCCTCAGGGAATTCCCAGCCTCTAGAAAGAGCAGACATTACCTTGTGGCTGTGAGAGAGAGGGTCTGAGAGGCACCAGGGAGCTCAGAGGATGGAGTCTGGGGTGGCCAGGTAGATAGCACAGAGGGTGTGAAAACTGGATCTGGAAGGTGAACGAGAGTTTTATCAAGCAAAAAGGGAAAATACGGCGTTACAGGCAGCACTTGCAAAAGCATGGAGGCCTGAAATAACCTAAATATTCAGTTTGGGAACTACTGATTGTTTAGCTCCTGAAGTTCATGTGAAGGGGGGAGGTGAGGCAGGGGATGATAAGGGATGAGGCTGGGGCCAGAGAATGTGGAACCTTCATCCCATGAAGTCCATTCCCTGATGAGCACTCAGATCCACCTGCGCACACACACACACACACACACACACACAAGTTCCTTTGCATGCAAACAGCAAGTATATGCACAACTACATTGAGGTGAATACCTTTACACACACATGTGCTATGCAAATGCAAATATGCAGGCATGTGCACACAAATGTGCTCACATACACATACACACATCTGCCCACATTTCAACATGCTTGAGTATGCGAGGGCACTTCTTTATGGAAAAACAGAATTAAAAGGTAATACAAATCTTCCCACTAACTTTCTGAAGCACCCTCATACACACAAGTGTGCTAACACATACAACTCACCTGTATCAAATGTCTTAGCATATCTACTCAAACTCTGGTGTACACACACAGGCAAACAGACATAGAGACCCACAAATGACATCCATGTTCATTCATGCAAGCTATGTGTGCGTGTGCACACACCACACCAGGGAAAGGCCAGGAATAGGACACCTGCCTCTCATTATTCCTCAGTCATAAAAATGTGCCCCAGGCAGTGAAACTTGGCAAGGCTGGGCCCATCAGCTGTGCTTGGGCTGGAGCCGGTGTCCCTGGGCTCCTCTTGGCTCTGCCAAGATGGTGGGGCTTCCTGTCCTGATGTCAGCCTCCTTTCCCAGCCCTCCTGAGCCAGCACTGCTCCTACTGAGAATTGCCTTCTCCTGCAGGCATTGCCTTGCTTGGGTGGTGGGACAAGCCCAAATATGTCCATCATCCACCCACAGGGCAGGGTGGCCAGACTCAGTCCAATGATGTTGTCTCCTGAGCAGGTGCCCAGCCAGCTCTGAGCAGAACAACAACGTTCTAGATGCAAGACCCAGTGCACTCCATCCTACTCGTCCAGTTCCATCTCACAGGCTTCTCTCAACCCACACCTTCTGCTCCAGCCACCCTGGACCTGCCCTGGTCCCTACCTCATCCTTCATGTGATTGGTCATGCTTCTGAGACTTAGAGCCTGGGGTCCTCCTGGAGTAATGGGAGGTGGGGTGTGATGTGGGTGATATTAGTTGAGCTCAATCCAGCCAAGGTCACTGTTGAGGCCCAGCTGTACTAAGCCATAGCCCTTCTCTCTCCCCAAACCTGGTACCCCTTCCTCCCATCTGCCTGTCCATCCCTCTACCTGTATATTTACCTCCCCTCTGTCTACTCATCTTTTTGTCCAGCCATCCACCCACCCAAACAGCCGTCCACCCACCTATCGCTCATGCACCTATCCATTCATCTCTTTGAACACACACCAATTTAATCATCTGTTTATCCACCTGTATTAGTTTAGTCATCTATCCATATGCTCATCTATTCATAGACCTTGAAATCAAAAAGATCTGGATTCGAGTCCTTATTTTACCACTTACTGCCAGTAGCAGAGGCTGTCAATTCTCTTCCCATATCCCCCCACGCCGCCGCAGCTCTACCATCTTAATGCACACACATCTGAATTCCAACTGCTACCACCTAAATCTTCTTGTCTGAGGGCTTTCTCCTGTCACTGAGCCTTGTCTGTCTCTATGTGTGGAAGGCTGGAAGTGATGGAGAATTAACACTCTTGGGAGCAGCTTCCAGCCAAGGACAAGCCAGAGTTGGCGTCTAAATACCCCGACTTCCTCGTCCTTGGGTGGGATGACTCTGAGGTGGGTGTTCTTCACTGGCTCCCAGAGTCCCCAGCAAGATTGAGCTCCATTTTCCCACAGATGTCACCTTGTTTGATAATTCCCCTTTTATTGTCTGCCTTCCCTTCCCTACCTCACTTCCCCACTTTGCTACTTCATTTCCCAAATAAATTACCTGCAATTGAATCCTTGTCCCAAGGTTGGCTTCTGGGGAACCCAAACTAAGATACTATCTATGTGACTTGGACAGATTACTTAGCTTAGTATGGTGCATATACTTTGGTAAGCACTCAACAAACATTAGTTATTGCTTTTATTATATACTGCTATTGACAATAATAGTAAGGAATGGATGTTCTGTTGTCCTCATGAGTCACTGGTCTCTGCCATCCAGCTACCAGCCAGTGTCACCACCATCCAGCTATGGTAGCAGAAACCCAGGCAGCACCCTTGACACCACCCTGCCCTCCTCCTTACTCTGAATCTAAGCCACCCTAAGTCTTTCTGATTTTTAGCTCCTATGGCTCCCAATTCTGTCCACTTATCTCCATCTCCACATCTACCCCTCTGGTCCAGGCTAGAGACATCGACACCCTCTATTCCTGGACAACAGCAAGAAGTCTCTAAGCTATTGCCACATGCCTCCTGTCCCCCACCCCCCAACAATCCACACCTCACTGTGGAGCCAGAGTGATCTTCCAGAAATGTGTGTCTGATCACAAGCCTTAAAACTCCCCAAAGGCTTCCATTGCTCTTAGGATAAACAGCAATATTTTCAATTGTGCTTGCAAGGCTCCACCTGGTCCTCCCCTGCCTGCTGGTCACAGCTCACCTGTGCTCCCCGCACTCCAGGCTGCAGCTTCCCCAGTCTACTTACCGTGAGTTCTCAGAACGCACAGCTCTCCCTCCAGAATCCAGCCCTGCTCCCACCCACCATCTTTTGATCACCTCATTAACTTCCGCTTTTCTCAGATCTCAGCTCCGATGTCACTCCTCCAGAGACACCCGCCTTGGCATTCTGGACTAGGTCAAACCCCTTAGAGTAGGCTCAAATACACCCATTTATTTGTTCATTCATTCATTCAGGGGATATTTATTGAGTGCCTCCCATGTGCCAGGTATTAAACACAGCAGTGAACAAATCAGACAGACAAGGTCCCTGCCCTCCGGAGTCACCCTCGAAGTGTCCGTGTCTCTGTGTGTTAGGGGAGGGGATTAAAGGAGGCCCTACTTTAGACAGAGTGGTCTGAGAAGACTGCTGTCAGAACTGACATTTGAGCTGAGATGTTCCTGTCCTAGTCCCCAGAACCTGTGAATATGTTATGTTAAATGGCAAAGGCAAATTAAAGTTGCTGATCAGCTGACCTTGAGATGGGGAGATTATCCTAGATTATCTGGGTGGGGTCAATATAAGCACAAGGGTCCTTACAGTGAAAGAGGAATAGGAGAGAGATTCAGAGTGAGGCATCATAAGAAAGTCATTGCTGGCTTTGCAGATGGAAGAAGGGACCCATAAGCCAAGGAATGTGGACAGCCTCTAGAATCTGGATAAGGAAAGGCAATGGAGTCTCTCTTAGAGCTTCCAGGAAGAATGCAGCCAGCACCGTGATTTTAGTCCAGTGACATCCATTTGGACTTCTGATCTCCAGAATTGAAGGTTAATAAATTTGTGTTATTTTAAGCCAACAATTTTGTGATATTTGTTACAGCAGCAATAGGAAACTAGTACAATGGTGGTATGATAATGATGGTGGTGGTTGTAGTAGAGGTGGAGGTGCTGTTGGTGATGGTAGTGATGATGGTGGTGACGGTGATGGTTGTGATGATGGTGGCGACGGTGATGGTGATGGTGATGATGGTGATGGTAGTGATGATGGTAGTATAGGTGGTGATGGTTGTGGTAGAGGTGGTGGTGACAGTAGCACAGGTGGTGACGAAGGTCATGGAGGTAGTGATAGCAGAGGTGATTGCTGATGATGGAGGTGTGATGATGGAGGTGGTGGTACATTTTGTAGGAGCTCAGTCCCTTCCTGGGGACTTCCTATGGATGTTGGAAACCTTCTCATTTTGCTCCTCTTCCCCTGACTCCACATTTGGAAGCAGGCCTTTCTGAGTAGGAGCTTGAAGAGGAGGAAGGCGTAGGAAGGGGCTGAAGGGTTGAGAAATGGCTCCCAAGTCACAGAGGGGATGGGGAGGCAGGGTAGGAGCAGAGGCCGAGCTAACAGGGCCCAGGTTGGTCAGGAAGAGGCACTTCCATGCTTTATTTATTTTTTTCTTTAAATCCCTTTCCATGCAGAGCCAGGAGCTGCTTCTCAGATGTTCTCTGTGTGGAGAGAACAGGCAAACATTGCCTTCTGAGCTCCTCGCTGCCCTGTGATGGCCTGGGCACTGGGGACTAAGGGGCCCGAGGGGCTCTAAACTGTGGTGCAACAGGTGCACCAGCAGCTTGACGCCCAGAGAGGGGGAACTGGGGCTGACTAAATATAGGCCTCCTGGCTTCCCATCCTGGCTTTTGTCATCGCACCACAAACTCTTTGACCCCTGAATCACCAGAGACAGAAAGGAAAAGAGTCAAAGATCTGACAGGGTACAAAGAGAAAAAGACAAAAGGAAACCAGGTCTCTGAGGTCTTGCAGCTCATGCTTGGCCCCCTCCCACCCTGCCCTCCGCTTGCCAACCAGCTGTGGGTAATCCCTGTGCCACCTACCCTGCCCAGGGATCCCAGAGCGGGAAGGACTGTTGTCCTTGGGAGACAGACTCTGGGTCTCCAGGGCGGGGTCTTGGCAGGCCCCAGACCCCACCCCAGAGAGGTATCAGCCACCATCACACATGGGGGGTGGGGAGCAGACGGGCAGGGGCAGAGAGGCGCCAGCCCCGGTCTGGCCACCGCAGGAAGACCTGCTGGCACCTGTGGGCGCAGCTCCTCACCCCTGCCTCTCCCTGCTTTGCCAGCCTCATTAACACTCTCCCTGGGGCTGGGGCTGGGGCTGGGGGTGGAGGGCAGAGAGAAACAGCTGAGGCAGTGGAAAGAGTCCCAGCGTTCACCCTTAACCAGTTGTGGGACTTGGACAAATTGTGTCTCCAGTTTTTCATCTGTGAAACTGGATCAATGGCACATACAAAACAGAGCCCTTTCAGGGAAGCCCATGTGGAGTTCCTATCAAGTGCCAGGTGCACAGTAGGTGCTCAATAGCTGATGGCCATTGTTACTCATGTCCAGGGCTTACAAAGGAGTCCCCTTCCTCCCACACTTCATGATACCACAGGAAACCTTGGCCATGTCTTCAGACTTCTCTACCCACCAGTGCTTCTATCCCCAACTCGCCAAAGCCCCTCAGTGGAACAGAGGCCTGGTGAGGAGTGGACCCAGATCCAGACCCCAGGCCACGCCACCTCTCTGAGATCAGAAAGTGGCCAGTGCTTGCCAGGCAGAACCGCAGTCCACAGCAGCTGCTGTGATCACTCTTGGCTCAGCCACTTAAAGACCGTGTAGCCTATGGGTTAACGCCTTGGTTTTCTCATCTGCACAATGGGATGATGATAATAGTATCTGCCTCATAGCAGTGTTGAGAGGGTGAAAGGAGAGATGGGGTATGATGTTCGGAGAATGAGTGCCTCCCTGTGCGTCCCCCCAGCCCACCTTCACAGGGGACTGGCTCTGGAGGAGACACTGAGCGGCTGTGGCTACTCCTGTGGAGAGGCCTGGACAGCCCCTGGAACAGGGAGGAGGAGGGTGGAGAACAAGACGGGGTGGAGGGAGCAGGGGAACAATGGCCAGACCCAGCTTGTGGTTTGCATCCTGAGAGAGGCGGGTCAACGCTTTCTTGTCATCAGACTTTCCAGTCACCTGCCTGGGAACCTGAGGAAAAGATTAGGGAGCCAAACACATATTGTTTCTTTTGTTTGAGGTGCCAAGTTTGGTGGGATGAATTGGCCATCTGTTCTCCCAGCTACAATCTGGCAAGCCGGAAATCTCTGCTTTCTGAGTTGCCACTTTCCATCAGTTGCTTGCAAAAGCCGAGGGGTGGGGAGAGGACGGGGCTACCCCCACCTCTCCGTGTTCTGGCTGGCTGACCTCCACCAGCTGGGTCCCCTGCTCCAGGCCCACTGGGTGCTCTGGGTCTCAGACTTCAAAATCTGAGGGTGAGTTGGAAAAAGCCCCTGTGATCTGACCTCATGAGCCTCTCGGAGCCTTGGTTTCCCCATTCATAAAATGAGGATGGATGGGGACCTGCACATCTTCAGGCTCTGACATGCCAAAGCAAGAGTGTCCCCTGAGGCCTGGGGAGGGGGAAGCCTCTGTCTACATGGGCATTCCCTGGGTAGAAGCAGGCAGTGCTGGCCCTTCCTGGGGATTGGACATCACGGTTCCTGAGCCCCCTTTGCTGAGGCCAACCATCTGGCACCAAAGCCCTTCTGTATCCCCTTGAGCAGGGTTCAGAGCAGGGATTCTCAGACCGAGGACTGCCTTTCTCTAGCAGGAAGGTAGTTTGAGTCTCCAAGCAGGGTACTTCTTAATTTAGGAGCTCCCAGGGGTCTGTGGCAGAGTTTGTGTGGAGGTGCATTTTCCCAGTGGCAAGGAGCACCATCTTCATCTGACTCTCAAGGGACCCTGTGACCTTAAAAAGGTCCAGATTGGGTGCCCTGGAACCTGGAACCATCTCAAATGGCAGCCGCAGACCAAGGGTACAAAAAGAACAATTAAGCCTCCCACACCCTAATAGAAGTGAGCAGCCCAGATGCCTCTGAGCAGATGCTGAGTGATGGCTAGTCAGGAGAGGACAGTCCCAGGCAGGGGCTCGACCACCTGGGGAGGAAAGCAGCTTGGGGGCTGGGGGTGGCAGGGATGCCCTTGACTGGACAGCACAGATGCCTTCTGCCCTCAGGCAAAGAGAACCAGACCTGGACAGTAGTTAAAGTAGTAAAAACAGATTTTATTCAGGACTATCGCAATAGGGGGAAAGAGACCTCAGTGTAGAACTGGGCTCAGCTCTGAAAGTAGCACAGGCAGGTGGGAATTTATAGGCAAGGAGGAGGGTGGGGGTCAGTGGATGGAAAATCACTGAGAGGAAACATCAGGGGTAAGGGGGATTCTGGCTGAACTGATCTAATAGGATTCTTACTGAAGACAGGCCAGGGAGATCAGACATCACCTGGGGGACGGAGGAGGATGAGGAACCTGATTAGATATCATCAGGTATCAGAGGATGATTAGATATGGAGGGTTAGGGCAGAGGGGAGAGGGTTCTTGCTAGACTGACTTAGCAGGGTTCTTTGCAAGGGAGTGCACAGATGGGCCCAGGAGAACTTCCAGGAGCCTGACTAAGTCTGGTCAAGCAGAGACTGTTTGTTGCCTCTCATTGATACCTGCAGACGCAGACTACAGCCAGAAACTACGTGGGAAGGGTGCCTTCCTATGGCAGCTGATTTATGCTGTGCTAACGGCCTTGGCAGTCCACGGGCTGACTTTGTGGCTTCCCAGTCTCTCTGTTTCACCACGCTTACCCCACGCCCCCAGAGGGCAAGGAGTCCATGCCAGCAGACCACCTGTCGGAGCTAAGCCCTCCATAGGCTTATTTTATTGAAACTTCAGAGCCATGAAGGCCCCCATTTCATAGACGAGGCCACTGAGAGGCCACTCAGCCAGCAAGGGCCAGAGCCAGGGCATGAGCCCAGCCCATCAGATTCCTGTGCCTTCTACACGCCACTAGAGCTCCAGGGCTGCCTCTCCCTACCCTGATCCTCCCAGGGCACTGACCAGCACTTCAGCCTGGTCGGGCAGAGCTAGTGTCCACGTCTCCGTGGCCCCCCTGCCTCCTCAGAGGGGCCTGCAAGCTGCTGGCAGGTAACAAAATCCCGAAATGATTCCCAGCCCCAACTGCTCCCCCACACCCCCGTGTGTCTGCTGTTCGCCATCCAGACTGATTACGGCCTCCTTATTCTGAAGCTGGGGGAGGGACGGGAGCAAGCCAGCCTGAGAAGACTTGAAAGAAAATTCGAGACACACGTGTGCTGCCTTGGCTCTGGTAACTCTAAGCCCTCAGCCCGTGTGGCCCAATGGTCTCCCCCTGCCCCGGCCCACCTGTGTCCCTGAGGGGCCTGCTTTCCACGCTCAGCCCCTGCCAGGGGGAGCTGGCTGGGTCTCCGGGACCTGAAGAACTTGGGGCTGGGAAAGACCCTCACGACTGGAGACCCTCTGTCTCAGAAGGGGACACTGAGGCCCACAGAGGGAAGATGGTTTGCCAGGGATAAAGGGCTGAGTGGGAGGGTGACACCAAACTTCACACCCCAGTGGGAGGGGATCGAGGCCCAGGTCGATTAGAGAACAGCCTTCCCCCAGACCCCTGATACCTGTCTGAACTGTCTCCTGTCTCTCTTCCCATCCACCCACTCTGAGGCCCAGGAGAACCTGTCTTTTCTCTACCTTGCACCTGCCACCTTCTGCTTTAACTCTTTCCCAGCTAGCCTGGGCTCAGCGACCCTCAGTGTTCTAGAGCTAAAGTCTGGGGAGGGGGCAGGGTTGGCAAGAGTTGGCTCTTGGGGCTGGAGCCTGGGTTGGGAACCAAAGGTAAGTCCAAGTGACGGGCTCTGCCTCCTGCTGTTTACATGGAACGTCTTTCTAGCAATCAGCTTATGGCCTCCAAACATGTGGCTTCAATCTCTTCTTTGAAACATGGACGGGGGTGGGGGTGGGGGGAGGCTGCTGCTGCCAACACCCACTGGATGCCTCTTTGTGCAGCCCAGCTGAGCACTTGCTGTAATGCTGTAAACTAATAGCTCCGAGGTCTGAGCTTCTTGCCAATGGCACTGCACACTTGGTTTGCAAACTGGATTCCTGTTGGGAGGGTGTGGTCTGGGAACAGGGCTGCAGGGCTAGAGAAGTGGACAGGCAGAGTGGGGAAGGGCATTGGGCTTTAGAGGCAAGCAGGACTGGGTTTGAATCCCAGCTGCGTCACTTGTGAGCTGGTGGCCACAGCCTGGGTAGGTGACTTTACCCTCTGAGGCTTTGGTTCTGCATCTGTAAAATGGAGATATGTGGTTGTATAACAAAGTGTGACAATGGCTGTGCAGCTTGTGGCCATTGCTGACACGTGGCATGCCAGCGTATGCGCACCCCTCTAGCCCCTCGCCTTCTCTGCATACCTCTCCTGAACCCCACTGTTGGCTTCTTGTTAGCCTGACTCCTGCCCATGGCTGCTTTCTGGCTTAATAGGGTGTGTTCTGGAAGCTGGGAGACAAGGATCTGAAGCAATCAGACCAGGGGTTGGTCATGTGTTTCTGGGCAAGACCCTTTCCCTCCGAGGGCCTCAGTTCTCCGAAGTGTAAAATATTGGTGGTGGGTAGAGTGGTTGATTGAGATGTCCACAGACAATTTCAGGGACCCTAAGAAGCTCAGGAAGACAAAAACCCCAGGCTTGAGGTCCTGGGATGGGGTTTGGGCGGGGTTGAGGTGGGCTGGATGTCTGTCTCATGAGATGGGGAACAGGAGGGAGAGCTTCCCTGGGCAGGTGTGGAGGGAGTATTCTCCTCACCTCCCACTCGCTACGGCTGTCTCTTACACCTCCCCACCTCCCCACTGTCCCCTCTTTGTGACAAATCACCAAATGACCCAACTTGCAGGACTGAGTGGATACATGTATTTGGGCGACAGAAGTGTGATAAGAAGCAACATTTCCCCAACCCAGCTGCTTTAGCATCCCCAGGGGTACTATTAAAACATAGTGTCCAGGGCCCCAGCCCAGGTACATTGCATTGACATCTTCAGAGATGGGGCCCTGGAACCAGTATTTTAACCAGCACCCTGGGTAATTCTGGTGTGCTGCCAGGTTTGAGAATCCATTACTGGCAGAGGGTACAGGTTTGGGGGTTTGCTGGGTCTGGGTTTAAGTCACAGATCTGCTCTCAACTGGCTGTGGGTTATCCAGCAACACATTTCCCTTTTTCCAGCCTTACTTTTCTCATCTGTTAAATGGAAAATAATTGTTCCCATCTCATAAGGTTGTAGCAAGGATGAAATACCATCTGTATTCGTTTCCTAGGGCTGCCATAACAAATTACCACAAATGAGCAGCTTAAAACAACAGAAATTTATTCTCTCACAGTTCTGGAGGTCAGAAGTCTGAAATCAAGGTGTCAGCAGGATTCCCTCCTTGTCCTGAGAAGCTTCTGGTGGTTGCTGTAATCCTTGGCGATCCTAGGCTTGTAGATGCAGCCCTCCAATTTCTGCCTCTGCCTTCACCTGGCTTTCTTCCCTCTGTGTGTGTCTGTGTCCAAATTTCCCTCCTCGTATAAGGACACCAATCATTGAATTAGGGCCCACCCTGATCTCCTATGACCTCACTTTAACTTAATTATATCTGCGAAAGCTCTATCTCCAAATGAAGTTACATTCACAGGTATCAGGAGTTAGGACTCTTCTGTGGGGGATACAATTCAACCCGGTGCCCGATCCTAAAGGGCCTAGCCATGGAATGTGCTCAGTGACAGGGGATGGTCAGTGGATAGATAGGTTCAGAGTAAGAGCAAAGAGGAAGAGTACTTTGTGTCGCTGGAGAGATGAATGCTGTCTCTGTGCCTCAGTCTCCCATTTGTAACACGGGCAAAACAGAATATCTTCTTCCCAGGGTATTATGAGGATTACCTGAGGTAATGTCTGCAAAGGGCCTGGTGTGCAGAGATGCTTAAGAAAGGGCACTTTCCCCACCGCCCTCAATAAAGAAATGGTGATGCCCTGAGGGCCCTTGGTGGCTACTGTCCAAGGTGGCTTTCTCTTGTGACTTGGGGAGGGGAGGAATGGGGTAGACTGATGATTAGAGAAGGTGCAATGTGCAAGTTGGTGCACAGCTCTCCCGGGGCCAGGGAAGGAGAGCTGACGTTGGGCCTTTGACCTTGGGGTCCGAATGCATCGACACCTCAGGTCTGAGCTCATGACCAGGTGCTGGTATCCAAGGGCCAGGCAAGACCACAGGGCAGACGGGATGGATCTGGCAGAATGTTTTGTATTGGAGTGATTGGAAATGACGGTTTGGCTGGGTGGGAAGGAGCAAGATGAAGGAGCCAGCAGGAGATCTGCAGGCTCAAGCTGCAACACATTAGTCCAGAGTTTGGGCTGGGGACAGGGGAGGAACAGTGGGACTGGGGGGTGAGCCCTGTGAGGTGAGGGAGTGCTTCCAGAGAGGAAGCAAGAAAGTGGGGACCCTCGGGAAGGCCCTGGAAGCCAGAAGGCACTGCTGACGGAGGCAAGGGCCGTGGTGGTGGCTGGCTGAGCACCTCAAGTGCAAGTCTGCTCACAACCTCTAGGAGCAGATGCTCTCATTCCCATTTTACAGAGGACGAAACTGAGGCTGAGGGGTGAAGGGCTGCTCAAGGTCCTTCCCCACCCACTTTTCTGTTCTTTCTTCTCCACCTTCACATCTTCCTATGTCTTCTTTCATCTCCATCTTATCTCCTTGCTTTCATGTCTGTGGTGGGCTGAATAATACCCCCCCTGCCCCCAAATGTGCACATCATCACCCCCAGAACCTGTGAATGTTACCTTCTACAGCAAAAGAGACTGTGCAGGCTTGATGAAGTTAAACATCGAGAGATGGGTTAATTATTGCAGATGATCTAGGTGAGCCTGATGTCATCCCCAGGGTCCTTATAAGAGTGAGGTGAGAAGAATCAGGCTCAGAGGAGAAGGCAGAGACCAGAGCTTTGAAGACGGAAGAAGGAGCCATGAGCCAAAGAACTGCTGGAAGCTGGAAAAGTCCAGGAAACATTCTCCCCTGAGGCCTCCAGAAGGAACCAGCCCTGCAACACCTTAGGTTTGGCCCCGTAAGACTCATTTCAGATTTCCGATCTGGACACCTATGAGGGAATAAAGGTGTCTTGGTTTAATCCATTAAGTTGGTGGTCATTTGTGAAGCAGCAAGAGGAAACGAATACAACACCCCTCCCCTGTTCTCTCTCCCATCTCCCCCTCTCACTGTCCCCTGTCCCTCCCTCCTCCATTGTCTCCTCTTCCTGCAATTTTTCCTCGCTCTTGCAGTCTGTATCTTTCCCCTTCTCCTCTCCTTTTCCTCCATCATCTTGTCTGCTCCCCTTCTCCACTTTCTATTCCTCTCCCTTCTCAGCTTGCACCCCCAAAAAGCACAGTTCGTGAAACCTGTGAGTTGAGTTCGAATCCCAGCTCCACTGCTTCCTTTCTATGTGACTGAACAAGTCACTTCTCTAAATCTCCATGTTCTCATCTGTCAGATAACTCTAACTCCCTGACCGCTCTGGGGAATGAGAAGAAATAACATTGGCAATGGAAATGGAGCATGGTGGCCACCTGATAGGTGCCTCTCTGCATGTCCCCCGCTGCCCTGTAATCCAAGGCTCTGCCTGGGCTCGAGCCAGTGAGAGGGCGCCCACCTAGTGGGAAGGTCCCCCCACCCCAGACACTAAGACAGTCCTTTAAGCAGACCTTTAAGTGGCTGGCCAGGCTCTCTGCTGAGCTGGGTTGGGTGGAGGGAAGCATTGGCAGACAGACACAAAGCTGGCATTGCTTTCTCTGCCCCATTATCGAGCTCTTCCTTCTGGGATCCTTTGTGGGGCCAGGCAGAGTGTGAGTGACAGTTTCCCAGGAGCACTTGCTAAAGATACCCTCACACCTGGGAAAACCAGAGTTGGTCTTGGAGCTGTCAGGGCTCTCCGACCCCAGGTGGGCAGGCCCAAAGCAGCAATTCGCTCTACGAGAAGATGAAACATAATTACCCTTTCTTCTCCATGTCCACGGGAGACCTCCCTCACCAGCTCGTCCTGGGAAATCAAGCCTTGTCTTCCTGCAGTTGCTATTGCCCAACAGCGTTCCAGTAAATTAGCCAGCAGAAGGCGAGTCTCCCGTGGATTCATCAAAAGTTTGCCCATCTCTCGGACAAACTTCGGGGAAGAATATGCCTCCAACTGCTTATCTTTGGATCATGGTCTGAATGGCAAAGGTAATAATAATAATCTCTCATTCTTCCATTATGTGTCAGTACTACTCAGAAAAAACACCACCTACCCCAATATTTCAGATGAGAAAGCTGGGGCTCAGAAGGGAGAAATGAACAGTACAAAGTGTCAAAGCTCACACAAGAGGCTATTGAAGTGGAACTGGTTTCGCTGAGTCACGCGCTGTGGTGTCCCACTGAGTTTCCAGGCTTCGTAGGAAACCGTTCTATGGAATCAGTTGCTGAGTGGACTGAAGGAACATGGTTTAAAGGCATCATCTGTTTTATCCCTCGGTGGGTTTGCCATGTGCCCCAGGTGACAGATAAGAACTCTGTGCCAGGAAAAGTTTTGATTCTCTTGAAAAGGGGGGATGCTTTGTCTTTGTGGACAATGGAAAATTACATAAATACTTGCTTTTCCCTTTTGCTTTAACCACCAGGAAGCTCAGGAACAAGTTTACAGTTAAATTGCAATCATTGCAGCTTTTCAGATTTCATGTCCTGAATACCTTTCACTTTCTCCCACATTGGCCTCCTGTTTGAATGGCCCTCTTTCTGGTCCTGAATGTCTACTCGTGATTTTTCTATTTATTACTTGTATGTACTACTCTACCACAACTGCTTTCCAGAATAAGATGAAGTAAAAAACAAGCAAATATTCATTGACCAATGTTATTATTGTTATTGGATTTTCATAACTTCAATGAGCTGGATGTAATCCGATCAGAACAGGACTCAGTCTGATGGTCAAGTCCCTTAGGCAAAAATTTACCTGAGATTCTTCAAGAATCCAGAAGCAGTACCTGTCAACAGACATTTACTGAGCACCAACTATATGCCAGGCATTGTTCCAGGTGCTAGAGACATGGGTAAATAAGACAGGTAATGTCTATGCCTTCACAGAGAGACAGACAATAAATAAATACTTACTTAATAGCATTATTTTAGACAGTGACAAGGTCAAAAGGTCAAAAGGTCAGAGGGATAGTTTGGAATGGGCTTACTTAGGGCAGGCTGGAGGTTCCCTTGAAGAAGTGACATTGAAGGTAAATCTGAAATGATAAGAAGGAGCAGCTGTGTAAAGACCTGGAGGAAGAGCACTCCAGGGAGCAAGTGCAAAGGCCCTGGGGCCAGGATCATTGATGCATGTTAGAAGGAACTTGCATCAGGAATGCAGGAGATGAGTTTAGAGAAGGGGGCAGAGGCCAAATCACGAGGGTTCTAAAGGGCTGTGGTAAAGAGCTGGGCTCTTTCTAAATGCAATGGGAACACATGGAGGTTTTAGACATGGGGTATGACATGACCTTTTCACTTATCACTTACACAAATGAGGTTTACTTCCACTAAATGGTTCAATCATATTTGAGAAGCAAGCTGTCTTTCCAGAATGATAATAGTTCTTCTTTGAATCCTTCAATTTTCACATTTGCTTTGCAACTCTACCAAGACCTCTTATGATCATATTTTTCTGAGCATACTGTTTAGTGTTTCTTGAAAGTGGAGTGTCTAGAACATTACCAGAATATGTATTTTTCCAAACAGCTAATCATCACTATTGCTAGCCAGAACTTGTGGACTGTAACCCTGGATATCTCATAATGGTTATTTGCTCAAAGAATCTTAATTTTATGCTTATAGTCTTTTATTATTTACTTTCTCAAACTACATTTCAGAGATGACTTCACAACAGAATGAAGACGTTGGTAATTTCTGAGTAATAATGACAATCATTATCATTTATTGAGCACTTACTAAGTGCTGGCCACACTAGTAAGCATTTCTCAAATATGATTTTATGTAATTTTCATTATAACCTTCTCCCCATTTTATAGATATGGGAACTGAGGCTTAAAGAATTGCCTGGACTAACATCAAATGGTTACATGTAGTAAAGCCCTGCAGTTATCTATTGAAAACATATTTCTTCAGCCATCTCATGTGTCAGACACTGGGCTAAGATCAACAACCCAGTAGTGAACAACATAGACATGATCCCTGCTCCCAGAAAGCCTCTTTTCTAAAGAGGGAAAAAGACTGGGAGACAAGCAATGACCCCGTAGGAGAATGGGAATGAAATAAAGGATGATACAAGGCACAAGAGGAATCCCCTGAGTAAGACTGAAGGGGTTCGGGAAGGCTTCCTGGTTGACATGTTTTGTAAGATGAAAAATCCTGACAGATGAGTAGTAGTTCCGGGATAGGGGTGCAGGGGTGCTGTCCCTTTCAGACAGTTAACACTGTCACTGCCCAGAGGATGACCCCAACTTCTGCCACGGTCAAAGAGAAATGACAACTGAGCAGGCTCTCAATGAGTGAGTTTGAATTTGCTACTTAAGGCAAGGGATTAGGTTGGAGAAAGTGTTAAGGAAAGAGTTCAGGCAGGGAGATTTGGAAGAGCCCATTGTGCGTGAAGACCTTTGAGTTCAGTGTGACGGGAATGCGACTGGCTGGAGTGGGGACGAGAGTGGCTGAAGATACTACTCGATGTTAATTACTCCCACTTCCCAGGTAACTTTTCGGAGATGCATGAGTGTTTGATCATCCTATCTGGATTAAACCATTTTGTAACATAAAATGACTATATCACACATGATACTTTGTCACGAGTCAAATAGATCAACTGGATCATGACATTCAGGAAAATTTGTCCATAAAAGAGCTGAGCATGATTTACATTTTGTTATTTGAATAATTGATATCTTTTCACTGTATAAAACCAGGGAATTTATTGATAAATCATAAAACCAAATACTCTTAAGAAAAAAGATAGCTTGGAGGCAGTGTGTATTCTACAAACAATTTAGAAAGGATGAGGATCTAAATGAAGGCAGTTGCAGGTGTAGAGAAGGAACAGATTTAAGCAGTCTATGTACATAACAGAGGAATAGTCACCCTTTTTGGTATGCAGCTCTTCACTTGACTCTCTGTTTTCCTCAGACAATCACACTTTTTATCAACCAAAAGCTGGGAGGATTTACAACATATCTGAGACAGGATCTATATCATTAATATATAAAGAGCTCTTACAAATCAATTACAAAAGCAAGATAAACCATATGCTAGACCATAAAACAAGTCTCAAAAATCTAAACCATACAAAGAGTGCCCTTTAAGAAATATAGCAACGATAGCAAAATATGTATCATCATAAAATATTATGATAAAGTTGAGATGAAATATGTCAGTTATAACAATAAATGTGAATGGGCTTAACTCACCTTTAAAAAAATATTTAAAATTTGGCTGGCAAAACAACCTAACAATGTGCTGTGTAAAAGAGACACACCTAAAACAAAGGGATTATGACAGGCTAAAAATAAAAGGATGGAAAAAAATGGGGAAAGTTATCAAGATATCAGGCAAAGTAGAATTGAAGCCAAAATGTTTAGACATGACAAAAAGGACACTTCTTTTTGTAAAATTTTTTATCTTTTTATTTATTGAAATATAATTGATTGTACATATCTGTGGGGTACAGCATTGAATATCCATACCTGAGTGCAATATGTGATGCTCAAATCAGAATAATTAGTATACTTGACATACACAGTGTAATCATATTTTATGGCCCATTACCAATTTCTCACTAACCCCCCTTCACTCCCCCTTTCCCACCTCTAGTGGCCTCCATTCTGTTCTGTTCTCTCCTTCTGAAAGTTCAACAAATTATTATGGTTATTGTATTCTTCTCACTTAAAAAAATTTTTTTTTAGCTCCCACTTATGAGTGAGGACATGTGGTATTTCCCTTTCTGTGCCTGCCTTAGTTCACCCAATATAATTTTCTCAAAGTCCATCCATGTTGCTGTGAGTGGCAGAATTTCATCCTTTTTTATGGCAGAATAGTATTCCATTGTGTATATATACCACATTTTCTTTATCCAGTTATCTGTTGATGGACATTTAGATTGGTTCCAACTCTTGGCTATTGTAAATAGGGATGCAATAAACATGGGCATGCAGGTATCCCTTTGACATGATGCTTTCCGTTCCTTTGGGCATATACCCAACAATAGGACTGCTGGATCATGTGGTATGCTTTTTCCCATAATGGCTGCACTAATTTACAGTCCCACCAACATTGTAGGAGTGTTCCCAAAAGGACACTTTTTAATGCTAAAAACCACAATGTACAATGATGATATAATATTTATTAATATTTATGCACAAATAACACTACAATCACCTCCATAAAGCAAAAACTACAAAAGATACAAGAAAATAGATAGAAACACACTAATAGACTTTAATACACTGCTCACAGTTTAAGTCAGATGGCATGGACAGAAAAAAGAGAGAGAGAGAAGGAGAATCTAAACAACATAGTTAGTAGGGTAGATCTTATAGACACAGACTGAAGTCTACATACTGATAATTAGGAGTTCTTTTTGAATGCCCACAGCACATTGACAAAAAGTGATCATAAAGAAAACATAAATAACTTCCATAAGATAGAAATATTACAAACCACACTCTTTGATCACAATGAAACTGTAATACTAACAGAAAACATGCAGATCTTCTACCTAAAAATTTTAAAAGCCTTCTATTAAAAACTCTTAGGAAAAGGAGAAATACAAACTGAAATAACAAAGTTAAAAATAATAATAACAATGAAAATATTTCATTTAAGAATCTATGGGATGCATTTAAAACAATGATCTGAGGCAAACTCATTGTGTTAGCACTTCAATCAATAAACACAAAAAACAAAATTAAACTTATTAAGTTCCTTGCTCAAAAATCTAGAACTTCAACAGAGCAAACCAAAAGAGAACAAAAGGAAGGAAATAATAAAGATAAAAGCAGAAATTAAGGAGTTAGACAATAGAATAAAGACCTAATTAATAAATCAAAATATTCATTAAAAAATTAACTAAATAGATAAAACATTAGCTAAACAAGAATAAAAGGAAGAAAGCACGAATATACAAAATATGAAATGACAAATGGCAAAATAACCATGGAAACAGATAAAAATTTAAAAAGTATACACATATACTTTGCTAACTTTTATGCAAATAATTAGAAAATCAACAATTGTGATAATGCAAACGTATTTTCAATAGGAAAAACCAGGTTTCTCCCTTTTGGAGAAAAGAGTTATAAATAAAGGGGAAAGGCTAAAATAAATCCTGTGGTGTTAGATGACAATCCAAAATATCAGCATAAAGTTGTGGTTCTTAAGGTGGGGGGGGTGGAGAGAGAGAGAGAACGTGTGAGTTAGTAGCTCTGTCCACTAGAGGGCCTAGAAGCAATAACACTCCAGTAGTAATGAGCACACCTAGTGCCCAGATCTTGGTTTCTAAACATCACTCTCCAATAAAAGGAATCAGAGTTCTTTAGATAAGTGGATGGTTCTAGGACTAAGACAGGGAAAATTTAAGATGAACCTGGAATATCTTTTGGTGGCAGAAAATTAAAAAGATGAAGTCTTGTTAAAAAAAACAACAGGAGCCACACTGAAAAGCTCCTATTGTCCAAAGCTGAGCAATTTGAGCAACAAAATAATGAAAGTATTGGATAATAAGCTATAGAATTAAATAAATACTCATGAATCCATATTGATATAAATAAAGAATTGATTAAATAAGTAATAGGGGAGATAGCATAGCTCTTCCATACAGTAAGAGTTCCAATTAATAAATGCAGAACGTAAGAGGGAAATAGAAAGGCAGCATTAGACAAACACCACAGTAATAATCATTGCAGACAAAATCCACTGATGGATTCTAAAATTAGTGGTGGAAGTGTGAGGAGAAACAGAATCTGCATAGTCTCAAAGTATCTCACCCAAGATACTTATTAACTATAAAGGAAAAGATATTATCTTTACCGTGGAAAAACCTGGCAGAAAGCACCTTCACGAAGGGATCAAGAACAAAATCACCAGTAATAAGACATGACATCATGAATTCTGTAATATGATGCACTGAGAAGAATCCAACATCATTTCTGTGTATTTTTGCCCAAAAGACAAAACCTCAGTCCAATCATGACAAATTACCAAGGAAACCCAGACTGGGAGACATTTAACAAGATAACTGATCAATTATCTTTGACAATGTAAAGATCGTAGAACATAAAGGGAAGATTAATTAATACAAAATAACTAAGTGCAATGTGGGAGCCTAGATAGGGATCCTGGAACAGAAAAATAAAATTAATGGAAAACTGGTAAAAGTTGAACATGGTCTTTATTTAAAAGTATTGTACCAATGTTAATTTCTTGGTTCTGACAATTCTACTATACTTATGTAAAATGTTATTATAAGGGGAAGCTGAGTGAACAATATGTAGAATTTCTCTGTACAAATTTTGTAACTTTTCTGTAAGCCTGAAGTTAGTTCAAAATTAAACAGTAAAAATAAATTTTAAAAATACACTGTTTCCTGACCACAAAAGAATTAAAGTACAAATCAATATTGGAAAATCCTTCAATATTTCAAAATTATACATTTTTTATTATTATTCTTAACTGACACATAAGAATTGTACATATATATGGGGTACAATGTGGTATTTCTATTTATGTATACAATGTGTAATGGTCAGGGTAGTTAGCATACCCATTTATTATTTCTTTGTGTTGGGAACAATTGACATTCTCCTAGTTATCTAAATATATACAACAAATTATTGTTAACTATAGCCATCTTACAGTGATGTAGGTCACTAGAACTTATTTCTTTTGTCTGGCTGCAATTTTGTGTCTATTAACCAACCTCCTCCTATTCCCCCGCCCCCTTCCCTTCCCAGCCTCTGGTAACTATCATTCTACTCTCTACTTCCGTGAAATCAACTAAACATATTTTTTAATAGCCAATGGACTTAAAAAAAAATAATCACAAGTGAAAGTAGAAAATATTTTGAACCGATTGAAAAGGAAAACACAACACATCAAAATGTGTGGGATACAGCTAAAGCAGCAATTAGAGGAAATTTTATAGTATTAAATATTATTACAAAAGAGAAAGGGTTCCAACTCAATGATATGAGTTTCTACCTTTAAGAATCCAGGGGGAAAAGAGAAAATTAAGCACAAAGCATACAGAAGAAATGAAAAAATAAAGATGAGACAAAAAATAAATTAGAAAAACAGAAGAGAAAAATCAATGAAACCAAACATGGTTCTTTGAAAAAGATTAAAGAAATTGATGAACTACTAGCCAGACTAATGAGGAACAAAAGACAGGAAGGGAAAACCCAATTGTCAATATCAGAACTGAGAGGGGATATCACTAAAGATCACAAACACATTAAAGTACAATGATGAAATATTATGAAAAACTTCTGACAACAAGTTTAACAACTTCGATGAAAAATACTAATTTCTTGAAAGACAAAGACTATGAAGACCTAAATCTAAGACCCAAAACTATGTAACTACTGGAAGAAAGCAAAGGAGAAATACTACATGAAATGGGAGTGGGTAGTGCTTTTTTGAGTGAGACTACAGAGGCACAGGCAACTAAAGCAAAAATACACAAATGGGACTACATCAAACTGAAAAGCTTCTGCACAGCAAGAGACACCAGCAACAAAGTGAAGAGACAACCTGCAGAATGGGAGAAAGTGTTTGCCAACTACACATCAGACAAGGAGCTAATGTCCAGACTATATAAGGAACTCAAACAACTCAACAGTAAAAAAACAAATAGGCCAATTAAAAAATGGGCAAAGGACCTGAACAGACATTTCTCAAAAGAAGACATACAAATGGCCAACAGGTGTATGAAAAAATGCTCAAAATCACTAATCATCAGGGAAACGCAAAATAAAACCGCAATGAGATATCATCTCACCCCAGTTAGAATGGCTTTTATCAACAGGGCACAAAATAACAAATGCTGGAGAGGATGTGGAAAGAAGGGAACCCTCCTACATTGTTGCTGGGAATGTAAATTGATCCAGCCATTGTGGAAAACAGTATGGAGGTTTCTCAGATAATTAAAAATAGATCTGCCTTATGACCCAGCTATCCCGCTACTGGGTATATACCCCAAGGAAATGAAATCAATATCAGAAAGACACCTGCACCCCCATGTTCATTGCAAAACTATCCACAGTAGCCAAGAGATGGAATCAACCTAAACGCCCATCAGCAAATGAAAGGATAAAAAAGCTGAGGTACATACACACAATGGAATAGTATTCAGCTATAAAAAAAAATGATATCCTATCATTTGCAGCAACATGGATGGAACTGGAAACCATCATGTTATATGAAGTCAGTCAGCCACAGAAAGACAAATACCACATAATCTCACTCATATGTGGAATCTAAAAAAAAAAAAGGTGGTTCTCATAGAAGTAGAGAGTAGAGTAATGGTTACCAGAGGCTGGGAGGAGAGGCAGGTGAGGGGGAGCAGAAGTGGAGGACTAATGGGTACAAAACTGTGGTACCTACCCTACGTGAATCATCGTGCAGTATGTGCATGTATTGAATCAATATGCTGTACCCCACAAATATGTACAAGTAAATGGAAAAAAAAAAAAAAAAACCACTACAAAAGTCACTCAAGAATAAATAAATAACCCTATATCCACTAAGGAAAATTGAATGTCTGGTTAAAAATCTTTCTACAAATAAAACTCCAGGTCTTGATGGCTTCAGTAGTGAATTTGACCAAACATTTAAGGAAAAAGTAATGACAATTTTATACAAACTCTTTCAGAAAATGAAAGAGGAAGAAGCATTTTGCAACTCATTCTGTGAGGTCAGCTTTACCTCAATACCAAAGCAACACAAAGACATTGTAAGAAAACTACAAACCAATAGCCTTCATGAATACAGACATAAAAATTCTCAAAATTTTAGCAAATTAAATCTGAAAGGGATAATACACCATGATCAAGCAGAGCTTATCCTAGGAATGAAAAATTGGTTTCACATTTAAAAACAAATGTGTATCACCGTATTAAGAGACTAAAAAAGTATGGTCATCTCAGAAAAATTATTTGACAAAGTTCAATACTCATTTGTGAAAAAAAACTCTTGACTAACTAGGAATAGAAGGAAACTTGCTTAAACTGATAAAGGGCATCTGTGAGAAACCTGCATGTAAGTTCATACTTATTAGTAAAAAACTAAATTCTTTTTCCATAAGATCTGGAATAAGGCTTGGATGTCTGCTCTCACCCCTTCACTTCAATATTGTTTTGGAGATCCCAGTCAGAAATAGAAATAAAAGGCATACAAAGGAGAGGCTGCACATCCTTATCTGCAGACAGCATGGTCATCTATACAGAAAATTCCACTGATGGAATTTCACTATTTACCAGAGATGATATTGCAGATCGGTAAAGAAAGATGGGACTATTCTATACATAGACTGGAAAACTTAGTTATTCGTATGGAAGAACTGAAATTAGGTCTATACTTCACACCATACATAAAAGTTAATTCCAGGTAGATTAAGGAGTTAAATGTCAAATGCAAAACTGTAAAACGTTAAAAAGAAAATGTAGATGGATATTTTAAATCAAAATACAGAAAGCTCTAACCACAAAGGACTGATAAATTTGACTTCGTTAAAATGAATGACTTCTGTTCTTCAAAAGACACTTAAAAAGTTCAGACAGACCACAAACTGGGAGTGTTCACAACACACCAAAAAAACCCAAAAAACAAAAAACTGAGAAAGTAATAGTATCCAAAATATGCAAAGAACTTTTACAAATTAATAAGAAAAAAGAAAACAAATCATTGGAAAAATGGGCAAGAGACAGGAAAAGATATTTCAAAGAAGAGGAAATACATATGGCTAATAAAAATATGAAGAGATGTTTGATCTCATTAGTAGTGGGAAAATATAAATCAAGGCTACTCAGATTTGCAGAGATTAAGAAATTTGACAATACCAGATTTTGTAGATACATGGTTCAATGGGATCTCTTATATATTGCTGGTGAGAATTAGAATTGGTACAATCAATTTGGAAATCAATTTGGTTTTACCTTATAAATTGAACTTTGCATAACATAAAGCCAAGCAATTCCTATCCTAGGTACAGACCCAACAGAAACTCATTAGAAGTAACCTAAATGCCCATCCACAGGAAAAATGGGTAAATAAACTGCTGTGTATACACAGATGGTTATTTTACAACAGTTAAAGTGCATAAACTACAGCTACATGCAGCAACATGGACACATTTTAGAAACATACGTTGAAATCTGGAACACAGTTTTTATAACAAGAAAAATTAAACAACATATTGTTAAGGCATACATATGTATCTGAAAGTTATAAACATCTATGTTTCAAAAGCAAGGAAATGACAAACAAAAAAGTCAGGATAGTGGTTCCTTCTGGGGGCAAACAGGAAGACAGGACAAGAGAGGAGCATATGGAGAAATATAAATTGGTGATAATGTTCTAGGGCTTGGGTAGGAGGTTGGGTTCATGATGTTTCTTGTTTAATTAAAAATAAATATTCGACCAATAATGATAGTATATTGTGAACCAAGAAATTATGATGGATCTAATTACATATTTGTGAGAGTCAAAAGAGAATAAAACAAGTGCTTAACGCAATCTCTGGCATGTAGAAAGTGCTCAGTAAAAGTCAGCTGTGATTACTATTTCTAGTCTCGACCTAGCTGGCTACTAATTCTTTAGCCCAGGTGTTGCCTCCTCCAGGAAGCCTTCTCTGTCCCTCTGGGATAGGTCAGGCTCCCCCCACCGTGGAGTCCCCCCAGTAGCCTGGGATGACTTAGATTAGAACACTTCTCCAGCTATCTGGGAATGGGCTGTTCATTATCCTGTCTCCCCGATCAGACCATGGATCCATGGGGCACCAACCATGTTCATCTCTGCATTTTGAGTCCTTGGTTTTTGCCTGATCTTGCACAGTTTTGTTGAGTGAGCAAGTTCATGAGTGACTGGCAGGCCAGATGGTGCCCAGAACCTGGGGAAGGAGAAGAGGGGCAGGGACTATAGCAGCATCTCAGAGTTTGGCTGGAGGCAGGGGCAGATCGAAGTGGGCTCAGGGGCATCTATCAGCCCAGGGTGCTGGAAATAAGGGGGTACATTGCAGGGAATTAAAAAGCAATAATAACGCTGACTACAATTCTATCTGCTTTTTTAAAATCACCAATGTGCTGGCAATTCTAAACAATGTCACTGATAAAATATTGCTTCCCCTCCCCTCAATTTTTTTGTTGGTTTTAATTTTAAGGAACTTACTGCTGCAGCTATTGTTGAGTTTGAATAATACACAGGTACTTGACAGGTTTACTGAAACATTTGTATACATCTTTCAATTCTATTTTTCCATGAACTTTTTGAAATACCCTCATATATAGAGGTAAGCTTCATATTAGCACATTATTATTAAATAAACATCATACTCTATACGGAAGTTGGTTTGGAAAACTCCCCTCCTGCATCTATGCCTGTTCCTTTTGAGACTAAGTCCCTAATGTTTCTGAATCATCCAAGCTTATTTTGGGCACAGCCGGTGTCTCCAACCCTCATGGTACTACAAATCCTGGCATTTAAATAGCGATAGCAGAGTGATTGTAAAGATAAAAACACAGAATGTAAGTTGCTCCAATTGTCAGTCTATGTGACCACTTAGCGTTTAAAATGAAACCATGAAACAGGGTGCAAACTGTGACGTGTAAGTTTTCTGTCTGTTACGTTTGAATTTTAGTTTGTGTGTGAAATAGCTTCCCCTGTTTGAATACTATCTTTAAAATCAAAATTTTGTTCTTTTTAATTATCAGTGATTAAAACTTAGGAGCAGAACGAGAAAATAGTAACTATTACTGATTATTATATAATTATTACTGAAAATAATTTTGAAATACAGAAGAGGAGAGTGTTAAAAAATGATCCGTGCCTGGTGCCACTGGCTGGGGGCCCCTGGGCCAGAGGCCAGGATTACAGCCCCTCCTCCACACACCCTTCAAAACTGTGGTCCCCAGGGCAGGAAAGGCCCACCACACCAGCACTTGCTCTGTGTCATCCTGTGCCAGCTCCCGCAGTGAGACAGGAGAAGAGAAAAGGGTGACCATGGCGGAGAGTAGTGTGATGGTTGGCACAGGGATCTGGGAGAACGGGATGCAGGAGCCCCTAGCAGTCAATCAAGGCCCAGAAGGCTGCCGAGAGGATGGGTAGAGACAGGCCCTACAAGCATGTCAGAGACAGAGGGCCTGTAGGGATGCACGGTGTCACAGTTAAGAAAGAAATTCTGCTTCTACCTCCCGTTCATTGTGGGATCTTGAGTAAGTCACCTCTTGAGCTGAGTTCTACATCTGAAAAACAGGGATAGTAATAATTCCTACAATGTGCTGCTCTGGAGGGGACTCAAAGTGCTTAGCCCAGTGGCTAGCATGAAGAAAGTCGGCAATAAATAGTAGCTATACTTAAAAATAATAAAACGAAAAATAGAGGCCCAGAGAGGAGTCAGGACCTCTCCAAGGTCACAAAGCAAGTTGATGGCAATATTGGGACCAGACCCCAGGTCTCCTAACATGAAGTCTAACGCTCTGTTTACTACAGCATCTGGTTAAAGGTGTGTTTGGAGCCTTCTAGAACAGGGCCTGCACCTGGCATCTTCCATCCCCAGGAGCTGCTGGGGCAAGTCCTCTGACCACCCTCATCCCCCTAACCCTGGCGCCTGTCTGATTTGCCATGCTTCCCATCCCTTCTTTAGACAAAGCTCCACCCTGAAGTCAATCAGGAGCCTTTGATGTGGACAGAGAGACAGGTAGGGAGAAGGGGGGTCAGGTGTACGTTAGGGGTTGTGGAGGGTGTTGGGTACTGTACATCTGACTTCAGAGGTTCAGGACAGGATCTAAAAGCTGTTTTCATGGAGAACCTGTTCATTGAGCTATAGAGTGGTATGGCCCAGCTGGCCTGGGACCCAGGTGAGGGTCATTACCTCACAGGGACAGGCTGGGCCCAGACAGTGGGTCAGGCAGCAGGCGAGTTGAAACTGAACGTTACCAGGTCAGAGGTTTCTGGACTGGAACAGGCAGCAGGGCCACAATGTCTCACCAGCTGAAGAAATGAAGCCCTCATGTCCTGACGCCGACTGCCCATTCTTCGGTTCCAGCTCATGTTCAGTAGCCCTGAGTGGGGCCTCTGGCATATGAAAGACTACCGAGCATATAGGGCATTCTCCAGACACCTGCTCTATGCTGACTCCCATATGGGGTACCCAGGGATCCGTCCCCCAGTTCTTCACTGAGCACCTATTGTGTGCTCAGTGCTGGGGAGAAAGCCAACAAGGCTCAGGCAAGACCCCGGCCCTCATGGAGTGGCTGCACCTCCAAACAAGGGACCTGTAGGGGCCTTGCCTGGCCTGCGTGCAACTGTCAGCCTGCTGGGGGGACAGAGACACGGAAAACGATTTTACCAACTCAAGAGAGTGATGGCACCCAGGAAGGTACAGTCAACTCCGCCTATGGGAGCGGGAAACATCGCTATGGGTGTGCCCGTGAGTCAGGTTTTGGAAGGGAAGGATGTTGTTTGAGGAAAGGCATGTGCAAAGACAGGGAGGTGTGAAGGAATGCAGCTTACTTGCGGAGCTATAGGGAGGATGGTACGAAGGGGGACTTTGATCCAGGTGACACGCAGGGCCTTGAGGAGCCCGAGAGAAGGTGGGGGAGTGCTAGTTGAGAGGCCAGGGAATTACAGATGCCCCAGAACCTGATGCTGCTGGAGCCTGCTGGTGTCTCTACAGTGCCACCATCTCCCACCCACCCAGGAGCCTCAGAGAGCCCAGGCTGGCCCCCTGCCCTGTCCTCCGCCCCCCTTGGATTGTCACCAGCTTGGTGCCTCTCCCCGCTGCGCCAACATTTTCCTCCTGTGATGGATGGAAATTTCCCCACTTGGGTCAAGTCAAATTTCTCCTGATTTGTTGTTTTACACACACTGAGGTTGGAGGCGGATCCTGCATGATTCATAAAGAAAAATGCGCTGTCTGTGAAGGAGGGTAATTTATAGGTGACGTTTCCCCAGCCTCCAGAGATGAAACTCGCCGGGGAGTTGGAGGAGGAGGAGAGGGAACCTTCATCCACTGAGCGTGGCCGGCGTGGCTTCTGAGGCTCCTGGACAGCCCCTCCACTGCTGGTGCAAGTTTCCAGTGTGTTTTACAGAAGCTGTGGCTCTCTTTGGTATGGGGCACAGAGCCAGACCTGGCAACCAGGAGACAAGAGGGGGCTGAGGACTTCAACGTCCTTCTCTGCTTTCCAGCCCCTCCTGCCCCCTCCACCCTGGCTGCCATCTCTCGGTCGTGTATGAAAATAAATGAAGTCAAGTTTCCCAGCCCTTCTCATCTGGAGGGGGCGAAGGGAATGAGGCAGGCAGCCAAGTGACACCCGACTGACCCGAGCCATACATCACCAAGGCCACAAGGCTGCTGTGGACACAAATGCTGGGTGGATCTGATCAGTGGCTACTGAGGCTGTAGGGTTGGACAGACCTTTGCTCAGGGAGGTTAGGGGAGGGGAGTGGACTTCACAATCAGAAGAGGAAAAGACAAAACAGAATCTGTAGAAGGAAGGAAGGAACTGAGTGCTTACTCTGTGCTAGGCACCGTGCCAAATGCTTTGCATATAGAACCTCATTTATGGCCCAGTAAGGCAGCGATCATGACCTTCGTTTCATAGATAGGGAAACTGAGGCTCAGGGGGAGGAGAGGGTGGCACCCAGAGCCATGGGTTTGACCACATGCCCAGAAAATGATAGCAAGCAAAACCTAGACCTCCTGTGTCTGGAGAGAGGAGATGAAGGGGCAGACGCAGAAACCCAGAGAGGGCCGGGGTGCCTCTGAAGATGGGGGGTAGGGTGTGAATGGGGCACCAGGTAAGAATGAGCTGAACAAGGCAGGCCCCACTGAGTCTCATGGTCACATCTGTGAAATGAGCACTGAGACTGGATGTGAATGAAGCATCTCGCCTCAGGAGGGTGTTTTTGGCCATCCCCACCCAATCTCAGCACTGCCTTCATTCCCACCATTAAATCCTACCTCCTGAACCTGGTCCCAAATGTCACATGAGCCCCACCCTCAACTCTGACAGACTGCTCTTTCAGTCTATCATCCTGCAGAGTCTCAGAGACTCCACCAGTCTCACTCTGTAGCCCCCCCCCCAGGCTTGATCTCTCCCGTGCACCCACTTGTCACTGTGTGCCATATCCTGGCCGGGCTTTCAGAGGTGCAGTGCTGTGGTCCCTGCCTCCGGGAGCTCCCTGTCTAGAGGGGGACATACAGGGTGGCCTGTCCCATGATGGATGGGCAGGGGGCTCAGCGAGTTCCAAGGAGGGAGGTCCAACTCTGTCCAGAGCATTCAGGGAAGGCTAACCTGGGCTTTGAAGAGTGAGTAGGAGTTTGCCAAACTGAAAAGTAGGGGAAGTGTGTTCCAGGCAGCAGAACAGCATGTGCAAAGCAGAGGTGCAAGTAGCCGTCCCTATTCACTATCCTAGATATGCCCCTAAGCCTAACCCCACTTCCATGACCCTGACACACTATCTTCTCTCGGTCACTCTCTGGCCCCTTTGCTGCTACAGGACCTGAAGCCCCTGCCAGGACACAGTTGGGGTCACAGGCTCCTCTAGGTTTTCTCATAATGCCCCCTGGTAAATGCTCAGGGACACATGGGTGAACCATAAATTAAACTTCTGGGGATGGATCCTGCTGAATAAAAAGCACATTCAGTAGCGAGAATATTTGTTTTTGTTTTCCTTCTCCCAGTAAATGGAAACATGCACTGACCTCACTTTTCTCACAAGTACAGTAGCTTTCCTGAGCGGCCGTCAGGCCTGGAGTGCCAGGAAAAAGTGGTGGAATATTCGGCATCGGGAACAAGGGCCTCAGTGGCAGCTGTGGCCGGCCAGTGGAATACAGCTGTCAGGTCGCTGACATGAGTTTCCGAGGGGTGGGGAGGATCCGGCCTGGGCCTCCCAGGGGGCCTGAGCATCGCCAGGATGGGACTTTGAGACCGCCGTCCTTCTAGTTCATTTTGTGACACTGCAGACAGAGGGTCCTAGCAGACAGAGGAGCGTTGGCCCAGCCAGATCTGGGTTTCCATCCCGGCGGCCACTTCCTGGCTCTGTGACCCCCAGGTGGCCATTACACCTTTTTGAGCCTCAGTCTCCTCATCTTCAAAGTGGAGGTAATCCTACCAACCTCACCGGGTTGTGTGAGTTTTAAATATTTGAAAATTCCAACAAATACTAGCCCTTGGTCCTTTCCTGACCTTCTCAGTACATATCCAATTCAATCCCACCTCGTTTGTGATGACTTCTAGACCCTGTGACCTCTTCCACCTGGAATCTCAGGTTCTTTCCTATGGATTGTGATAATGAGCACTTTTCCATGAGAGCAGGACCTTCACCCACCCACCCATCCACCTCTCCATCCATCTACCCACTCATTATCTGTTCATCTATTCACCCATTTACTTACTCAGTGAATATTTTGAGCAGCTGTGTGCTCGCTCACTGTTAGAAACATGTGCTGTTTTCTGTCAGTGCATACTGCTCCCTAAGGACTGGGTGGAATTGTCCTCAGTTTCCTCTATAGACAGCACCAGGCTTGGCACAGAATGCTCATTTGGTTGCAAGAAGACCCAGACAAATTAGCTTAAGAAAATGGGAACCCAATGATTCATGTAACCAGAAAGTCCAGGTATAGGTCTGGCTTCAGATGCAGCTTGATTCAGGCCTCAAGCGGTATTTCCAAGGCCTTATCTCTGCATCTCTCAGCTCTTCCCTCCTCTACGTAGAAGCAATGCTGGCAGCAGCCACAGCCTCAATCTCACATCCATTCAGGTTCAAGTCCAGCAGGAGAGATCAAAAGTCTTCCCCAGAAACCCCTCCCAGACCACATGGCCTGAGAATTAGGGAGAAGGAGAACCCCAAGTTAAATGGGGAGCAATGATTGGATGATGGAAGGGCAAGCACCAAATGCCTACTACACCTCCTACATGCAGGTATTGGGGACCCTGAGGAGAGAGAGAAAGCTCTGTAGGGCCCTGAGGGGCTTACATCCAAGTGGAGGCAGCCAAAAACACATGAATAAACAAATAAATAAATAAGGTCATTTCAGATGGTGATAAGTGCTTGGATGACAATAAATCAAGGCAATGTAGTTAGAGTGACTGGGGTGAATCTGTTTTAAATAAGTGGTCAGGGAGCCTCTCTGAGGAGGTGACATTGGGGTGAGACCTGAATAATAAGTCATCTTTCCCAAGAACTGGTAGAGAAACATTTCTGGCAGAAGAATGGCAAGTGCAAAGGCCCTGAGGTGGGAATGTGTTTCGTGAGTTCCAGGAACAGAAAAAGGTTAGGGGGACTGGGTCTTAGAACACAGCAGGGAGCACAGCCCAAGATAAAGCTGAGGAGGTTAGAGGGGCCAGATCATGGAGGGACTGTAGAGGTCATGGTGAGAAGTATGGATTTTATCTCTCAAGGAATGGGTAGCCAGTGTAAAGTTTTAACTGGGGAAAGAGATGATCTGATTTAATTCTTTTTAGGATCCTTTTTTAAAGAATGTTTGATTGAGGTATAACCTACATATGGTAAAGTATAAAAGCACATTCATCTTAGGTGTACAGCTCAAGGCCTTTTTCTTTATGTATACATTTGTGTAACCACCACCCAGATCAAAATATAGAACGTTCCCAGCACCCAGAAGACTAACCCTTCCTCTCACAAGAGATAACCTCTATTCTAACTCTTATCCTCATCGATTCATTTTGTTTGTTTTTGAAACTTACATAACTGGAATCATGTGGTATATATTCCTTTGTGTCTGGTTTCTTTCACTCAACATTATGTGTATATGACTCACCATGTTGGGGCATGCAGTCATAATTCATGCTTTTTTATTGTAGTGTAGTATTCCTCTTCTTCCAGTCTTCCACTGTGGGGAGGTGGGCTGTTTTCTGGTGGGATTACCCTTAGTTTCTTCTTCAACCAGCACTGGGCTTGGAACAGGACAGAACAAGCCCCATTTGGGGGGTTGAGCTGAGAATTCACTCAGGACAGGACAGGACAGGTGATATAAACCAGAAACTGCCAGATGCCCTCTCCTGCAGGCCGTACATCTCCCAGGCCCTGGCCGCCCCTCTAACCCACCTCCCTAACAACAAAGTTCAGGTGCTCTCACTTGGCTGGGCAGAGGTTCTGGTAGATGCTGAGTTCCAGAGTCCCTGGTGGCCAGCATGAGGGACGTCGCGGGAAATGAGAGGAACTGCGGCTAGCCGCCAGGCAGTGACTCCACAACCAAAAAATGTGCTCTTGGCCAGGGGCCCCTTGCTCTCTCCTCTTGGCCCTTTCAGGCGGCGAGGAGTTGGCAGGCCTGGGTGTAGATAACGTCGAGAGCCCCAGGCCCTCTTCTGTCATCGCCTCTGCAACGTGAAATCCAAGATCTTGTTTATTTATGAGGAAATTCTGTTCTGCTGCTCAACAAATGGAGCACGGGGGCCAGGGCACATGGAGCGTGGAGCCGGCCCGGCCAGGCCTCAGCATGCTGTGCCTCTCTGCTGCTGCAAGCTCAGAAGGAGAGCTGGCAGTGACTGGAGAGCCAACTTGACACCTCCAGATGGGGGCTGGGGGGAAGGGAGAGGGGTGCTCCCTTCCCCCAAATTGGCCAGAAACCCATGCCTTCTAGGACAGACCACAGACAACAATGGCCTGGTGGCTCACCTGGTGAACCAGCCACGAGGCTGACACCAACCCTTCTCTCAGACTCACTTCTCTCTGTACCTTCCTGAAAGTGGAAATGAGATGGTGTATGTCAGTACCCAAGGGATGGGAGAGGGAAAATAAAATCTACCAAGGATCCACTGCAAGTCAGGGGTTTACATTAGTTATCTCATTCAATGTGCCAATTGAACTACAGGTTGAGCATCATCCCTAATCCAAAAATTCAAAATCTGAAATGCTCTGAAATCCAAATCTTTTAAGTTACCAACATGATACTCAAAGGAAATGTTCATTGGAGCATTTCAGATTTTGGATTTTCAGATTAGGCATGCTCAACCCGTATGTATTCTGCAAATAGTCAAAGGAAAAAAGTCTGAAATCCAAAACACTTCTGGTCCAAGCATTTTGGATAAAGGATACATGAACTAGGTGGATATGTTTCCTAGTTTTTGATGAGGAATTGAAGTTCATAGTGATGAAATAACACATCCAAGGTCATAGAGCTAGTAAGTGTAACAGATGTGATTCAAATCCAGAGCTGTCTGACTGTGAGTCCACCATCTGGGTGGGGCCAAGTGGAGCACTCACTCAGAGAGGCCAGAGTCCAGCTGCAGCAAACTATACATGAAATAGTTTTGTGTCTGACTCTAAACTGTGTTCTTTCCATCATGCCTCCCTGCCTCTCAAAGTGACATGTCCTTTAATAATATGTTCGATGGAGCCCCAAGTTGTAATGCAACATCCTCGTCTGAATGAAGATTGCTCATCTTATTCCATTGCTATTTCAGATTAATCTGATTGAAAAACATGGCACAAACTGAGCCCTTATTTTTCAAACAAAGGTTACTTGCTGACCCCAAATCTTCTGATAACATTTCATGTGCATAAGAAGAGTTTGTGATTCTTGAGTTGTGGCACAGGCATATGTTTATGAAACTCACCCTTTCATCTGTGCTGCCAGAGCTACAGACCCAAAACAACAGGCAAACAGGTCAAAATGATAGAAGACAGACCAAATATATCAGCGTAAATGGGTTAAATGCCTCTATCAAAAGACAAATACTTTAGCTTCAAAACAACAAACAAGGTATAATAGTCCATTTTCTGTTGCTTCTAACTGAATATCTGAAATTGGGTAATTTATAAAGAAATGAAATTTATTTCTTACAGTTTTAGAGGCTGGGAAGTCTGTGGTCCAGGGGTTGCATCTGGCAAGGGCTTTCTTCTGAGTGGTTACTCTTTACTGTGATGCAGGCTGTCTCATGGTGACAGAATGGCCTGAGCAAGAGAGCTAACCTTCCCACTTGCTCTCCTTATAAAGCCATAAGAACCACACCATGACAGTCCATTAAACCATTAACCCTTTACTCAATGAATGGATCAATCCATTCACAAGGGCACAGTTCTCAGAATCTAATCACCTCTTAAAGGCTCCACCTTCCACCACCATATTGGGGATTAAGTTCCAACATGAGCTTGGGGAAACATTCAAACCACAGCACAAGGTCATTCTTTTTTTCCCTACAAGTTTTCAAAATACACACACACTGAATCTCAAATCTTCAAGGACTCATCTCTGTCTTTCCCAGTCTATAGGGACTCTTACATCTCTGATTTCTCTAACACCAGCTTGCTTTATTTTTATTATAAAATATTTCAAACATACTTAAAAGTATAGAAAATAATATGAAACCCATTGGTCTACCACTGAAATTTAGGAGATGCTGGTATTTACCATTATTTGTTTTTGATCTTTTTACAGGGCCCCCATCACAACCCTCCAATACGAAACCACTAACTTGAAAATGATGTGTGTAATTTCCACGCAGGTTTAATACTTTTTCTACATATGAGTGTCACCACACACTATATATGAAATCGTTTTGTGTTTTTAGAATTTATTTAAATAATATCATGTTATAGATATTCTTTTGCAACTTGCTTTTTTGAGAATTATATAGAGACACATAAATGTCTTGCACTACTTTGAACTGCCAGATAATGCTCACTGTATAAGTAAATAACAGGTTGTTTTTTCATTTACCCATTGATGGACAACTGTTTCCACTTCTTTTCTATCACAAACAGTGATCTGATGAATGTCTTTATCATATTTCCTTGTGAGCTCAAGGTACTATTTCTCTGTAATTCTCTGGAAGTGGAATTTCTTGGTTGGGCTGATTTTAACGCTTACCTGATGTCTGTTGTCTGCTCACTACTTTCCTCTCTAAGGATGCAGTCAAAGTGGACTTCAAAAACAGGGTTTGAGTTGGGGCCTGAAGAAAGAGAAGCTGAGATGTCAGAAAGAAAAGTGAGTAGCATCCTAGAAAAAGGAAGCCACCAAGACTAAGAGTCACATGGTAATACGCCCTGCCACACTCTTCACTGTTAATTAATCCTGGGGGCCGGAGTGTGTGCATCTGTCATTATAGCTGAGGACTTTGGGGATCAGTTCTTTTCTTTTTTTTAATCACAACCTCAGGTTTGTTCTGTTGGCATTATATTGATTCTTACGTCAACTCTTATTTCCAAGCCAGGCTATGCATCATAATCACCTGAGGGGCTTTAAAATTATACAGATTCCTGAGGCCACACCCAGAGATCCAGGTTCATGGGTCTGGAACGGGGCCTGGGAATCTGTATATTTTTAAAACCTTCCCAGGTGACTCTGATGCTGTCAGTCTGCAGCCTGGCATCAGGAGGCATTTATCTCAATAGCCAAGGACGTTGTCATTGTCAAGGACACAGCCACTGGTTATGTACTTGCAGCTAATCTTGCCCAATTATCCCACTGCCCATCACCATACACCTGTGAACAATGGTCTGTGGGCATGGCCTGCTCTGAGGTGTCCTCACAAACCCCTCCAGCACTCCTTACGTGGGGTATTGCTCCCCATGTTGAAGAAAACTGGCAGAGCGAAGGAGGGACCTGATTGTACCTCTCTCCCCAAATGGGATGGACCCTTGCCTTGCCCTTCTCGTTGCTCTGCTGGGCTGGCTGGGAAATAGGGCCTGGCTGGACCATGCAAGAGCCAAAGACTGTACTGCTGCCCATAAAATAGTGACAAAAATAATACCAACTTAAACAGCACTTTTGGTGAGGAAGAAACTGTTATGATCTCCATTTCACAGACAAGGAAACTGAGACACAGCTAGTCAGTGACAGAGCTGGGATTCAACCAGGCAAACAGGCTTCAGTATCCATGATCAGAACTGTTCTGCTAGACCTTTCCGCCTCCTCAATCTTGTGGGAGAAGTCTCCTGGGCGCACCGTCTCAGAGGTACCCATATTTGGTCTCTCCTATTCTGGGGTAGTGTAGGGGTCTCCAGTCTGTATCGCGCCTTTTCTTATCTCAGCCCTTACATTTAGAATAAGGTGTAGATGTTCATTTGTGAGTGATAATACCAAAAACAACTGCCATTGCCTGGGTCCTTACTATGACTCCATGCCGGACCCTCTAAGAAGCGGTTTACATGGGTCATCACATGCAACCCTGACCATCACCATCTGCCACACACTCACAGATGCTGCTGCAAGGGGCACCCAAACAGTCCCCCAATGAGAAAACTTAGCCAGAGAGAGGCGAGGTCATGTGGCCCAGAGTTACTTGGCCACTCAGCTGAGCTTGGACAGCTTCTTACCCCAGGGCCCTGTTCTTTCCATCAGTCCTTGTAGATTCTAGCTCCCTCTTCAGAGTGAGGTCAAGGCATCACAATAGCAATAAAAATCCAGCAACACCACAGTCCCTCCATTGAGGGAAGGGAGCCCTTCCCCGGAACTGGAACAATGACCAGTTCTCAGGACTTTCCTTCCAAGAGCAGAAGAAGCCAGAGTGTCTTGACTGTGGCTTTAACCGCCCCCGTCTGACTCTGAGCCCATAATTGCAGTGCTTCCTCGCTACCCACGGCCCACCTCAGGCTTGCGCCCTCTGGTCTCTCCTGACCTAAACCAGAGTCTCTTCCTCAGAAAATTTCAGGGACTCTCTGTCACCAGTTTCCCCTCTATGCAAGAAAGCAGAGTGCGCCAGCTTTCAGCATATCCCAACTTGCCAAGCTGTACCTACAGCCATTCCTTCACAGACTGAGTGAGTCCCACCAGGAGCTGGGGACAAAGAAGTGAATAAAACTAGAAATGGCAAATATCAGGCACAGGATATCCACTCCCCAATTGTGTATCCAATGCTGGCTGATCACAGCATTCTGTAGTTTCAAAATCTGTCTACACCTGCCCTCCTGTGCTATCATCACTGGCCAAATGGGGCTATTGAGTACCTGAAGTGTAGCTAGTGCTGCTAAGAAACTGAATTTTTAATCTTTAAAATTAATTTAAATTTATCAATTGATAATTCAGTTATTGGAAAACTTTTATGTATGTTTGGAACAACTTGGGGATGTGAATCTACTTTTTAAACTATATATTTTATGAAATCTAAATAAACATTAAATATTTCTGATGAAAAGAGCATCTGAATCGAGTTGTAAACATACTACAGATTTCAAAGGCTCCATATGGAAACAAATGGAAAATATCTCATTAGTAATTTTTATATTAATTGAATATTGAAATGATACTACTTGAATATATTTTGTTCAATAAAATATATTATTAAAATTAATTTACTCGTCTATTCATTTTTTGAATGCAGCTGCTGGAAATTTTTTAATTATATGAATATCTCACATTGCAATTAGATTGGACTGTGCTGCTCTGGGCAGAGCCCTCTAGGCAGCCACTACTAATTGACCAGAGCTGGTGTGTCCATCAATGTTAAATCCGTTTGCCACCCCTGGACAAGAGATAGTGTCTGCTTAGTGGAACTCACAGGGCACTGGGGGAACTGGCCACTAGAATGTCAGAAGAGCTGCAATGAGCTGCCCAAAGTTCAATGGAGCAGAATGCTAGACTGATTGGTTCTGCCTACCAGGAAGATTCGAATGAATGCCAGAGCAAGGAAGGGCATTCTAAGGCAAGAGAACAGCACAAGCAAAAGCAGGAAGGTGCGAGCATGCAGAGCAGGGGGCTGAATGCGGAGTCCCTTAGTGTGGCTGTGGCTTTGAGCTAGTGAGAGTACTATTTGAAGATGCTTGAACTCTGCTCCTACGTGCTCAGAGGCAGAAAAGAAGAACCCAGCTCTGGCATATGGCCTCTGGCCTCCACTTTATGTATCCCCCTCCCCACTCCCCTTCCTAACATCCTAACCTTTGATGAGGCTGGAGACAGACTACAGTGCAGAAAAGGGAGCAAATGCCAAAGGTTTGAGATACAAAAAATCCCTCTCCCACTTTGAGTCCTACAGCTGGGCTGCTTGGGTCCCAGAGTATTAAAGAACTTTCCGTTCTACCAACAGCCTGCTGCTAGCTTGTTGCTGGACCCAGATATGTAGCTGGGACCCTGGGCTGGGGACAAATCGAGGGAGTAATTCCTCTGTCTTTCATAGGACTTCCCAGGTCAGTTCCCTATGTCTGATTCCTTCTGAAGTCCTCATTCCCTCCCAGGAAACTCCTCACTACTCACTCCTCCTGTGCAGTCACATCTGGTGGGTTCACCCCACCACTTCTCCAGACCTGCTCAAGGGCATGTCTGATTTCCACACAAGCTGAGACAATCCTGTCTCTACATCCATCTGCTGCTCTGCAACATGCACACATGTGTGCATACACACATGTCTTCAACTGTGGAATTTAATGAGCAAACTGGCCTTTGAGGATTGGTGAAAGGAATTCTCCTCACACTGGGAAGGTGCCTTATGCGGCTCCTTCCTGCCTCTGGTTCTCAGAAGGGAAGGACCGTCTCTTCCACACCCAGTCACCATAACCAGATTTCCTAGGGGGTTGTCTGCCTCACGACTCCCCATTAACCCAGAGTACAAAGCCATGCAGACTTCTACTCCTGTCCATTAAGCAGCAGGCCTTTCTACAGGAGCCCCACCCTAGTCAACCACACTCGTCAACTTCTGCGCTCAGGGGATGTATGATAATACAGAGCTTTGACCTTCTGGAAGACTCTCTACAGGCATCAACTTGCTTTATTCTCATCTCAATACTGGGAGGTGCCAAAGGGAGGACTTTGATGCCCATTTCATAAATGAAGACCTTGAGGCCTTGGCTGAGAAGCTTGTGCCTAAAGACACAGTCAAGAGCCAGATCTGAAAGGGAGAACATTGCAGGGGGTGGGGAGGTGCCTGGGATTACCCACACCTGCTCCTCCCTGAGGAGGTGAGGACACACTTCCTAGGGATCAGGGTTGGTCTGGTTTCCTGAGGGCTCAGGCTTGTAGTGAAAAGAGCACTGGCTTTTTTTTTTTCTTTAAAAAGATGACCGATAAGGGGATCTTAACCCTTGACTTGGTGTTGTCAGCACCACACTCTCCAAGTGAGCTAACCGGCCATCCCTACATAGGGATCCGAACCCGTGGCCTTGGTGTTATCAGCACCGCACTCTCCTGAGTGAGCCATGGGCTGGCCCCAAAGCACTGGCTTTTGAGCCAGCTAAACCTGGGTTTAAATCCTGCCCACAGCACCAGTTCCCTATGTGACCTTAGCCAAATCACATCTGACCCTGTGGAGGGTCAGAGCCTTGCCCCCACCATCACCACCACATGCTCATATACCTGAGAGGGAGTGAGGACATCACAAGGAAATGCCTTAGGGAGCAACTCAGATGGGTAAAAAAGCTACACACCTAGACGCATGCAAGAAGCCATTTCTTGTGTTAGCATCGTCCATTGACATGGTGCCTTTGACAAAGGGAGAGCCTTTGCCACGAAGGCTATGGGAGCTCCCATCTTGACTTTTAAGATTCAAAAGTTGTAATGAACTACAGATAACTTGAAGTATCCAACATCTCTGTATCCTCTCTAATAATACCTCAAATCCATCTCAGAGAATAACTGCTCCCCCTTTGCATAGAGTCATGTTGGAACAGTAAATCCAGGGGCTGGCTCACCATTACAAAAGCCAAGGGGGTTATATCCTTTGTCTCAGACCTGTGATGGTAGGGGGCAGGTATCTGACAGCCAGAATGAACTCCACAGCAGGGCTTTGGATCTCGATACCACGAGGAAAGGAAGATGGCTGGAGGACGCTCATCATTGTAGCAGGGGACGACTTTATAGCGCCTGCTGTAAGATGGGTGTCATAGTTCCCAGAGATGCCAGACAACCTTCCTTTCTAAGCCTGCTCCTCCCACATCCCACCAATTTTGTGATCCTTCAACATCTTTCCAGTGGCTACCCAGCCAGCACTGTTAGCCAGCCCTGGCTTCTGTTGCTTGCATTCAGTGAGATCTGAAAGAAAGGCATTCAATAAATATTTGTTGAATGAATGAGGAATGAATGTATGCATAGTTAATGTGTGTATGTACACACATATGAATAAATGTAATAAAGAATGGAGGAAGGAGGCTCCTACTTGCCTATCTATGCACTTATCTGACTACTCTTCCCACACTCTCTTGCAACAGCTGCAAGGGACCTTGTTTTGGTGCCTCAATGTTCCAGGTTCCCTCCCTCCACAGGGCCTTGACACATGCTGTAACTTCTCCTTGAGATGATCTTTCCTCCCTTTACCTTAACAACTCTTGATCTTCATATTCAGTCATTTATTTGGGGGAGGCCCCAAACCCTCCAAACCATGACCAGATTAGGCTTTGTTATAGTCTCTCTCATAGACCACTGGTGTTTTCCATTGAAGCGCTCATCTCAGTTGAGTAAATACTCTTTCCTGTCATTATTTCATTAAAGCCTGAATCTGTCTGGTCTCTAATCTCCATGAAGGTGAAGTCATTGTCTGCTCTGCTTAATGCTATATCTCTAAACCTAGCCCAGTGCTTTGAATGCAGCGAGTATTCAGTAAATATCTCGGACATAAATAAATGAAGGTGTATGCCCCTTGGAAGGAGAGAACAGAAGACCCTGACCCCAAAAGCACACAGTAAATGCCTGTTTTTGAATTTGAACTTGACATCTCAATCCTATGCACACGGTCAGCTCTTGGAGACTAGTCGATGAGCACTAAGAGAGCCTGAGATGGAGGTGAGGGTGGGAAGTGGTTATAAGAAACCTGGAAAGAGAGTGCTCAGTGGAGAGGCAGGAGGTGGCCAAGAGCCAACTTCTTCCTCTGCCCTTGGCCGTAGGCTGGTATGGAACTCAGGTGTCTGGCGCCCAGTGTGCTGCCTAGATATGCCAGGTGTCCCCAAGGGGAAAATGGCCCCACAGTCTGTTCTAATGCCTTGCTCTTGGGGCCATGAGCCCCTGAGCAGGACTCCCAGGCCCAAGGCCCAGGTCCTGGGAACCTGCCTGACTCCCCACAAGCTTCCTCTGCAGGTAGGTGACTCATCTCTTCATGGGCCTTGGCAACTATGGTTGGCACCAGGAGAAGCTGACAAAGTCACATGCTCCTGAAAACCAGTCCCCCAACTGACCAGAGAAGGAGGAGGCCGGCCCAGGGAGTGGGGCAAGAAGGAAAACCATGGTTCTGAATTTTAAAATTTTTTGAAAGAAAATGAGTGAATTCAAGTTGGCTGTTAATAATTGAGAATGATGAGGCTGTTTTCGCTCTGGTTCTTCATAAATAACTTTTGATTTAATGTTTCCAAGGATTGACAGAGCACTTCAAAGGACCTCACCAGGGAGGAAATGAGCTTCTCCCTCCATGCCCTTGCCACTCAGGTGAGGACTGAGGTCAGCAGCTGGAAGAGCTCATCAGGGGTGTAGCCCGACCGACTTATTGGCAGCTGACAGACTTACTGACTGAGTGACTGAGTGATGAGCTAACCGGCCAGCAAACTAATGGAGAGCCTGACCAACAGGCTGACAGACTGGTGAAATAACCAAGTGGTGGCTGAGTGAATGGACTGACCACCCAATAGACGGACAGATGGACTAAGGGCCAGCCAGCACACCAACTGATTGACTGATGGGTCATATCATCAGTGAGCCAGGGGATTGTAAGGTTAACTTGTCTGCTTCCTCAACAGCCTGATTAACCAGATGACCAACTGACCAACCTGGTGAACCAGCTACCCACATACTAACGGGAGAGTATGGACAGAACAGGGGCATCCAGTGAGTGGGCGAGTGAACAGCATTTACTCTACACCATTACACTTTCAGTTCCACGTCTCATTGACCTACACGATTGTCAGAGAGAACTCAGGTTGCCAGGACTACACACAGGGAGGCATGACCCCAAAGGAAGATCAGATGCAGTAAGAAAGTGGTAGGAGATACAAAAGAAGACAAAAAACTGGAATGTCCCTATACAACGGGAAAGGAAGAGGGCCCTGGTGATTATATGGGAGGTAGCCTGACATTGCTGATGTTCAGAGTTGCACAAAGAGATTGGGAGATTCTAACCCAAAGTCAAGATTTGGGTTCTGCTATTTAGGTCTTCCTTGTGGCGGTTGAATCAAATAAAAAAATGAGCGAGTGAGTTCAGCAGTGGCTGCTCTTTACCACCCTCTGACCCTCCTCCTCTATCCCCGTCATAAACACAGCAGCCTCATTCATTCTCCAAAGAGCATAGATTTGAAGTCATAAAATGCAGTCATGGTGATGTTCTGGTTATAGAATTAGGGGTGATTATTTTTCCTTTCATTTTCTAATTATATCCTGTAGTGGGACTATATTATTTTGCAATGGAAAAGTCACATTTATAAGTTTAGAAGGAAAAATAAAAACAAATTTGTTCTCTTCCTCTTTTGCTCCACGCTCTCATAAATATTTCGTGATTTATGGATCCAAGGAGTCTTCAAGACTTGCCTCTCTTTACTTTTTGATGTCAACATAGTTTCTTGAACACTACGAATCCTTTCTATCTTCATACTGGATTACTAGAACAGCCTTTGCAGCCTCTCCCTGTTCAAATATGTCCTTCATAGAGGTGCTAAAAGAATTTTCATCATATTCCTCCTTCTTAAGAACTTCCAGGGGTTGCCAGGTCAATGAACTTTGAATAAAAGTCCAGAAGTTTCCTTTTCTGGCATGTCTCTACCCATATCCACATGCACACACACGCACGCGCACACACATACACACACGCACATGGATCCTTCCAACCCCTCACCCTAACTTCTTGTGACTCCTCAGTGCCTCTCAAATTCTTGATTCAGTTACACATCTCACAGTTTTCACTCAACCAGGAATGGAAATTCCACACCCACTGTGTACCCACCACCACTCTGACAAATTCATCCACCTACCAATCAAAAAGTATTTACTGAACAGCCAACATTTGCCCACTATTGTAGGTATTGTGGAATCTCCAAGAAGGGAAGAGAAAGGGATGCTGACATTTATTGAGTGCTTACTATGTCAAGCACTGAATTCACATAGGTAATATTTTAGTCTCCTCAGTGAAATATGGTATTATCCTCATTTTAATGGTGAGAAAACTGAAACACAGAAAGATCGAGCAAAGTCATTTACCTAAGGTCACATTGCCAGGAAGCAACAGATGTGCCAAACTCCAGTGCCTTTGCTTTATCTTCTGGTTAGGAAAGTCACTTTGTTTTTTACCTACTCGCGCATTCATTCACTCATGCATTCATTCATTTAGCAAACATTTACTGAACACTTACTCCATACCAGGGCAATACCATGTGCTGGGAATTTAATGGTGAATGAGACAGTCATGATGCACACCCTCATGGAGCATACTGTTTAGTTAAGGAGACAGCCCCCAAAAGAAATCAATCAATCTATCTATCTATCTATCTATCTATCTATCTATCTACCTACCTACCTACCTACTTACCTATCTACCTTAGTCTGTTTTGTGTTGCTATAACAGAATATCTGAGGCTGGGTAATTTATAAAAAAAAGAGGTTTATTTGGTTCACAGTTCTGGTGGCTGGAAAGTCTGAGAGCATGGTGCCAGCATCTGCTCCTCTTCTGGCAAGGATCTTGTGCAGCCTCGACTCATGGCAGAAAGCAGAAGGGGAGCAGGTGTGTGCAAAGAGATCACATGGTCAGAGAGGAAGCAAGAAAGAGAAACCAAGGAAGACAGACTCTTTTTAACAACCTGCTCTTGCTAACCCACCCCTCCCCGCCCCCACAGTGAGAACTCACTCACCATGGCGTGGCGGGAGAGCATTAATCCATCATGAGGGATCCGCCCCCATGACCCAAACACCTCCCACTAGGTCCCGCCTCCCAACACTGCCACATTGGGAATCAGATTTCCAAACCACAGCACTATCTATATCCATCTATCTATCTATTTATTTATCTATGTATCTATCATTTATACCCCAGTTTTCAATGAGGAAATTAATTTCAACGAAGAAATTAAGAGACTGAGGGCGAGAAAGAGAATTACATGGGGAAACTATCTTAGATTTTATAACATCTATAAGAGCACTTCAAAAGGTTCATGGAAAAACATAATTGAAGGACAATAAAAATCGGTTCATGAACTTTTTGAAGTATCCTCATATTATATATATCGCATTACAGTTTTAAAAGCCCCTTACAAACTTTATGTGGAACCAATTCTTGAAGAACAAGATTCTACAGATAAGTTGAAGGGCAGGATAAATTGTGAGTGTCTAATTGACCCAGTCCAGAGTCTGCAAAGCTGTTCCCTGTGCAGCATGGATAAGTGGGGCTGTGCTGCACAAAGAACAGATTTTGGTTTTTTTTTTTTTTAATTTCTTAAGATAATTTATTATACACGTGTGTGGGGTACAAATTTGAACTTTCTAAAAGTTTAGTGTATTACTGTGATTGTTGTTTCTTCCTTTCTCTCTTTCTGTTTCTCTTTATTGTTTATTAGTTTATTTATGGATTCAGCTCTCGCTCATAAATGAGACCATGCAGTATTCTCTTTCACTTAGGATAATCTTCTCCAGACTCATCCATGTTGCTGCAAATGGCAGAATTTCATTCTTTTTTGTGGCTGAGTAGTATCCCATTGTGTATATATACCACAATTTCCTTATCCAATCATCCATCAATGTACATTTAGGTTGGTTCCATCGCCTGACTATTGTAAATAGAGCTGCGATAAACATGGGAATGCAGGTATCCCTTCGACATGATGATTTCCATTACTCTGGATATATCCTCCAGTAGTGGATTGCTGGATCATATGGTATACCATTCTATCTGTAGTTGTTTGAGGAACACCATACTGTACACTTTTTTTTTTTTTTTTTTTTTTTTTGCAGCTGGCTGGTATGGGGATCCGAACCTGTGACCTTGATGTTACAAGACTAGGCTCTAACCAACTGAGCTAACCAGCCAGGTTTGAAACTCTCAGGGCAGCAGATAAAGAACAGGTTTGAAACTATCAGGAAGGCTTTTTTTTTTTTTTTTTTTTTTTGCAGCTGGCCGGCACAGGGATCCAAACTCATGACCTTGGTGTTATAAGGCTGTGCTCTAACCAACCAAGCTAACTGGCCAGCCCTATCAGGGCAGCCTTGAAAGGGATAATGAGACCTAGAATTGAATGAGGCTGAAGATGGACTGGGAGGGGAGGGAACGACAGCACCAGTAGAGACATTTAGGACTGACTTGAGATGTACCCATCTAAAACCTTCTTGGAAGATCCCAGCTCTGTGAGGATAGGAAGTCCTGAGACAAAGGGACCTGCTCCAAATTAAGAGAGCCATCAAGGAGCCTGTAGAGAAAGTGTTTGAAAATAGGATTCTTAATAATGCCAAGGTCAAGTTATTTCTGAGTTGAGACAACCAAAATAAATTGCAAAATGCTTATACGATTTGCAAACATTCACAACAATATGCTTTGCAATTTTGGAGAGATGAAGAAAGGTGAGCACCAGCTTGTTTCAAGACTTGTGCTGCTTGGCATAAAGAAGAGGAAGAACTGCAAACAGCCTTGCATGGGCTCGGAAACTTCTCCTGGCTGCAGCTGGGATTCTGGGATCTCTGTATCTCCCACTCATTCTCCGAATGCTAGTTCAGGACTTACTGTGAGGCTCACTTCCTCCTATAAAGTCTTGGCAAGAACACATGCTTGGGTGTCCCCACCCCAAATTTGCCACTGACAAGCTGGGTGGCCTTGGGCAAGCTCTCCAGACACTCTGGGCTTCGGTTTTCTGCAAAATGAGAAAAAGCATAACTACCTTTTGGGCTTGTCATGAGGATAAAAGTTAGGTGTTTTCCTCTGTGGTAGGGCTTGGCTGTTTTAACCTTCTCAGCATCCCTTTCTGCTTCTTCTGGCAAGAACATCCGCTTTGCCATTGGAGAACTGCTCCTTTCCCACTCTCACATCATGTTGATTTAGGTGGGGCTGATGCCACCTCCAGGTTTCCAGGATGGGCACATGATCATCATGGTTTGGTATGTGACCTAAGTGCATCCAATGAAATTTAGTCCTAAGACTCGTATTTGAACCCTTGGGGAGGAGTCCTGTTTGTGCTAAGGTGCTGAGCAGGTGAGAGATAGTCCTGGACCTGGGCAGCCTTCCTACCATTGCAAGGGCAGTGCCTGCCTGAAGGTGACCCAAACTGGAAGAGAATGAATTCAAGAAATGGATGTAGATTGGCTGGACATCTAAATCTAGTCATACCTGAAGTTGTATTACTCCTGTCAATAAGCTCAATCAAGATGGTGGAAGAGACAGTCCCCATGTCACCCTCTCCCACAATCAACCAATTTACAACTATTAAAAAGCAATGACTGCAAAGCTGGGGCTGCTAGAACTCAGGTGAAGAGGAGGAGAGACCTACAGAGTTCATGAAGGTGGGAGAAACCACGATGAGAGAAAGAAAGGACCACTCCAACCATTTCAAGGCCCAGCTGCTTCAAGATTGGAGCTGGTAAGAGCATGGAGCAAGAGCTAGCAAAAGCCAATGCTGTGTCCTTCGGATGGAGTTGCTTGGAGATGGCAGGGGAGAAGAGGGCCTTGGTAACCCCCAGGCCAGCAAGATCATTAACAGGGTTCCTGTGGACCCACATAGGAGCAAGGATCCACAGACAACTGTAAAAATGAGCTACTCATAGGCTGGTGAGTCATTGCAAGGGACCAGCACATGACGATCCCCATGGGAAGTGTTTGGAGTGTGGGAGGTGTGGGGGAGACTGGCCCACCAGGGGAATGTGTGGCACAGCATGGACAGCTGATCTGCCTTCCAATCAGTACAGGCACACTCAGTGGAGACTGGTCAGGAATATAGAACTGCAGAGGGAGCAGTTTGCTGAAAAGACTCAAGCCCAGACCAGTGTTTCCATACAACCCAGATGTACCAGAATTCACAAGACCCAGAAGAGGTCTTTTAAAACCTGAGCTGCACAAAAAGCCTTCCCCAGAGAATCAGCAGTAAAGCAGCAATTTAGTTCAACCACAGGGCTCAAGTGCTGATTCCCACAGGAAGTTCCCCCATTTTAGAAATAACCAAAGGACAACAAATTAGTTCCAGTACAAAATTTAAGTGGTGGGAATAGTGAATAATCCAACACAGAACTGCAAGAAAAAACAAAAAAGCCCACAGATCAGAGACGAACTTCTGATATTAACCAATAAATGTCTCGCACCACCAAAGAACCCCTATAAAACCAAGAAGGACTGAAAGCCCCCCAGGCTCCCAAGCCAGGATTGGGGGAGGGCTGATGCATCCTGCCCGGTGATGACCACCTGGCAACTGCCAGCAATGCCCTAAGCTCCCAAGCCGGGACAGAAGGGCTGAGGGCCTCAGCCATGCCCCCCGACTCTGCAGCCAGCCCAGCAACAACCACCAAGCTGCTGCTGGAAGAACCCCAGGCTCCCAAGCCAGGGTGGTGGGGGACCGAGGGCCATGACCCCCAAAATCTGCATCCAGCTCAGCCACAACCAAGCTGCCACCAGAAGCCCCTTGGGCTCCCCTTTTAGAATGAGGGGGATGCCACAAGCCTCGAGCATGTCCCCCTCTTCTTCTTCCTCCCACCCTTTTCCTCCCAACTACTCCTCAACAACATCTTGGAATATAAAATAGTAATAAATAAATTTAAATTTAAAAAATAAGATCCTTTGTTAGCTTAAGACAGTTTGAGTTAGGTGTCTGCTCTTGCAATCTGAAGAGTCCTGACTAATGTCCTCTTATCAGAAGAGATCTCTGTGAACTAAGAACTGGTTAACATGTTGGGTTGTTTGTATTCTCCAAGACTCCTGTCTATAATGGGTTGAAGAGGCAAGGACTAAAGATCTTTCCTGACACTACACAGGAAGGGATGTTACAAAAACGAAAAAAGAAAATGGTCCCAAAAGTCCAAGTACCAGATTAAAATCATGTCTACCACTTACTGAAAACCTACATGCCAGACATATTAAAAACACGTTTATTCAACATATATTTAACAAGGTCTACTGCATGCTAGGCACTGTTCTAAGGAGCTTCCATACACTGAGAGAGCTGAGTGAACTCTGCCAGGTAGGTACTATGAGTCCCATTTTACAGATGAGGAACATCAGAGCTCAGAGATCAGGAATATAAGTTGCCTAAAGTTACACCTCTGGACAAGGGTAGATTCAAGATTCTAACTTGGGTCTGTCTGACTTCGAAGCCCATCCTCTTGTCAGTTCACCGTCTTTGTAAAGTCTGTTTTCTGGAAACTCTCCCCAGTTGGCATCTTTGCCTGAGATGGGGAAGGAGGAGGCAGGGCTCCCCTACATAGCCTCTGGCTCAAGAGTCGAGACCCTCCGCATCTCAGTGCTTGGCCATGTTTACATTGCTTGTCAGACAGGCCTGAGTGTGTCTGCCCAAATGGAGTGTCAGCTGCACAATGGAGGTCAGAGGTTTTGTCTGAGGATCCTCCGACAGTCAGAGGAACTGGCAAAGGGCTACATTTGGCCACCCTGCCCCAGCCTGTGGTTTCTCAGTTCACCCAAGATCCTGTGTTCAAATGCATCCCATCTCACCCCCACTTGGGGAAGACACCACTGGTGAGATCACGGAGTCAGAGGGACGTGGCTTGATGCTGCAGTAGCAGTTTGAGCAAATCACTTAACTCCTCTATGCCTCATTTTCCCCACCAGAAAAATGGGACTAGCAGGACCCACCTCACAGGCTCACTACAGGGACCAGACAAGATAAGAGATGGAGGTGTTCCTAGAAACACATCTAGCATAGGTCCCTGATGGGCTCGAGTTATTTTCCTCTCCCACAGTAGCCCTCTCCCCTGCAGCTGCCTGGCTCACCTGGGCATCTCCCTTCACTGCCCCCCAATACAGCCGTAATAACTTTTGCAGCCCATCCCTGGTGGCAGTAGCTGAGAGGCTGGAGACTCCCAGGGCCCCTGGGCTCTTTAATCAGCCTCTGCAAGGGCTGCAAGTGATTCAGCCTGCAAGTGATTCGGCACTGGGCACAACAACAAATAGGCCTGCAGGGAATCACTTCAGCAGAAAGATGTTGGCACGTCTCTATAGCAACTTGGGGAAAATATTTCATGCAAAAGTCCATCTGCTGTAACATAAAGGGAGTCCCAGCCAATAATCGAGTTATAACAAGTTATAAATTAATACTAATTTGTGAGCTTTATTTTACCAAACCACAAAATACACACACATACAAGCACACACACATGCATACACATATATACACCACACATACTATATATGTATTCTTATACACGTGCAAACACATAAGAGCAATCATAAGACAACAACAATGTAATTGTGACTGAGTTGTCTCATCTTGTGGTGCTGACCAATCAGCGGGTGGAACATTCATTTGGCAGCTGGATGATGTGACTTAAGCAAGTGGACATCAGTGACTTCCAAGGCCACTGTTAAAAGAAGAGACAAAGTCACTATAGAGCTATCATGCAAGCCTGAGCTAGAATCTTTTTGTTAGTTTAGTCAGTTTCTCTTACAGTAAAAAAAAAATTGTTGTTTCTGATGTCTTTGAAAAGAGACAGTTGTATTGATTCATCGGAATAAAATGCTTTGTAGAGGCTGTCAAAGTGGAAGAACAATGTGACAATTCGCGTTGTGATGCTTTTCATTTTATGTGTTGTCAACACTTCAAAGAGGGACGGAGCTCAGCTTGGGAGATCCAGGACATCTCTCGTTGCACATTGTCACTAAGCTGCAATTGTCTGCAGCTCTAGAGCCTCTTGCACGATGCCCACTCTGGCTTCAGATCTCTCCTCCTTTTTTTTTTTTTTTTTTTTTCATTCTCTGCTTTCTATGTCTGCTCTGCAAAACTCGCGTGGCTTGGGAAAAAGGGGTCTGGTGAGTGGCAGGAAACGGGGTTGAGCCAGAGCAATATGCACAGCATCTTCTTCCTCTCAGACAAGAAACAGTTGGCTTCCCAGCCAATAACCTCCAAGGCCACCTCAGTGAGAGGGGCTGGAGACTACACCATCACCTGATCCCGGAGAAGAATCACCACGATATGCCAAGCACTGTGGCAAGGGCTCGCATTGTGTCACTTAACTCTGCCCTCAATCCCTTGAGGAAAGTGGTATTTTTATCTGCATTTTATATTATATTTCCTTATAGCTGGGACTCAGAGAGGTGGAATGAATTGCTTAAGGTCTCACAGCTGGAAAGCCGTATAACCAGAATTTATACTCAGTTTTGTCTGCCTCTACTGCCCGGGCTTCTTCCGCATGCCTGATACAAAATGCTGATACAAAATGCTGTCCCCCAAGAAGGAGATCTCTAGAGGATGACTTCTACCTCTGAAAGTTAAAGCAGAAATCAGATCCCATTTATGACCTCAGACATGCACTTGAACATCAAGTCTCCTTTCAAACTCACAACATTCCAAGGCAAATAGGATAACCCCCATTTCACAGATGAACACCCTAAGACTCAGGGAGCTCAAGACACTTTCTCAGAGTGACACAGCTGGCTAGAAACATCAGACCTCAAAGCCCATGTCTCACCAAGCTCCCTTGTGCCCGTTTCCCTCTGGACAGCCCCCCTTAGGCGCAGTGGTAAGCTTCCACAAGCCAAGCAGGGCCCATTGCCCACATCTGCACCTTCCACAGGGCTGAATGCAGATTTGGCCTGCTCTCTGAGAGCATTTTGACTTGACGAAATGCAACAGGGGCAGGGCCCAGGCAGAAGGGTCAGCAAGGGGAAGAGGGCAGGAACACCCTGTTACCAGATCTGGAGAAGAAATGGAAAGTGAAATACTTGGAAAGTGACTTCGGCTTGCCTGGGGAAAGTGTGTCAGGATGTTTCCAAAGGCTGGATGAGCAAGTCTTTCCCCCCACCCACTCCCACACCTCGCTGGAGGGGCAGGGGTGTGTGCAGAAGTCACGGTGGAGGCTGCTTCTGGCCTGAGTCTCTGGAGTTCAGGTCACTTCCAGGGACAGTCCCTGAAAAGCCAAGAGATGCTCTCCCTGAGGACCCTAAACAAGGGAGGAGGGGCCCTGTGGCTCACTGACACCCCCCCTCCCCTCCTGGAAGAGCAGGAGCTTCAGCTGCAGACCTCAGGTTCCCCACCATCCAAATCTTTCCCCAGGGCCCCAGAAAGGCCTTCCCAGCCAGGGTGACTCGATTTGAAATCTGCATCCAAGACCTTCCATCAGACCTGTTGAGTTGGGACCTTGGAATGGGGAGGCTGCAGCTGCAGAAAAGGCCACAATCTGTCCACCAAGTACATTTGCAAGAACAGCTCCACGTCGGCCTCCACTTCAGCCATAATTAGGGATGAGCTGGCTGGAAATTGGACTCAACAGACAGAGGCCCTAGTCTGGCCAATCTCTCTCTCTCTCTCTCTCTCTCTCTCTCTCTCTCCTTTTCTCCCCTAAGCACTAGAAGAAAGAGAACACCTTTCAAAGGCCGATCCGTAGCGGCTTTGCATGTGGCTGGATTTCCAGGGCCAAGCTGATGCTGTCTAAGCAGCTCTGTGGTATATGAGGGGATGGAGCTGTGTCTGGAAGGACCACAGTGTCCAGTACTCCTGCCTGAGTGCCCAGAAGCCATTTCAGGATCTCTCAGGCTGGCTGAGAGTCCATCCTCCAGGAGGGTGAGCCAAAGGCAGGGCCTCCGCTGACCTCTGCCCTCCCTTAGCCTCGCCAGAAAGAAACAAACCAGAACGCTGCAAGAAGCCCTTTGGTTGAGCAAAGCGAAAACTCACACGCAAGCCCAGGAAAGCCCAAGCCAGGTCTTTTGCATGGGGATTGGCTCCAGTTAGCAGAGGCTTGGAGAGGCAGTGAAGCTGAGCGCCCTCTCATCAGCCACCCCAGCTCCCTTAGTCTTGGCCTTGGTCATCTCCGAATTCTCATCCAGGCTCTGTCACCAAAAGCTGCCCCCAGGTGGCAGAGAGACATGTACACAGGAGACTGAGGACAGACCTCCTGTGGGAGACCATGGAGTGCAGTGGCCAAGACCTTGGAGTCAAACAGACCTTGCTTTGAATCCCACATCTGCCACTTTCTAGCTGTTGGACCATTTGTTCTGCCTTAAGACCCTCAGTTTTCTCATCTGTATAATGGGGCAATATGATCACCCATCTCATGTGGTTTGGGTAAGGGTAAAATGAAGTAATTCATGTGAAGCACTTACAACTTTGTATTCTGTGACTAGCACAGAACAAGTGCTCCCAAAATGATAGTTATTTTGTTGTTGTTACCACTTCCAGACCTGGCTCTGGGATGTGCTGCATTTGTGCATATCCAGGCACACACACATGCAACACATACACACAGCATGGGCTAGGCCCTCTTGGATGAGGGCACATTCTACATCTCTGTATCATCATAGGATGCAAAAGTTGGAGAGGATGTTGGAAAATATCTGAGGCCAGAGAGGGGATGTGTTCTGGCCATAGTCACTGACCGGTATGTGGCAGAATGGGAATGGAATGCAGTTCTTATTTCTTTAGATTCCCTTTCCTCGCTTATCATGTATTTAACAGCTGTTTCTGTTGACCACCACATTTGTGCCAGACTGGCTAGGCCTGGGCTACAAAATGGACAGGGTGGCTACTTTACCCACAGAGCTTGCAGCTGGGGACTGCTGCCCATCGGGCATCTCCGTGGCTCTCTGCACGCCTGTCCTGTGCGTAAGAAGAATACCAAACACACTGAATGCTTGGGCTGCTTTAGCTCAGTCTCAGGGCTAGCCTTATTTCCCCCAATGGTAGGTGGGTTGCTTGAGGGCAGGCCCCTCCCTGTATGTGTCCTGGGTAGAGGGCCTGGCACATGACAGCCCAGACCATATCGAGCTGTGTTCATGAACACTGGGGTTTGTCTCTCCCTATCAGTCTCCCCTTAGCCATGTCAGTGCCTGGCATGGTTGAAGGCATGGTGAATGAATGATTGCAAGGGAAAACAAGGTTGGAAATTCATTTATTTATTTATTCATTCACCATACATGTATCGTGAATTTATTACTCTGTGCCAGGCTCTGCCAGGTCCTGGGATACAGAGATGAATGGGACATAGTCCCTGCACTCAAGGGGGCCCAGTAAAGAGAAAAATGATAGATGATAGTCCTGTGTGCAAGGACCAGTGGAGCCCAGAGGAGGGGAGACCAGTCCTACTCAGAGGTGGAGGGTGAGCAGGAAATGCGTCAAGCTAAGTGACACCTGGGCGAGGTCAGAGCAGGCAAGTCTACCAGGCAGACAAGGACAGAATCAGCTTTCTGGGCAGAGGGACTAACATAGGCAGAGGCCCTGAGGTGTGATGTACTCTGGGAAATGTCAGCTTTACCATTTGGCTGATTTATCATAACAACTGTAACAACAATCATAGCAAATATTTGTGGGTGCTTTGTGCCAAGCACTGTTCTAAAGCTCTGTAAGTACTAACTCATTAATCCCCCCCCCATAACCCTATGACCTAGTCTGCTATCAGTCCCATTTTTTAAAATAGAAAACTGAGGCACAGAGGGGGAAGAAATTTGTCCAGAATCCCATGGTTACTTAGTGGCAGAGCTTGTTGTCAGAGAGGAGATAAGGCTAGAGACGCCAGCACTGACCTGGTCATGGAGAGCTTTAAATATCAGGTAAGGTACTGGACTCTGCCCCAAGGGCGGAGAAGAGCTTGAAGGATTTTGAATAGCAGAACATTCTAATCTGTTTTTCATTTTTGATAGTTTCCTCTGGGACAGTGAGGAGAATGAACTCAAAGTTTCCAGTAGCTGTGAGTTTAGAGAGGAGCAGTAATCTCTTGCACATGTCAACAAAGAACATGGACAAAAAGTCCACGGGGGCATTTTCCTGATAGCAGAAACACAAATGCCCATCAACAAGAATGTGTATGAATAAACTATGCCGTATACACGCCGTGGAACGTGCTGCAGCAGTGCAAATGAATGAACCACAGCAGCACACAACAAGAAGACTGAATCATGGTGTAACAGTTGGCGATTGCTGCGTAACAAACCACGTCAAACTTACTGGCTTAAGTGGCACTTACTTAGTTAGTTCACAATTTGGTGGGTAGGTGTTTTAGGCTGGGCTCAGCTTAGCAGCTCTGGTCTTGGCTGGGCTTCCTCATGAGTCCATGCTCAGCAGAGTCAGCTAGAAGGTTCTGTCTCTGAGAAGTGACTGGCTGTCGGTGGAGACAATGGTGGCAGTTGGGCTGCATTTCTCTCAACACCCAGCAAGCTAGCCCAGACTTGTTCACATGGCTGTGGAAGGTCCCAGGAGAATGAAGGAGAGCACAAATCCTCCTAAGGCATAAGCTCAGAACTGGCACAATGCCACTTCCACCACATTATATAGTCAAAACAATATATGAGGCCAGCCCAGATTTAGTAGTTGGGGATACAGTCTCTACATCTTGATGGAAGGGACTTCAAGTCATATTGCAAAGGGGGTGCAGAGGCAGGAAGAGGAATAATTGCAGCCGTATTTGTAAACAGTCTACCATGCTTGGCAATACAATATTAAGTGAAAAAAAGTAAATTACAAACAATTACCTACAAAATGATACTCTTTTGTAAAATTTACAATTAGACTTTGGGCATGCAGATAGACAAAATGAGATTTTATTAAAAGGAAGCAACAGAGCAATAAACCCAGGACACGGGATGATGATGCTCCCTTGGGTGACAGAAGGTGAGGACATGGGATGTGAGAATACACATTTATGCATTTTGAATGCAGGTTATTGTCCTAGTCCTAGCTTTTGTTTTCATTATAAAAAAGCAAGCCATGTGAAAACTGGATTGCGATTAGTCAAATTGTGTATGCTTACGGTCCAGAAAGGGAGAGAGAGAGATTGAGAGAGAGGAATGGACCAATATAGGCCACGCACAGCATCAGATCTCCAGGACCTGGGAGTCTCTTAGGTGTGGGTGGTAAGGGAAAAAGAGAACCAAGGATCACTTCTCGAACACCTGCTTCGGGGACTGGGTGATGGAGCCATCCCTGAGCTAGAAACTCCACAGAAGACGACAGTTTGGAGAGTGCCAAGAGTTGTGTTTTGGGAATGCTGCACTTGAAATGCCTGTGAAGATCCACAGAGCAAGGTCCAGCCGGCTGCTAGTTTTCCAGAACTTTGGAGAGTGGTCAGAACTGGAGAAGCAGGATCCCCATCAGATCTAAAATGGGACCATCCCAGAAAACCCCATGTTACATCAGGATGGAAGGCCTCCGTTCTGCAGAGACCCACTTCCAGCTGCCCAGCCTTGGTGGGGCCCTTGCCTCCCCCAGCCACTTCCTGACAGTTCCTTGGGGCACGTCCACAGCCAGGTTTCCCTCCTAAGCAGTCAGACCTCCACCCTGAAATCCTGGGCCAAGAGAGTGAGCTTGGGGTTGTGGCTGAGAGGGGCCCCAACAACAGCCTCCTCCCCCTGCAAGGCCAATGGGACCCCAGAGGGGGCTGGATGTTTGTGCAGATGACATGTTTATGGCCCAGCCTCTCCTTACTCATGTTTTTGGCTTCTCCTCACTGATTTTGGCTGGGTGGATCCCAGTTCTGCTGCTGGATTTGGGAGCCTTGGGGCTGGGGCTGAACAGAGGTTCCTTTAACGGTTCCAACCCAGGGTGGTTCCAGCCCCTTCCCCCTCTCCCCCAAGACCTCATCTTTTCCCACACCCAACTTTATTACAGAATGCTAGCATCTCAGAGCTGGAAAGGGCCTCCAGCATCATCTCATGTGATATCTTTTTTCACGGATGAAGAAACTGAGGCCCAGAGAGAAGAGACTCGCCCAAGGTCACCCAGGCAGGTAGAAACAGAAGATCCAGGCACCCCGACTTCCAGCTCGGGGCTCTGAACCCAGCATCCCCACACCAACTTCCTTGCTTGCTGTTTTGTTTGGGAAAGGACAGTTCAGCTTTTTCAAACCTGCAGCAGTAACTCTCTCCCCTCCCAGGGAGGCAGCAGACAGTGTCGGACTCTCCGCTTTTACACTTTAATTCCATAGGAAATTGGAAATTGCCTGTCAGAGGTGTCCGGGTGGCCCAGCTGCCGGCCGCCCCACACAGTCCCGGGCTGCCCCGCCCTGACCTGGCCGCCGGAGCGCCCGCTTCTCCCTGCTGCCTGGCTGGGGGGCCCTTTTCGGAAGCTCTCCCGAAGGCTCCTGTGGATTCTCTCCCTGCTCTTCCTTCCAGGGCAGGATGATCAAACTCAATGTAGAGCAGCCAGGCCTGGCTGGGACCCGAAACTCTGACATTTAGTCACGCTGTTTTCCACCCCAGGCTCTCGGGAGTCTCTGGCCCATAGCTCCAGCCTGGCTTCAGCATTGCCTCCTGCCCTGAGGTTACAGGGAAATTAGAGGAAGGGGCTCTAAGGCCTCTTCTGGGGGTCTGGAGTAACTGGGGTCCCCTGGGATCCCCTACACTGCCTTCCCAAAGTGTGTCATCTTCCCAGGGTTTCTGAGACTGTAGAGGGTCACCCTTGCCTCTCCTCTTCTCTGGGCACCCCCTGCAGTCAGGATCCTCCACTGGCATCTCCATCCTGTCTCCAGAACCAGTCTGGAAGCTTCTGGAGGTCAGTGTTGCAGTTACATAGTAGCTAGAGGCACAAATCTCTGGCATCACACTGCCTGGATTGAACCCCAGAGCCACAACTTTTGAACTTTGTGACTTTGGAAAAATTGCTCTACCTCTCCCGGCTTCAGTTTTCTCATCTACAAAGCAGGGATGATAATAATAGTACCAAATGAATAGGGTGGTTGTGAGGATTATGCGGCATAGTGCGTGCAAAGCCCTCAGTCAGTGTTCGTACTATTCACATTCTATTTCAGCATCTACCTCATCTGCCCTTCCTCCAAGCCCAGAGCGAGGCCATGAAAGACAAGAGGTGCTCATGAACTGATCCTTAAACAACTGGCAGAAAATATAGCAAAATAAGCGTTCTATAGCTTCCTGGGTCCTATTCAATGAAATGAATATCCATTGAGTGCTCATTATGTGTAAACACTGTGCTTGGTGCTAGAGACTCAATGGTGAGCAAGACAGACACAGTCTCTGCCCTCCCAGAGCTTTGATTCTAGCACAGAGCAAGGGGACAGGATAAAAGTGAACTCGGGGGTCTGCGGGCCCAGAGGAGGCATGCCTAACCCAGACTCAGGAGTCAGTGAGAGGAGCTCTCTCTGCAGCTGTGACCTGGTGGGTGAGCAGGGGTAAGTGTGTGTGTGTAGGAGGGGTGTGGGGAAAGTGTCCTGGATGAAAAGAACATCATGCACATATGCTTCAGGGAGTAGGATCCCTGAAGGAATTAAAGAATTTTCAGTGTGGCTAGAGTGAGGAAAAGTAGGAGGGGAAAGGTGAGCCTGGAGGAATGGAAAGAAGCCAGACCCTGCAGGCTTAATATATTTCTCCTGAAGGCACTGGGGAGCCGTTGAAAGTATAGAGCAGGAGAGTGGCGAGGGGAGGCTTTCCTTTTAGATTGCCCACTCATTGTGGTGGATGGATGGAGGGGTCAGGTCTGCAGGCCGAGAGGCATAGAATGAGGCCATTGCAGTGATCTGAGTGAGAGAAGATGGATGGCAAAATATGGAACAAAGTTCACAGTCTTTAGGGTGATGTTCAAGACCACTCTCAAACTGGCCCACTGGACCTTCCTGTTATTAAAATGGAGCGTTGCAAGAATCAGAGGAGATCCATGGGCATGGACATGACTTGTTCAGCATGAAGTGCAGGGTGAGGATAAGAAATTGCTACCTTTGGGGTTGTTTGTGGTTGGCTTGCAGGACACCCCCCTCATGAGCCCCCTCCCAGGTCCAGGAGGATCGTTGCCCCCTTGAGAGAGGGCCCAAGGATTTTTTTCAGTTTGACTCCAGAGGGGCTTAATGGATACCTGCAATTGGGGACACAAAATTGAATTCTATACCATCCATTCCAACCACATTTCTCCACTGCCATGCCCCCACGGGGCTTCTAGCTGGAAACAAAACAAAACAACAACAACAAAAAGCCAAACTAAAGGCTGTGAGTGGAGGGGGAGGATGGATGCAGTTCCTAATTTTTGTTTTGGAGGCTGGAGAGGATATGATAGAAAAAAATATTAGTTTATCTCTATGCTTAGGGACTTCAACACCATTTCAGTTCCAACAAACATGGCCCCTCTTCTGTTCGCCGGTCCCAGGCTCCCTGAGGTACAGCCCAACTGTCCCAAAGGGCTATACTGGGATGGGATAAGGAGTATTGTCAGTATCTGGGGATTTGCTGAGGTACCCCTAAGAACCTAAAAAGAAACAAAACAAACAAACAAAAAACAAGGCAATAAAATGGCCTTCTGAAGTTGAACTTAAAGATCAATACCTAATCGATCAGTGTAAAGATGCAAAGTCACCTAAATGTGACCAGATTGCTCCCAGGCCTGCAAGACTTGTCTCAAAGATATTGACCGATCTAAAGAAAAAATGGACTCTCTTTCCAGGCAATATGGTGGATTAAATGTACAGAGACACCATCACCATACAAACACCTAAAAGATGGTGAGTAAAATATTAAAACCTCTTTTTAGATGCGCAGACAAGCTACTGAAAAAATTTAAGCAAACTCAGAAGAGAGAAACCAAAAGAAAACCTTCCATAAAGACAAGCACCAAAGCCACCACTAACCCTGTGGATTTCTAGGGCCCGGAGCTTGGATTTTAACTGGCTACACACCTGGATACAGAAGGCAAAACCTGAAATCTTCACAAGTGGGAAGTCAATTCAGAGGCCCTCTGCATTAACCTGGGACCTCTGATAGGAGACAGCCACAGAAAGACAAGGCATATCCTTATCTGGGTTTTGAATGCATTAGCAAAAAGGAAAAAGTCTCCTATGAGGATCTAACTATATGCCTGTCCTCAAATGGACTTGGAGACTAATTTATATGACCTATGAAACCTGAAAACCCCAAAACAAAAATTTGGTTTATAATAGCTTCACACTGGTACCCCAGATAACTAATAGAAGATTCCCTGGAGGAATAAACTTTTGAACCAAAGCCTCAGAGAACTTCTACAGATAATATGAGCTCTCAGTCAAAAATTATAAATCATGCAAGAAAACAAACTGTAGAGAAAACGAGAATCAGCAAAAATAAAACTAACCAAGGAATCACACCTCTGGCCTTCCACATCTATTTAGGATACAGAAGCACATGAAAGATGTTTGGTTCCATGGTAACAACAAGAATAGATTTGTACAAAGTAAAAATCATACTTTTCTATGGTGCTAGTGAAGAAAAACAAATACAAAGAAGCCTTGATGAACTGAATTCTAGACAAAAACAAACTCATAGATCCTTCCATACCTGGGAGGAGGTACCTGGTCTAAGTATGAGCAAAGCAGTGATAGATGGAGAGGTTTTCAGAAGACAAGGGAAGTCAGCTGAGCCCTAGACACCAGTGTGGGCTGGCAGGAGACTGGAAGAGCTCCAGACACAGGACAGATTACTCACCCCATATATTTTCCTGCCGTATGTGCTCCCTCTCCCAAGTTTTGCTGAGAAAGTGAATGAAGAGTTGGTAAACAGAGTACAATCTCAACTTGGTTAAGGAGAAATGTGAATGATTGGGCATTTACTTTAACCACCAGTCATAAGAAAGGGTTTTTACTCCAGGAAATGAACAAAGAAAAGTGTACCTTAGTCTTCACGGCACTTTATACATAATGTTTGAATACAATTTTAAAAATTATGAGTTATCTGAAGAAACAAGGAGGGAAAAAAAAATCATTTTAATCAAGAGAAAAAATAATCAATAGAAACAGACCCCTAAAGGATACAGTTATTGGAATTGTCAGATAAGAACTTTAGAACAATTATTTTAAATATATTTAAAATTTTTAAGGTAAAAAATGATATAATAAGGTGAAGAGATTGGCTATTTCTGCAGAGAACTGTAAATATAAAACATGATAAAATGTAAATTCTGAAACTAAAGTATATGAAACCAAAAATTAATTGGATGAGGCCCTCTGAAAATATAGTGTTGTATACAGCACCAGGAATCTGTCTGTCCATGTAACACTAGTGAATCTGTCCGAGGTAACTATTTTGGAACTCTGGAGTCTATTAAAGGCTTGCAAATTCCAGGGGAAGGCTTGGATGGTAAATTTCAGTCAATTTCAGCTCTTAACATGGTGACAGCTACCCATCCTCCACCACCAGCCCCATGGCAGGCAGCTGTGCACATGTTCCTGGAGCCACCTGCACACAGCTTGAGTAAGCCACAGTAGGCAAAAAGAACCCTGTGCACTATATATTGGGTATCTGTGATCTGATCTCTCACCGGTGACTCTGATCACAGAGGTGCAAAGAGGCAGGTGGCCATTGCTTTACCTCCCCCCATTATTGCAAACCCCTCCCTTCTGGCTGAAGTGATTTCCAGGAGTTTTAAAGGCCTAGCACCCCTTTCCCCCCTTTTCCTTCTCTTTTTCCTCTTTTGGGAGCTAGATGTTAAAGACTAGAACATTCAAAAGCAACTGCATATATGGAGAAAATTACAAAGTAGCTACACATGTACAGGGAAAGGCACAGGCTCAAAAGCTTACACCTCCAGTTTATATTTCCAGTTTATACCTCCAGTTGATCCTTGGCACAGAGATAGCCTGCAATGATAAAAAACAAAAAAAGAAAGAAACAATAACAAAAACAGAAAACACTGGGGGAAGAGGAGAATCTGATTTCCAGAGTTACCATATTATTAGATTCAAACATCCAGTTTTCAACGAGAAAACACAGGAAAGTATAGCCTATTCAAAGAGAAAAAAAAAAAGAAAATTAGAAGCTGTCTCCCCAAAAAAGACCTAATAGAAGATCTTCTAAACCAACACTTTAAAACAACTTTTTAAAAGATGGTGAAAGAACTAAAGGAAGATATGGAAAAAGTCAAGAAAACAATGTATGAACATAACGGATATTATGGAAAACTTGAAAAGAGATGGAAAACCTAAAAAGAAGCCAAAAAGAGATTCTGGAGCTGAAAATACAAGAAGTGAAAAGAAAAATCCACTAGAGGGATTTAAAGGCAGATTTGAGCAGACAGAAAAAAGAATCAGTGAACTTGAAGATAGGACAATGGAAATTATCAAGTTTGAGGGATAGGAAAAAAAAAAACAAACAACAAACCAGATTGACCAAAAGTGAACAGAGCCTAAGAAACCTGTGGGACACCGTCAAACAGTATGCATACACATTATGGGAGTTCCAGAAGAAGAGAATATTTGAAGAATTAATGTCTGAGAACTTCCCAAATTTGATGAAATACATAAATGTAACACCAAAGAAGTTCAACAAACTCTGAGGAAGATGAACTGAAAGAGCCTATGCTGGGACACATTATAATAAAAACTTTACATTATAATGTAAATTTTTGAAAGACAAAGACAAAGAGAGACTCTTGAAAGCAGCAAGAGAGAAACAACTTGTCACTTACGAGGTATGCTTGATAAGATTATCAGCAGATTTCTCAATGGAAACTTTGGAGGCCAGAAAACTGGGCCAATATATTCAGAGTGCTAAAAGAAAAAACCTGTCAACCAAGAATTTTCTATCCAACAAAACTGTTCTTCAAAACTGAGTATGAAATTAAGATTCCCAGATAAACAAAACATGAGGGAGAGTATGACCACTAGGCCTGCCCTGCAAGAAATGCTCAAGGGAATACTGCAAGTTGAAATAAAAGGACACTAGACAGTAATTCAAAGACATATGAAGAAATAAAAGGGCCAGCCCATGGCTCACTTGGAGGAGTGTGGTGCTGATAACACCAAGCCCACAGGTTCAGATTCCTATCTAGGGATGGCTGGTTAGCTCACTTGGAGAGTATGGTGCTGACAACACCAGGTCGAGGGTTAAGATCCCCTTATGGGTCATCTTTTAAAAAAAGAAAAAAAAAAAGAAATAAAGATCTCAATAAATACATGGGCAACTATAAAAGCTAGTATTATTATAACAACAGTTTGCAACTCCACTCTTTGTCTTCTACATGATTTAAGAGACTAATATGTTTTTCAAAAAAACAATTAGCTTAAAAACGAGTATTATTGTAACTTTGGTTTGTAACTCCACACTTGTACATAATTTAAAAGACTAATGCATTAAAAAAAATTTTTGGACACACAGTGTATAAAGATGTAATACTGTGACATCAACAATGAAAAAGGGTGGAGACAGAGGTGTAAAGAAGTAGAGTTTTTGTGTGCTATTGAAGTTAAGCTGGTATCAATTCAAATTAGAACGTTATAACTTTATGATGTTAAATTAATTCACAGGGTAACCACAGTAAAAACATACAACAAACAACAAGGTAAAATTCACAATGTCTGATATTCAATAAAAAATTACCAGGCATTTAAAGGAGCAAGAAATACAACACATAATGCACAACAAGAGAAAATTCAATCAAAACTGGCCCAGAATTGGCACAAAAGTCATAATTAGCAGATAAGGAATTTGAATTAGTTATTATAATTGTATTCCAGTTGTTCAAAAAGTTAATTAAAATCATCAAATATACAAAAAAGAACAAGTTGAACTTACAGTGATGAAATCTACAATGTCTGAGATAAAAAATACACTGGATGAGGTTAAAGGCATATGATATATTGAAGATGGAAACATTTGTGTATTTGAAGACAGCAATAGAAACTATACAAAATGAGACATGGAGAGAAAAAATAATTTAAAAAACAAAGAGAGCATCAGTGAGCTGTGAGACTATTTCAAATGGTATAATATGCATGTAATTAGAGTCCCTGAAGGAGAAATGAAGACAGAATAAACATTTGAAGACATACAGTCTACGAACTTTCCAAATTTAATGAAAACTATAAACCCAAACATCCAAGAAGGTAAAAATAATTCCAGCTCAATAAACATGAAGAAAACTGCACCAAGGTATATCATCAAATTGCTCAAAACCAGTGATAAAGAGAATATCTTAAAAGCAGTTATAGAAGAAAAGACTCGTTATTCATAGAAGTACAGAGATAAGAATGACATCAGATTTCTCTTTTAAAACAATGTAACTAAAAAGACAATGGAGCAATATCTTAAAGTACTCAAAGTAGAAAAAAACCTGTTAACATAGAATTGTATACCCAGCAAACATATTTTTGTAAAACAAAGGCAAAGGGCCAAGCCCATGGCGCACTCGGGAAAGTGCGGCGCTGGGAGTGCAGCGACGCTCCCGCTGCGGGTTCGGATCTTATATAGGAATGGCCGGTGTGCTCACTGGCTGAGTACTGGTCACGAAAAAGACAAAAAAAAAAAACAAAAAAACAAAAAAAAAACAAAGGCAAAATAAAGACTTTTCAGACAGGCAAAAGATGAAGGAATTCATCACCAGTAGAAATGCAATATAAGAAATGTTTAAGGAGTCCTCCTCAAGCAGAAGGAAAATAATCCCAGATGGAAATCTGGATCTACACAAGGAATGAAAAGCACTAGAGAAGGTAACTAAATGAGTAAATACAAATGATTTCTTTAAATAATTTATTCATTAAGCAAGCACAATAACGTAGAATGTGGTTAATAACTTATGTATAACTACAAATGTATAACAATAGTAGCATAAAGACTATGAGGGGAAAAGAGGAAACATACTATTGTAAGGTTCTTATACTATATGTGAAGTGGCATAATATCACTTGATATTGTGTATAGATAATGTGCATATTGTGATATTGTGTATAGTATGTGTAAAGGGACATAATATTGCTTGACTATGATAGTTAAAGATGTATGCTCAATACCCTAAAGCCACCACTAAAATTGCAAAGGAGTTATAGTTAATAATCCAACAAGAAGAGGAAATAAAATCATAAAAATCCTCAGTCCAAAAGAAGGCAGAAAAAGAGGGGAAAGAGAACAAAGAAGAGATGGGAACAATAAAAAACAGTAATCACATTAAATATAAATGTTGTAAATACCCCCAAATCAAAGGGCAGAGATTTTCAGATTGGATTAAAAAAAAAAAAAGACTCAACTATAACCTACCTATGGGAAATGCATTTTATACATAAGGACAAAAATAAATTAAAAGTAGAAGAATGAAAAAAGAGATGCCATGTTATCCCTTATCAAAAGAAAGCTGGAATGGCTATATGAATATCAGACAAAGTAGATTTCAGAGCAAAGGATATTACCAGGGATAAAAAAGATCTTTTTATTATTAAAAAAAAGTTAATCAAGACATAACAATTCTAAATGTTTATGCACCTAATAACAGAACTTCAAAACACATGAAGCAAAAGTAATAGAATTGAACTACAAGGAGAAACAGACAGATCCATCATTAGAGTCAAAGATTTCACTATCTTTCTCTCAAGAGTTGATAGATTAAGTAGACAGAAAATTGGTAAGTATACAGAAGATGTGAACGATCCTACTAACTAACTTGACCTAATAGGCATTTGTACAGCACTCCACCCAACAATAGCAGAATACACATTCTTTGCACAAAGAACATTTACCAAGATAGACCATATTTTGAGCCAAAAAACAAGTCTCAATAAACTTAAAAGGATTCTAGTCCTATAAAGTATGTTCTCCGACCACAATGAAATCAGATTATAAATTAATAACAGAAACGTCTCTGGAAAATCCACAAATATTTGAAACTAAATAACACACTTCTAAATAACTGAGGAGTCAAAGGAAAAATCAAAAAGGAAATTAAAAGTATTTCAAACTAAATAAAAGTGAAAACAACCTACCAGAATTTGTGGGCTACCACTATATCATTACTTATAAGAAAATTTATAGTACTAAATGTCTATATTAGAAAAGAAAGGAGTTCTCAAATTAATGACCTCAGCTTCTACCTTAAAAAATTAGAAAACAAAAGAGCAAATTAAACCCAAAGGAAACAGAGAAAAGAAAATAATAAAAATTCCAACAGAAATCAATGAAATATCAAACAGAGAAACAATAGAAAAATCCATGAAACCAAAGGTGGCTACTTGAAAAGGTCAGTAAAATTTTAAAACTCCTAACTCAGCTGACTAGGGAAAAGGAAGAGAGATTTACCAATATCAGAACAAGACAAGTAACATCACTATCGACCATATCACTAAAACTATAAAAGAAAATGAAATTGTTATGTATCCATTAGTCCACCACTGACTATGCTGTCTGTACTAAGTGAATCATGTATTGAAACAACAAACTGTACCCCACAAATATGTACAAGTAAATGTTAAAAGGAAAAAAAAAAAAGAAAATGAAGTTACAGTTAAAGATCTGTAACTTTGTTTCCCAAAACAAAACTCCAGGCCCTAATGTTTCATTGATGAATACTACCAACTACATTTAAAGAAGAAATAATATCCATTATACACACACTGCTAGAAAATTGAAGAGAAAGAAATACTTTCCAACTCATTATTTGAGGCCAACATTACCTAATACCAAACAAAACCAGTCTAATAAATTACAAGATAAGAAAACTACAGAACAAATCTCTTATGAAATAATACAAAAATTCTAAACAAGATTTTAGCATATTGAATCCAACAATGTATAGAAAGGATAATGTCTCATGACAAAATGGAGTTTAATCCTAGGAATACAAAGTTGATTTAATATTCAAAAATCAATCAATGTCATAGTAAAAACTAAAAAGAAAAAACGTGTGATCTCAGTAAATGCAGAAAAAATATTTGGCAAGAAATTCAACATTCACTACTGATTCAAATACAAACAAAACACCTCTCAGCAAGCTAGATATATAAGGGAATTCCCCAATCTCATAAAGAATGTCTGCAGAAAACCTACAGCTAATATCATACTTAATTGAGAAAGACTGAATGTTTTCTTGCTAAGATCAGGAACAATACAAGGATGTTCATTTTCAACACTTCTATTTATCATTGTACATGAGGATGTAGCAAGGGGAAGAAGGTAATAAAAGGAAATAAAAAGACACCCAAATCTTTTTTCACAAACAGCATGATATTTTAGATACAAAATCGAAAGGAATCTACAAAGAATCTACTAGAACTAACAAGTAAGTTTATCAAGGTCGCAGGATACAATATCGACATACAAAAGTCAATATTGTTTCTATATGCTAGTAATGAAAAATTTCAAATTATGATTTAAAAACTAACATCATTTACAGCAGCATCAAAAATATAAAATACTGGGGCTTGCAGTCAAGACGGCGGAATAGACAGTCCCCAGTGTCACTCTCTCCTGCAAATCAACCAACTTACAACTATTAAAAAGTAACAACTGCCATGCTGGGGCTGCTAGAGCTCAGGAGAGGAGGAGGAGAGACCTACAGAGTTCATGAAGGCAGGAGAAGGCATGATGAAAGAAAGAAAGGATCCTTCTCACCATTTGGAATCCCGGCCACTTCCAAGCTGGAGCTGGTGAGTGCACAGAGCAGGAGCTGGCAAAAACCACAGCTGTGCCCTTTGTATGAAGTTGCTTGGAGGCAGCAGGGGAGAAAAGGACTGTGGTGGCCCTCAGGCCAGCAATACGACTAACAGTGTTCCTGTGGACACATATAGGAGTGAGGGCCCACAACAACTGAAAAAAGGAGTCACTCAGAGACCAGTGAATCATCACAAGGTACTAACACATGGTCCATCCCATGGGAAGTGTTTGGAGTGTGGGAGGTGGGGGAGATGCGCCACCGGGGGAACATTGGGGCACAGCATGGACAGCTGATCTGCCCCCCCAATCAGCACAGGACCACTCAGTGGGGACTAGTCAGGAATACAGATCTGCAGGGGTGCAGTTTGCTGAAAAGACACAGGCCCAGACCAGAGTTTCCACCCAACCCAGGTGTACTGGGCCTCACATGACCCTGAAGTTACAATTAAAACCTGAGCTTCACAAAAAGCCTTCCCCAGGTTTTCAACAGCAAAGCAGCAATTCAGCTCAACTGCAGGTCTCAAGAGCTGGTCCCCACAGGTAGTTCCTCCATTTTAGAAGTAAGCAAAGGACAACAAATTAGTTCCAGTGCAGAGTCTAAGTGATGGGAGCAGCAAATAATCCAACACAGAACTGAAACAAAAAACAAAATACCCACAGTACAGAGACAAAGTTTGATATTAACTAGTAAAGGTCTAACATCACCAAAGAACACCTATAAACCCTAGAAGGACCAGAAGCCCCGTGGGCTCCCAAGCCAGGGAGCAGGGAAGGCTAAGTGCCTCAGCCTTGCCTGACAACATCCGCAACCAGCACAGCAATGACCATCAGGCCACCTCAGGAAGTGCCCTAGGCCCCCGAGCCAGGGTGGTGGGGGCCAAGGGCCTTGGCCTCACTCCCTGACACCCACAACCAACCCAGCAATGACCACTGAGCCACCACAGGAAGTGTGCTTGGCTCCTGAGCTGAGGCAGTAGGGGGCCAAGGGCTTCAGCCACACCTCCCTGACATTTGTATCCAACCCAGCAATGACCGAGTCACCGCTGGAAGCCCCCTTGTCTCCTCTACAGGAATGGGGGGTGTGCCATGAGCATCGACTATGCCCCCTCCTTCCTCCTTCTCCTACCCTATTTCATTTCCCATTTACCTCTCCCTCTCCCCTGAAAACTGCTCCACGACATCTTAGAGTGTGAAAAATATATTAATAAATAAACTTTAAAAAATAAAATAAATAAAACACTTAAATCTAACAAAAGATGCGCATGACCTATACACTGGAAACTACAAAACATTCCTGAGAGAAATTAAAGAACACTTAAATAAATGGAAAGATATAATGTGTTCATGAATCAGAAGACTTAATGTTATTAAGATGTCATCTTCCAAAATTAATCTATAGATTAATCTACACAATCTCAATCAAAGTCCCAGCAGTCTTTTTTCTAGAAATTGACAAGCTAGATTCTTAAACTCATATCGAAAGTCAACTGACCTAATTTAGTCAAAATGACTTTGAGAATGAAGAATAAAGTAGGAGGACTAGTATCACCTTATTAGAAAGCTCCAATGATCAAGACAGTGTGGTACTGGCAGAAATATAGAAAAAATAGATCAATCAAACATAATAGGGAGTCTAGAAATAGTCCCACAGGTATGGGAACAACTGCTTTCTGATGAAGATGCAAAGCAATTCAGTGGAGAAAGGACTGTCTTTTTTCAACAATAGTGCTGAAACAATTGGACACTGTATGCAAAATAATAATAATAATAACCCACATAGTATAAAAACTAACTCAAAACGGATCACAGACCTAAGTGTAAAATCTGAAACTATAGAAATTCTAGAAGAAAACATACAAGAAAGATCTTTGTGACTCTGGGTTAGGCAAAGATTTCTTAGATATGACATCGAAGGATAAATTATAGAAGAGCAAATGCATAAATTGGACTTCATCGAAATTAGAAACTTTTGCTCTTCAAATGACACTTAAGATAATGAAAAGAGAAGCCACACATGGGAGAAAATATTTGAAAAATTGTATGTGTGATAAAGGACTTGTACAGAGAATATAAACAGAACTCTCAAAACTGAGTAAAAATATTAACCCAATTTTAAAATGAGCAAAAGATTTGAACAGACACCTCACCAAAGAAGAGATACAAAAGGCAAATAAGCACATGAAAAGAAGCTTAGCATAATCAGTGATTAGGGAGATGCAAATTAAAACCACCATGATATACTACTACATACCTATTAGAATGGTTAGAATTAAAAACACTACCCATACCAAGAGTTTACAAGGATTTGGAGCAACTGGAGTCTCATATATTGCTGGGGGAGGGGGGGGGTAGGTAAAAAGGTACAGCTGCTTTGGAAAGCAGTTTGGCAGTTTCTTAAAAAGTTAAACATGGACATACCATATGATCCGCCCATCCTACTCCTAGGTATTTACCCAAGAGAAATAAAAGCATATGTCCAAAGACTTGTTAGAAAATGTTCATAGTAGCTTTGTTTGTACTGCCCAAAGACTGGAAACAACTGAGCAAATGATGGTATATCCCTATCATGGAATACTATTCAGCAATAAACAATAATGTACTGGTGATACATGAAACAATATGGGTGAATCTCAAAATAATTCTGCTGCATGAATGAAGTTGGAAAAAATGGAATATATATTCTATGATTTCATTTATATAAAATTCTTTAAAAAGCAAACTAATCTGTAGTGACAGAAAGCAGGCAGGTGGGGGAGAGCTGGGAGGTGAGATTCTAAAGGGCACAAGGAAACTTCTGGAGATAATAAATATATTCATTGTCTTGATTTGGTTGTGGTGTCACTTATCAAATTGTATAATTTCAACGTGTGCTTTTAAGTATATGATAATTACATTTCAATGTAATCATTTTGAAAAGCAGAGACTGTTAACTAGATTTTTTAAGTGATAGCAAACTATTCTATAATCAAGGAACTCATTCTAAATACAAACACACAAACAGGGAAAATTAAACTCACTTTCAGACACAAGAACTGAGACAGCTTACCATTAAGACAGTTCCAGAGGGTGGGTTTCTGATAAAATGATAATTATATCAGAGGGAATTTTTGAAATGCAAGTAGGAATGGAAAACAAGGGAAAAGGTACATATGGGCTAAATCTACATATGTTTTATTTTTTAAAAAACACAATAATATCTACTTTGGGGAGGGAAATAAAATAGAACAAAGATAATAAACAAAATAACATATTTTAGGAGGAGGGGACTGGAATTACAGTGTTTAAAGATGATTTTATTGTTCAGTAGGATAGCAGAGATATCAATTAACATTCTACTTTAGTCAGTTGAATACGTATGTTAAAATTTCTGGAAAAGTTGGAAAATTTTTAAAAATGTCTAAATAACTCATTGATTTAAGAAGCCATGATATATTAAAACATTTAAATACTTAAAGCTGAATAATTAATAAAACTTGTACATATCAAAATTTACACAATGCAGCTACTACTAAACTTTTAGAAAAATATGGCCTTAAATGTGTACATTTAAAAAGGAGAATGCTCAGCATTAATAATCTAAACATTCAACAACACAAACCTAAAGAAAATAGAAGGGATATAATAATAAGAGAAATTATTTAAAAATAAAACATGTAATACAAAGAATCAGCAAAACCAAAAGTTTTCTCTTTGAAAAGGCTACGAAAATAGAGAAATCTCTAGTCAGACTAATCAGAAGAGAGAAAAGGCACAATAAACAATATTAAAGAAAAAAGAGAGACATAGAAGCAGATGCTGCTGCTAATAGACAATACAAAACTATCGTGAAAAATTTTGCCAATTTATTGGAAAGATTAGACAAAGGGACAAATTCCTCAGAGAATAGAACTTACTAAAACTGATTTTTTTAAAAAAATAGAAAATCTCGGTAACCCAATGACCACAAAAGAAATTGAATCAATAGTTTAAAATCTTCCTGTGAAGAAAACTTGGGATTAAACATCTTTACATCCTCCTAAGTATCCTACCAACCAGATGATTCAATCTTAAACTTTTTAAAAATAGACTAGAGAGGAAAAAAAGAACACTTTATGAGCTTAACCTCGTCTTCATTAGAAAGTCAGGAAATGACAGCACAGTGAAGAAAATTATCTCGTTCTTGGAGATAAATGCAAAAACTCTAAACAAAATCTTATCAAACATATTCCAGCCATGAATATAAAAAAAAATCCAACTTCACTAAATTGGCTCTATTCTAGGGATGCAAGTTTATTATGCAATATTAATATTCATTAATGTTAATGCAAGCTCAATATTAGCAAACCTATTACTGTTGCTTATATGAACATAATTAAGGAGAAAAACCATCTAATCGATTCAACATTTATTCCTAATAAAAACTCTTGGTAACTAGGACTAGATAGCAACTTTCATAACTTCATAAAGAGTCTCTTCAAAAAAATCTATAGCAAACCATTATATTTAATGGTAAAAGCTTTCCCATTTTCAGAACAAAAGTAGGTTTGCCCATTATCACCGCTTCTATTGAACATTATAGCAGATGTTCCAACCAGTAAAATAAGACAAGGTAAAAAAATAAAAGATTTAAGGATTTGAAATAAACAAATAAAAATACCATTATTCACAGGTGATAGGGTTCTTTAGGTAGAAAACCTGAATAATGTATAGATAAATTAGAAAATAATGAAAATTTAGAAAGAGTACCAGATACAAAGCCAATATTCAATGAACAATTGCATTTTTATAAAAAGTAATTTATTTTTTAATGCCATTTACAATGAACCCAAAAGATAATTTTTTTAAAAATTTGTCATTACACAGTGTAAACATTTTTTGTGGCCCTTTTCCAATTTCTCCCTAATCTCCCATTCTCATTCTCCCTTTCCCAACTTTGGTGGCATTGGTTCCATTCTCTTCTTTTGAAAGTTCAAGGGGTTTTGTGATTGTTGTGTCTTTCTTTCTTTCTTTCTTCCTTTTTGGGTCCTACTTACGAGTGAGGACATGGTATTTCTCTTTCTGTACCTGGCTTATTTCACTTAACATAATTTTCTTTAAGTTCATCCATGTTGGTGCAAATGGCAGAATTTTATTCTTTTTTACAGCCGAGTAGTATTCCATTGTGTATTTTTATCACATTTTCCTTATGCAGTCATCTGTCGTTGGACATTTCTGTTGGTTCCAGCTCTTGGCTATTGTAAATAGAGCTGTGACAAACATGGGAGTGCAGGTATCCCTCCAACATGATGATTTCCACTCCTTTGGGTAAACACCCAGCAGCGAGATTGCTCAGTCATATGGCAGTTCTACCTCTAGTTGTTTGAGGAACCTCCGTACTGTTTGCCATAACTGCTGCACTAATTTACAGTCCCTCCAAGACTGTAGGAGGGTTCCACTTTCTCCACATCCTTGTCAGCATTTGTTATTCTCTGTCTTTCTGATACTGGCCAGTGTAACTGAGGTGAGACGATATCTCAACATGGTTTTGATCTGTATTTCCCTGTTGCTGAGTGATGCTGAACATTTTTTTCATGTGTCTGTTGGCCATTTGTGTATCTTCCTTTGAGAAATGCCTATTCAGCTCCTTTGCCCATTTTCTAATCTGGTTACTTGTATTTTTACTGTTAAGTTGTTTGAGTTCCTTGTATGTTCTGGATCTTAATCACTTGTTGGATACATTTTTCTCCCATTCTGTAGGTTCTTTTCATTCTGTTAACTATTTCTTTTGCTGTGCAGAAGATTTTTAGTTTGATATAATCTCATTTTTATTTTTTATAATCCCATGTTTATTTTTTTCTTTTGTTGCCTGTGCTTTTGGGGTCTTGTTTATAAAGTCTTTGCTCATTCCTACTTCCCGAAGTGTTTCCCCTATGTTTTCTTTTAGTAGTTTTATAATTTGGGGTCTTATATATAAGTATTTAATCCATTTTGAGTTGATTTGGTATATGGTTAGAGGTACAGGTTTAGTTTCATTCTTCTGCATATGGATGTCCAGTTTTCCCAGCACCACCTATTGAAGAGGCAGTCCTTTCCCCAATGTATGCTCCTGTTACCCTTGTCAAATATCAGTTGGGTGTAAGTATGTAGGTTGATTTCTGGGTTCTCTATTCTGTTCCATTGTTGCAAGTGTCTGTTTTTATGCCAGTACCACGCTGTTTTGGTTACTATAACTTTATAGTATAATTTAGTGTCAGGTGGTATAATGCCTCTGACTTTATTTATTTATTTATTTGCTCAGAATTGCTTTGGCTATTTGGAGTCTTTTGTCGTTCCATATGAATGTTATGATTGTTTTTTCTATTTCTGTAAAGAATGTCACAAAAGTAGAAAAAACAACTTTTCCTCTTAGTACTGCTTTTGCAGTATCCCACAGGTTTTGGTATGATATGCCTTGTTTTTATCAGTTTCAGGAAATTTTTTAATTTCTTCTTGGTATTTTGATGGGGATTGCATTGAATCTATAATCACTTTGGGTAGTATGGACATTTTCACAAAGTTAATTCTTCCAATCCAAGAGCATAGAATGTCTTTCTATCTTTTTGTGTCCTCTTCAATTTCTTTCAGCAGTGATTTGTAGTTCTCATTGTAGAGATCTTTCACTTCCTTAATTAAATTGATTCCTGGGTGACTTTTTTTTTTGGGGTGATTATTGTAAATGGGTTTGCTTTCTTGATTTCTTTTTCTGCCAGTTCATTACTGGAGTATAAAAAAGCTACTGATTTTTGCATGTTGATTTTGTATTCTGCAACTTTATTGAAATTGTTTATCAGTTCTAAGAGTTTTTTGGTCGAGTCTTTAAGTTTTTTATATATATGATCATGTCATCTGCAAACAGGGACAATTTGACTTTGTCTTTCCCACTCTGGACATCATTTATTTCTTTCTCTTGCCTGATTGCTCTTGCTAGTACTTCCAATGCTATGTTAAATAGGAGTGGTGAGAGTGGGCATCCTTGTCTAGTTCCTGTTCTTATGGAATGTCATCCCATTCAGGATGATATTGGCAGCAGGTTTGTCATATATGACTTTTATTTTGTTGAAATACTTTCTTTCTATACCTAATTTGCTGAGAGTCTTTATGATGAAGTGATGGTGAATTTTGTCAAATGGTTTTTCTGCATCTATTCAGATAATCATATGGTTTTTGTCCTTGATTTTGTTGATGTGGTATATCACACTTATTGACTTGCATATGTTGAACCATTCTTGTATCACTGGAATGAATTTCACTTGATCATGATGTATAATTTTTTTATGTGTTGCTTAATGTTGATTGCTAATATTTTGTTGAGGATTTTTGCATCTATGCTCATCAGAGATATTGGCCTGTAGTTTTCTTTTTTTGTTGTGTCTTTGTCTGGTTTTTGTATCAGGGTAATGCTGGCCTCATAGAATTAGTATGGGTGAATGGCCTCTGTTTCAATTTCTTGGAATAGTTTGAAAAGAATTGGTATTAATTTCCCTTTAAAGGCCTAGTACAATTTAGCAGTGAAGCTATCCAGTCCTAGGTTTTTCTTTGTTGGGAGACTGCTGATTACTACTTCAATCTTGTTGCTCGTTATTGGTTTGTTCAGGTTTTCTGTTTCTTCTTAGTTCAGTATTGGTAATTTGAATGTGTCCAGAAATGTGTCCATTTCCTTCAGATTTTCAAATTTGTTGGCATATATTTGTTTATAATAGTCTCTAATGATTTTTTGTTTCTGTGGTATTGGTTGTAATGTCTCCTTTGTCATTTCTGACTTCTGTTATCTGTGTCTTTTCTCTTCTTTTTTTTAGTTAGCCCAGCTAATGGTTTGTCTATTTTGTTTATCTTCTCAAAAAACCAATGTTTTGTTTCATTGATATTTTGTATCATTTTGGGCTGTCTATAAGTAATTTAGTTGCACTCTGATCTTAATTATTTCTTTCATTTACTAATTTTGGGATTGAATTGTTCTTGTTTTTCTAGTTCTTTGAGGTGTAGCATTAGGTTGTTTATTTGAGATCTTTCAATTCTTTTGATGTAAGGATTTATTGCAATAAACTTCTCTCTTAGTACTGCTTTTGCAATATCCCACAAGTTTTGATATGATGTATCTTTATTTTTGTTAGTTTCAAGAAATTTTTTTATTTCCTGTTTAATTTCTGCTTGGACCCATAGGTCATTCAAGAGTGTGTTGTTTAATTTCCATGCATTTGTATAGTTTCCTGAGTTTCACTTGTCATTGATTTCTAGTTTTAATCTGTTGTGGTCTGAAAAGATACTTGAAATGATTTCAATTTTTTCAAATTTGTTGAGACTTGATTTGTAACCTAATATGTGGTCAATCTTGGAGAATGTTCCATGTGCTAATGAGAAGAATGTATATTCTGTAGTTGCTGGATGAAATGTTCTGTAGATATCTGACACATCCAATTGTTCTAAAGTGTAGTTTAAACCCTGCATTTCTCTGTTGATTTGTTGCCTAGATGATCTGTTTAGTGCTGAGAGAGGGGTGTTCAGGTCCCCTACTATTATCATATTGTGGTCTATTTCTGTCTTTAGATATACATATATATCTTTATATATTGGGTTGCTCCAGTGTAGGTTGCATATATATTTATGATTGTTATGTCTTCTTTCTGGATAGATCCCTTTATTATTATATAGTGGCCTTCTTTGTCTCTTATGGTTTTCAGTTTAATGTCTATTTTATCCAGTATAAGAATAGCTACTCCTCCTTGCTTTTGGTTTCCATTTGAATGGTATATCTTTTTCATCCCTTTACTATTAGTCTGTGTGTGTCTTTACAGGTGAGGTAAGTCTCTTGAAGACAGCATAGAGATGGCCCAGATTTTCAATCCAATCAGCCAGCCTGTGTGCGGAATTTAAATCCATTTACATTTAGCCTTGTTTAAATCCATTTACATTTAGCCTTGTTATTGAAAGGTATTGTCTTACTGCTGGCATTTTATCAATTTTGTTTGGATGTTTTAAATATCTTTTGTTCCTTTCTTCTCCTTTTATTGTTTATCTTCGATGTTTGTTGGTTTCTTAAGCTGGTAAGTTTTAGTTTCTTTCTCTTTCTTGTTTGCATTTTTGTTTTATCAGTGGGTTTTGTATTTTCTTGTGTGTTTGTGATAGTGATTATTGTTTTTCAGATTCCAGCTGCAGGACTCCCTTGAGGATTTCTTAAAGGGCTGGTTGTGTGGTAGTGAACTCCCACTATTTTTGTTTGTCTGGAAAATACATTATTTCTCCCTCATTTCTGAAGGGTAACCTTGCTGGGTACAGTATTTTTGGCTCGCAGTTTTTTTCTGTTAGTATTTTAAATATATCATCCCATTTTCTTCTGGCCTGTGAGGTTTCTGCTGAGAAGTCTGCTGTTATACTGATAAGGGCTCCCCTATAGGTGGCTTGACCCTTTTCTCTTGCTGCTTTTAGTATTCTTTCTTTGTCTTTCAGCTTTACCAGTTTGAGTATAATGTGTCTTGGAGAGGATCTTTTTGGGTTGAATATGTTTGGGGATCTTTGAGCCTCCTGGATCTAAAGGTCCATGTCTCTCCCTATGCTTAGGAAGTTTTCTGTTATTATTTTGTTGCATAGATTTTCCATGTCTTTTCCTTTCTCCTCCCCATCTGGAACACCCATGATTTGAATGTTTGTGCAGTTAAGGTTGTCTGCTAGTTCTCATAGGTTTTCTTTGGTTTTTAAAATTCTTTTTTTCTTTTCTTTTTTTTTTGGTTCATCTGGGTTATTTCAAAAAGACTATCTTCAAGATCAGAAATTCTTTCTTTTGCTAGTTCTAGCCTGCTGCTTAAGCTCTCAGTTGTGTTTTTTATTTTGTTGAATGAATCTTTCAGTTCCATGAGTTCTACTACATTCTTTATTAAGGTATTAATCTCTTTAAATTTCCTTCTTCATATCCAGATTTTTTTCCTCATTTCATCATGTTGTCTAACTGAGTCTTCTTATCTCATTGAGTTTCCTTGAGATTGTTGCTCAGAATTCCTTTTCAGTCTTTTCAAGGGTTTCCTTCTCTATAGGGTCTGGTATTTGAGAATTACTGTATTCTTTTGGTGGTGTCATATTTTCTTGGATTTTCATATTTCTAGTATCTCTACATTAATGTGAGGTCATCTGATGGATCAGTTGCTTCTTCTATCACTCTGGAATGGGCTTTGAGGAGAGAGACTTCCTCTTCTTTTTTCAGTCTCCACTGGTGACTTTCCTTGTGTCAATACAGCTGAGTGGCTGGCAGGCTGCCTGCATGGCTCTGGCTGCTACTGTGGCAGTAAGCCACTTTTGCAGTGGTTGTAGCTGTGGCAATAACTGGGGCGACCACCCACATTGAAGGTGTGCTCCTGCCTTCTGCCCCTAACAGATAAACTTTAAAAAAGAAATTAACAAGATATGCAATCCTTTGGGGAAAAAATTATAAATCCACATTGAAAAACAGTAAGGAAGATCTAAATAAATGGAGAGAGGTGCCATTTCATTGAAGAGGAAGCCTCAGTATCATAAATACACCATTTCTCCTAAACTGATTCATAGATTTACTGCAATTTCAAATAAAATCTCAAAGTATTTTATGGAGCTTGAAAGCTGATTCTAACACTTATGTAGAAAAGGGTCACAAACAGCCAAACCACATCTGACGAAGGACGAGGAGGTTCTTGGAGGAGAATTTGCCTTATCAGATATCAAGGTTTATTATAATAAGCTATGAAAAATAAGAAAGTGTGTTATAGGTTCAGGAATAAGCAAATAGATGAATATTAAAGAATAGTCAGCCCAGAAAGAGACTCATGCAAATAAAGAGACTTGGTTATGCCAGAGTGGCATTGAAGATAAGTGACAAAAGATGGACATTGGTCCCGAGACTATTCTATCCATATGGCCAAACAGTGAAATTGGATTCCTGTGTCACAGTATAACAAAAATCAATTGCAGGAGGATTGAAGCCTTAAATGCAAAAGGCAAACTCTAAAATTTTAGATGGCAATAAAGGAGAATACCATTATGACTTCAGAGAAAGGAAGGATTCCTCAAACAAGATGCAAAAAGCAAAAATCACTAAAGATTAATAAGTTTGACTAATGTTAAAATTAAGAACGTTTGTTCACAAAATGATACCATAAAGAGAGTGAAAAGAAAAGCCACAAATTCAATATATTTGCAGCACATGTAACTGACATAGGATTAATATCCAGAATGTATAAAGAGCAGCAATGAATCAATAAGGAGAGAAACCATACAAAAGGAAATGAATAAAAGTAATAACCTTTTTCCAAAAGAGGAAGCATCGATGGCCTATAAAATATGAAAATATGCTCAACCTCAATAATCTGGGAAATGTCAATTACAGTTATAATGAGAAACTATTATACACCCATCAGAGCCTAACAATATCAAAGATTGGTGAAAATGCAGAGTAATGGAAATTCTTATATACTGTGGGTGGGTTTTACTTTTCACATGTAAATAGCCTAATAATAAAACGCTCAACAGCACTGTTAACTAATGAAACATAGCTTCTATGCCTTGAACATGGATGCCTCTCAAAATCATAATGAGAATAAACGAAGAAAGTCACAGAAAAATACACACAGTATAATTCCATTAATAGGAAGTTTAAAATCAGTTAATTTTACTACATATATGAGGATAATTCAAAAAGTTCATGGAAAATTTGATTTAAAATGTAATGCAAATCCTTCCACGAACTTTTTGAATCCCTCTCCTAAACATATATAAAAATACATATATACATATGCTTATATGCATATACCTATATATGCATATATGCATATGCATATACGTATGTGGTTAAACTGCAAAGAAAAGAAATGATAAGCACAAACTCCAGGATAATAGTTTCCTGACTGATACGTAGAGAAATGCAATTAAAACAGACACCACGGGAGCTTCAAAGGCACTGGAATTGTTCCATTTCTTAAGGTGAGTGGAGGGTCCCTGGCTATTCATCTTATTATTCTTTATATTGGACATATATGTTATCTATAATCTTCTCTCTGCGTGATAGATTTTATAATACATGTTTGTATAAAATAATTTAAAAGAAAGAATGTGGATTATTATTAATATATAAAGAGTTCTTATAAAGCAATAAGAAAAAGGCCACCGATCTAGTAGAAAAGACCAAAGGACTTCAATAGTTCACAGAAAAATAAGTAAAATAAAATTGCTTTAAACATGCAAAAAGATGCTCAATATAAGCATAAAAGTGTAAGTATAAAAAGTGTAAAAGTATAAGTAGTAAAAGTATAAAAGCATAAAAGCATGTAAATATAAAAGATACTTTTTATACTTTACTCAGTATCAAAAGAATGCAAATCAAACTGTAACAAGACACAAGATTTCTCCCATCTTATTGGATATCTGTATGTATATGAAACATATAAGGGAAATAGGCACTTTTATACCAGAGAATCCATTTCTTTGCAAAGTCAAAACTGGCGTTCCCGAACTGCGGGGGGCAGGCATGGGGAGGCCTCTGCTCCAGGGAGTCATTCTGGGGCCCAACATAATGGCATCTCCACCCTCCTCAACATGTGGCTCCAAGATTATCTGAGGGATCGACATCCATGCAGCAGACAGAAGAAGAGAGAAATGGAGAAAAAGAAACTGAAAATCTTTTTGGATGCCCTAGATCAAGCCATGCCTCAAGACTGTTAGTGTATATAAGCCAATAAATATTTTCAGTTAAGCCAGTTTAAGTTGGGCTTCTGACGCTTACATAGAAATATCTCAAACTTTTACACAGATTAAAAACTTTTACACAGATAAAATACAAATATTTGAGAAAATGCACTGTACTGAGGATAAAGTATTCTCAAAATGCCTTAATAGTTAAAAGTATTCAGCATTTGAAGACTTAGATAATTTTTTCTGTAACAGATCTGTCCATTCTCTCCTCTCTTAACTGGAGAACACAAAAAAACTCTGCCCAGCTGCAGAGCAAGATCCTCCACCCTAATTATACTCCCCACAGAAGGGGTAGGGGAGAAGGCTCCCCTCTTTGAGTGTGGACCAGTATGAGATCTGATCCCAGGAGATTTGAGGGTCTCAGTTTAAAGTGATAACAAAGGCAAAATTATTCTAAACTAAGATGTTTTTAAAAAACCAAATGTAGATCTAGCAGAACCCCAACTATTAAAAAAAAAAACAACTTCCATTCTGTCACTTGAAATCATTTCAATTACCCTTTTCAGCATCAGATTCACAATATGGGAATCTTGTCCTTCATTTGAGACTACACTGCCTCTTTTCTCTCCTGGAGTTAGGAAAGAAAACATTCTCACTTCCAGTTGCTGGTTACCCCCACAGCAACCTCTGCCCCTGGCCCCATCCCTCACTCACTTTTGCCCTGGGGGTGTCCAGGCCATAAATCTAGCCTTCAGCTCACAGGGGGCTCCCTGGGCTCTCTGAGCCAGCCCTGGCCAACTCCTCTGTGGAGTAAGTAATTCCAGAACGTTTTCATCACTCCAGAAAGAAACCCCATACCCATTAGCAAGTCAGTCATAAAAGAGAAAATGCCACTCCCAGGTTGCTACTGTTGGGATTTTCCTCTTCCCCCATGTCGGAAATAAATGTCCTTCTTTTATTTATATTGAGGAGGATTAGAAGAAGAAGATGCGAGAGACTGATTGCTAATTATTCCCTTTGCCTTGACATTCAAACACAAGAACAAGAGACCCAAAGAGGCGAGTCTTTCCAGGGGCCAGGGAAACTACACATCTATGATAAATTCGAGCCCATCCTCACTGGATCAGAAGTTCCCTCCTTAGATAAGCTGGGACTATAACTTGGCATGGCTTTTTCCTTCTGGTGAGAAGGAAGCACGCTGCCTAGGGTAAAAAATTTAAGGAGGTTCCCACTCTCAGAGTCGTGCAAGTACAGGGTCTATTACAAGTTGGCTGACTTATTTCAGATCGTTGAAGATCTTGGGCAGTTCCAGGGAGGAGGCACCCAAGAGGGAGATCTTGTGCTTCCTGATCATCTATCATTTGAGGACTCAAACTGGTTTTAATTTCAGTTGAAAAATAAAGGACAAACCCCAACTTTGTGAAGTTAGTCATACTCATATTCCAGGGACATTTGGATTGTCTTTTGTGTCCATAACACAAACTCTAGGTGTACTGATAGGGAAAGGTAGATTCCAGGATGAACAGTGGTGACTTAATGGTACAGGGTGACATTAGTAGAGAAATGGGTCTACAATTTCCCAACAAAATCTGCTTTCATTACAGCAACTCAAGTTTTCAAATTCATTTGAAGTTTTCCTCTGATGGCCTTGCAAAGCTAATTTTTCTTCTTTTATCACCCCATTCTTTCATTCAACATTTACCAAATGCCTAACGAGGCAGTGAGCTAGGCAATGAGCATCCAGAGAAAAATAAGATGTTCTTTGTTCTCAAAGAGGTCAGTTGAAAGGAGGAGACGGTCTTAGAAACAAACCTTTATGGTCCACTTCTATGACAGATGCATGAACAAGGACGGATAGATGTAAAGAACCAACTTTAGGGAAGTTCATCAAGTCTTCACCATTCCCCCAGACACACACATACATACACACACATACACTAACACACATGCACGCACACATTCATACACACACACACACACACACACACACACACTTGCTCTTTACGGACTCCAAGCAGAAGTCTTAGACTGACAGCCAGGGGTCAGTTCTAGCAGATATGTTGTTTCATCCATATAGTTTTAAATTTGGCTTTATCCACATTTTTTAAATGAAAGACTTCGGATTTTTCAGAAGATAAAATGATTTTCTGACTTCTTTTGAAGTGTGAGAAGATGGAACCCCCATGAGACCCCATCCCGCACAGCAGTGGTTGGCTGGAGCCACATGGCGGGCTCCCCCTTGTGGTGGGTCATGTGCTGGCCAGTGCCACTGTCCCACCCACTGGTGTTTCCCAGCACAGAGGCTGTGGGTCACCATCGGTCATCCTTGTAACAGTGATGTCAGCTTCCTGACTACTTCCTGCATTTGAAGTTTGAGCTCCTTGGAGAAGACAGAATTGTCTCTGAGAATGAATGTCTGGTAGTGGGGTGTGTGTGTGTGTGTGTGTGTGTGTGTGTGTGTGTGTGTGTGTGTGTGTGTGTGTGTGTGTGTGTGTGTGTGTGTGTGTGTACAAAGAGAGAGACAGCATGTTCCAGCAGGAAGCCTCTGGGTGAGCAGTCAGAAAAAGACTCATGTCTACAACTCACAGTGGTGAGAACACAGCATGTCAATGCTACACCATGTTTTCTTCTGTAGCCTTGGGGGCACCATGGCATTATTTCCAGTCTGGGTAAATTAGACTTATGGGAATCCCCTACTGCAGGGAAGGGGAGTGGTCCCAGGACTAAGACCAACATTTATGGGTCAGGAAAATGATTTTTCTAAATCCAGGTGAGATTTTGAATGGACAGCATCAAAGAAGTTTCTCTCAAAGACATCAGGAGGATTTTCAGGAGTGGTTTGTCTCCTGGGCAGTGGGACTTTCCTTCCCTTCTTACATGAAAATCCCCATCAGTCTGTCAAGTTGGGCACAACTCCGCAACCGTGGGCCATTATGGGGGGAATACTTGGGACCCTGGCATTAAAGGTTGTGAGGTCTGAGCACCTCAAATGGGAGATGGCAGTCCAGAGCTTCAGGATGGGGGCAGCGCAGCACAAGTTGGGGCCCTCTGAAGAACAGAGACCACGTGGAGAACCATGAAACGTGGAGGAGAGCAGTCAGGTTGTCATCTCCAGAGCAGAAAGGAGGCCCCGCACCTGTGTGTTCACACCTACACTTGAGGCAGACTCTGCTGGTGCTCACCCATACCTAGGGTCTCTTCTTCCAGACTACATTTCCCAGACTGCCTTGCAGTTGGGTGCAGCCATGTGACCAAGTCTGGCCAATGGGTTGTGCACAAAAGTGATGTACGAGAACTCCAGGCCTTGCCCATATCACTTCCCATCCAATCCTCCCCGCTTTCCATCTTGTGTTAGCCAAGGCAAAGTATCCAGTGGAAGACTTTGGGGACTTGAATGCTTCTGAATAAGTGTGTGCGCACAGCCTCCTGCTCCCCAGTGACCTGTACTGGACTGTGACATTAGCAGAAAATAAGCCTCCATTGGATCAAGTCCCCGACATGTGGCAACTGTCTCTTGTTGTGGTTAGCCTCCTGTGGCTAGCAGTCTTAGAGAAAGTGATCCTTGATAGGAGGAAAATATGGACAACTGGGTTATCTTTAGCTGCTTCCTTTCAGCAGGAACAGACTCTTGGACGTGAGGGTCACTCTCACTAATAACAAAACAATGGGAAAGACAGAGAGAGAAACAGAGAGACAGGGAGAGACATAGACAAGTAAAAAGACTGAGCCAGAAACAGAGACTGAGAACAATGTCCAAAAATACACTGAGAAAAAGACTTACAAAGTTTTTTGTTCATGAAGGTGAAGGGGTTTCATGACCACTGAGGCAACCAGCCAGGCAAACCCAGCCAGGTCTGTCTTGAAGGCCAAGTATGCACCTTATTCCCATGTAAGATTAACTGAAAGTACAAAGAGGGCCGCCAGTGGGGTGCTGCCCGAGTGGTTCTGAGACACCAAACACTGTGTGTTGACAATGATGATGACTAGTCCCAAGTCCCACCAAGTTGCCCCTGGATTTGAAACCCAGGGCGGGGCCTGAGTGTACTCCTGGAGTCCCGCGTGCACACATGTGCACTCAGGTGTCTGCCTGCATGCCTCACTCAGGGCTGCCCGGTACCCGCCCTGCAGACCATACTCCAAGCACTGTGCACGAGCTTTGGGAAATAAACAGATCTTCTTCCAACAGATGCCTGTTGACTAGAGCCCCCGCTGTGTGCCACATGCTCCTCAGGCACTGGGAATACAGCAGTGTGGACAGGCAGGAAAGTGCCTGCACTCCCGGAGCCCGTGTTCCGGCAGGGGAGAGACAACAGACAAGCAAATCATTGAGTTAATGAGAACCGCTGTGGAGGAAATAAAGTCAGGCAATGCGACAGCCAGTGATCAGAATGGGAGAGATTTTAGACTGCAGGGTCAGGGCAGGCTGTTCGGACAACAGGTGGGACACGCTCCTGCAGAGGTGCCCTCTTTGCACCCCACCGTGAACCTCGCCATGCTCGGCACACACCACTGCTCAATAATCCAGAGGAATTAGGTCGCTGGGCTTTGGGGTCAGAGACTGGCTGGCCACATAGCCGCAGGTGAGCACATTTACTTTCTCTGAGCCTCTGTTTTCTCAGCTGTAAGATGGGGATAACAAGATTTCCTCAAAGCAGCGCTGCAACTACCATGCCCCAAGCAGGGCACTGTCCATGTTCTCCCTCCCTCATCCAGGGCTCCAGAGGACTGAGCCACCTGATGCTTCACAGACAGGGCGAGCCACATAGAAGTGAGGGTTAGGCCATTGAGCCCTGCTGTACAGTCCATCCGGTAACCCAGGCTGAAGCCCATCATCCCTGGGTCACCCAGGCCTGACCATATCCCGCTTCCTCAGTGGGGAGTCAGGAGGAAGCAGGCAGGGCAGGGCGGGTCAGTCCCTCTCTGAGAGGCAAGGAGGGGGCCGGGCGGAGAGAGGTGGAGGATATGACTCACTTGGTCGGCCATGGAAGATCCCGGGAGGAGACATTCAGGGAACGGACCCACCCTCCTGTTGTGTGAGGCCATCCAGCCCAATCCCACTCACGTCCCCAAACCCCCACACAGGGGCGAGGGAGGGAGTTGAGCAGAGGGTCAATAGAAGGTTAAATGAGGACATAAAGAGTCCTGGGTGGTGGTGGGGTGCTGTTGGGGGGGAGAACTCATCAGGGGTGACGAGCCAGTGACAAGTTAGCTCTCAGAGGTCAGCGAGGTGGCCTTTGGGGTGAGAGGCCTGGGACAGTCAGTGGGAGTCTTGGGATGGGTGGAGAGGCCGCCCAGAGGGTCAGGCGATCAGCATTCAGCACTCACCATCACTGCACGTTGACCCAGAGGGGACCAACTGGAAGCCCCTACACTCTATCTGAGGGCTTCCTACAGACAGGCCAGGCCAGAAGTGTAGGAGTTAACCAGAGCCCTCTGACAACTAACTCGAAGGCATACTTTCTACACCATCGCACAGAGCCAAGCAGGAGTGAGCCTCAGCTGCCCACGCTGCTAACTGCGCCAGTATGGATCTTCTGCCCTTCCCCGTCTCATGGCCCCATTCCCCTTGCCAGTATCTTCTGGAAATACCTTCCTAATATGGTATACTCACATCCTCATATGGGGGTTGGGGGCACTGGGAGGGAGTAAATGCTGGGCCATGGGGGCTGACATGACCCCAAGGCTGGTTATGGGGCCGCCCAGGCCCGGTCCTGCTTTTATCTCTCTCTCAGCGTCAGTCTGCTTTTCTGCAGGATGGAGCTCATCACCCTGAGGATGAATGAGGTGCAGAGGGTGAGGAGCCTCCATTCAGGCTTCCATTTGGGACTCGATGCCCCAGGGAGGCCAGGGACAGTGTGAGGTCCCCCCCTCAAGCCCTTCCTTTCCCCACTTTGGAAGCCTGGTTGGAGGAATCTTGGAGAACAGGATGGTTGGAATTCCACCCCAGGGACCCAAACACCAAAGCCTCTGAGCTGGAGTGTGAAAGGGGTCCCCATCATGGGGGTTCAGGACCCTGCAGCCAGAGATTGTCCAAGAAAATCCCCCATCCTCATGAGGCTACCAAGAATTCATTTCCACATATCTTCATTCTCACGTTCACTGATGCAGCAAATGTTGACTGAGCACGTAGCAGGTGCCTGGCACCCTGAATGTTCCTGAGGGCACGCCAGGGAACAAGAGAGTCACGGTCCTCACCTTCAGGGACTTTTCAGTCTTGTGCAAAAGCAGACTACAAACAAGAGGCAAACCAAATAACTCGTGCTGAGAAAAGCCCTATGAGGGATAGGAGGTGACAAAAAGGGAAACCCACTGCGCAGGCTATTCAGGGAGGGCATCTCTGGTGATGTCTGAGCTCAGACCTGAAGGTGAGAAAAAACAGCTGAAGGAACATCACCTGCCCAGAAAGGGCCCCCTGCACCCCGGGCTGATGGATTCATCTCCCCCACACTGAGCTGCCCCACGTTCAGGGAACTGTTGCATATGTGATCTCATTCAAGCCTCACAACTCCAGAAGGATGTTAGGATTCCAATTTACATATGAGAAAACTGAGGCTCAGAGAGAGACATGACTTGCCCAAGGCCAGCACAACTAGTAAGTGGTGCGCCAGGATTCCCACCCCAGCAGGACTGGGTCACGCCTTGAGGTCTTTGCCTGTGCCTTTCGTTCCACAACTTTCTCTGTTCTTCCTTCTCAGGTCCTGCCTAAATCCCACTTACCCAGCTTAAAGGTCACCTCTTCCAGGAAGCCTTCCCTGACCTGCCAAGCCTGGGTTAAGATCCTTCTCTGCATTTCAGGTCGCTCACACAGGAGCAATTGCATAGTGTTTAAACTGTCTCTTCTTTATGCCATTCACATGGTCACAGCAGAATCCATCATGCTCGTAAATGGCTCCAGCCCCGGCCACTGTGAATTGGTCTGGAGGCAGGCATCTGATAGAAGCTAAGTCAGTTAGCAGCCTTCCGTGGGACTTGGGAATCGGAACCCTGAAGGAAGAGTCAGTTGCTGTACCATACGAAGCAGCAGCCACATTCTGCCATGAGGACGGAGGAGCAGAAGGGCCAGCAGGCCATGATAGAAGCGTTGAAGCCACTGCTGGGAGAGAAGTAGAGGCAAGAGACAAAGAGGAAGCACGTCTGGGTTCTCCACCATGCTCAGCCCGTGATTCTAGCCCACCCGTAGTGTATGCCTGGCTCTTGGAAACCGGGGGTTCCCACGGTGTCCTCATTTCTGTAACTTACCGCCAAAAGACTGCAAATACAAGATGCCCAGTAAATATTTATTAAATGAATGAACTGGTCCAAATGTGGTGCTGATTCCCCAGTCTCAATGAGTCTTTCCTTAAGGTCATATCAATTTGGAAAATAATAATAACAGTAAACAGACCAGTCCAGCTGCCATGCTCCCTGAGCCCAGAAGAGAGGACAGCAGGACATGCCCCAGAAAGGGGCCCCAACGCTTGGCCCCAGGTGTCGAGCATCGATTCCCTCTCTAGGGAGTTGTCCTCACACTCCCCTCGACAGAAGATCACAGGCGTGAAATGGGTTCCTCCCCGTGACCTGGCCAGGCCTTGGGTGTGAGCTGGAGGAGGCGGCATGGGTTTGCTCGGGAGCCAAAGGTCACCAGTCAGCGGATGCTTTGAATTTAGACCCGGGTTTATGAGCCGCAGCGGCCGCCAGCGAGGACAGGGCCCAGCCCTTCCCAGGCCAGGGGCCGCTGGGAGGAAGGCGCACTTTTAATGGAGTGCCTGTTTCTCCCAAATATTACGCTAGGCAGGGAGTTTGGACCAGAATGAAAGCAGAGGGTCTAATTTTAGACAGTACCTATGAATGAAACTTGACCCAGGCTGGGGAGGAAATACCTTCCATTAGCCCGTGCCAGGGCCAGTGTGTGTGATTTTCTGCTAAATTAGGCAGCTCCTGCAAACAGGTTACCGCAGGGACTCGGGCTTTTCTTCCCTTCTTCGCTCCACTAAATTGGTCAGACCCTTTATTTCTAAATATATACCCCTCCTCTCCTCATCCTCCATCTTTTACAAAAGCTCCTGGCAGCCCAGCCCTGCATGTTCTAGCTAGTTAACTGACTGCTTGTCCTCTTTCTTCTGCCCTGCCCTTCCTGATGCAGCCCTACCTTGGACCAAGAGCCCATGACAATAGGTCAAGTGACATAGGACTAGAGAGCCTGGGGTGCCTCACTCCCAGAGCCACGTGTCAGCTGGATTGGGGTCAGAAGGCAAGGCCCTCACCTCTGTCCGTGGCTGTCTCCCAAGTGCCCAGCACAGAGCCTGGTGAGGATCCAGGCTCAGTCAAAACCTATCAGCTCTTATCTGCCCTCTTGGTTGCTGCGTCCAAGCCCAGCTTGAGTAGAGCAGAGGTCATCTTCTGGCCAAAAATATCTATCCTCCTTTATTAACTTTCTATCTTTAAAATTATTTGGCAAACATCACCCAGGAACAAGAGAGGAGTATGAGCTGCCACCACCATAGAAATTAACCTGCGGCAGAGAGGGGAAGGGCAGCTTTCACCAATCAACAGGCCAGGGCTCCGATTCCAGTGCTTTTTCTTCCTGCCTGTGTGATCTTTGGCGAGTCTCTCGGCCTCAGTAAACCTTGATTGCCTCATCTATAAAATGGGATAGCAATCCTGACTTTTCAGAATTCCCTGCAGCAGTGGTTTTTCCCCCAGCATATTCCCCCACATCTCTTCCCAGCTCCAGTTCCAATCAGAGCCTGGCCAGACTTGGGGGCGAAGGCAGAATCACGTCAGCCAAGCAGGAGAGAGGCTGGAACGCAGCTCAGTTCTCAGTCTGGGGTGAGGCCCTGGCCAAGCTAAGGATCCGGTTCATCTGCAGCCAGGCTCCATGGCTTTGGAGCGTAGGCTGCCTGTGGAGCAGCCAAGGCAGTCCTTCAGACTGGGCAGCCCTGGGGCAGAGACGGTGGTAAGGACCTTGCTGGTGACAACTGTCATCCCAGAGGTGAGATGGAGCCACGTGGGCTGCGCCTGGAGACGACCGGGGTGCTGCCCACACCACCCTCCCCAGCAAGCCCTGACCATTTGCTTGTCATATGTTGAATGACTCAGCCATTTGGGACCCATTTTCCCTTCTCTAGAAACCTTCCCAGCAATGTTCCTTGGGAGGGGAAAAGAAATTTCTCTAGAAGTGTGTACCTCTAAGCATTTGTTTTCTTTTGGGGATTTGGGTAGAGTACATAATGAAAAAAAAGGGACAACCTCAATACTCACATTGGCCTCTTAAAGTCTCTCTCTATGTCACCCTTCCCACAGTAGCCACCCCCCAGAGACTCACTACCTTTTTTTAGTAGAGGATTTTGCTTTTCTTGTATCCTTTCTTCTTTCTTTCCCCTTTCTTTTCTGCTCTTTCCTTCCTTCCTTCTTCCTTCTCTCCCTCCCTTCCTTCCTTTCTTCCTTCCTTTCTTTCTTTCAATTCATTCCTTCCTCGCTTCCTTCTTATATTTCCTTCATTCAAGTTCAGTTCTGTGAGTCTGTTTTAGATGGCTGCTCTGTGTGGGCATCTGTGAAATGTGGGTGAGGGTGGTTATGGTGGTCACACACTGCAAATGCAAATCTGTTTACCCAACATCGAGTGAGCACCCGCGACATGCCATGTGCTGTGCTAAGAACACACCCCGCAGGGGGAGAGAAGCATATATGCAAACGAGAAAACTGGAGGCAGGTGCAGGGCAACGTGGAGGAGGGTGTGCTTTGCTCTAGTGTGGGGTCCTTGGGGAGATGACGTCTGAACAAGGCTTTGAAGGTTGAAGAGGAGCTCATCAGCTCATCAGGTGGACAAGAGGGGAGGAAACACCTCAAGGAGAGGGCGCAGAGTGCACAGTGGTAGTGTCACAGAACATAGTCACATGGGAGAATCCAGATGACCTTGTGGCCATAGGAGTATAAGACTCACAAGAACCCAGTACCTTGAAGAGTAAAGTGAGGGCTGAAGGTGTGGGACTCAGCGGGGGCATAGAGGGGCTTGGTCAGGGAAGACAGCCTGGAGGAGGGGCTTGTGGGGGGTCTTTTAATAATGATAGCATTTCCGCAGGAGGGGAAAAAGGGTTGGGGCCAGGAAGAACACTGGAGGGGGTGTTGCTCAGCATCACCTGGGGCGCTTTTAAAAATGCACACTCCAGGCCCTACTTCCAGAGAGTTTGATTCAGTTGGTCTGGGTGGGGTACAGGCATCTGTACTTTTTAAAGCTCCCTGGGACTCAGATGCACAAACAGGGCTGAGATCTGCTCAACAGCTCTAGAAGAAGAGGGCAGTCTAAGCAAAGCAGACAGGACGAGGAGGCATTTGGGGGGAAGGACAATGGGAGCTGCCCACAGGAAGAAGCAAGAGAACACGCTGACCCTTCATCATGGACTGCCAGCTGCAGAGGCCTGATCTCCATTCTGCTTTTAAATGGAAGCCATTGAAGTGTTTTGCATAGGGCCACTTGTTGGGGCACAATCAGAGTGAAGGTTACTGGAAGCAAGGAGGACTGGAGGGAGGGTACCTGTTACAGGCTGTTGGCCAGGGGAGAAGTATACAGCCCTAACCTATAGTGGTGACAGGGGACAGGTTTCTGGACCTGTGGAGGACAGGTGGGATGTCATAAGTCCTGGATTTCTGCCAAGGGCACTGATCAAGAGCATCTCTGTGCATCTGTCTGCTAAGTGCTCATCAAGTTCATTGTCATCCTTATGGCATGTGTGATGGTTAATGTTTTGTGTCAATTCAGCTGAGCCATGACACCCAGATAGGCAGTCAAACACTGCTCTAGATGTTTCTGTGAGGGTGTTTTTGATGAGATTAACATTTAAATTGGTGGATTTTGAGTAACGCAGATTGCCCTCCCTAATGTGGATGGGCCTCATTCAAACAGTTGAAGGCCTGAATGGAACAAAAAACCTGACCTCCCCTGAGCAAGAGTAGATTCTGCAGCAGTTGGCTGTCGGATCTGAACTGCAACATTGGCTCTTTCCTGAGTCTCCAACTGCTGGCACGCCCTGCAGATTCTGGACTTGCTAGCCTCCATAATTGTGTGAAACAATTCCTTAAAATTCTCTCTCTCTCTCGACACACACACACACACACACACAAGAGTACTTCAAAAAGTTGGTGGAAAAATAGAATTAAAAGATAATACCAATCTTTCCATGAATTTTTTGAAGATTCCTTGTGTGTATATACACATCCTACTGATTCTGTTTCACTGGAGACCCCTGACTAATACAGTACAGATATCTCAATTCCTTTACCAACCCACAGCTTTGACAGAGCTGAACTGTCTTGTCCACCCCTGTACAAGGTGCCTCTGATTCAATCTGTAACAGTCAATGGCCCTACCTCACTTCCCGCAGAGCTTGGTGACATAACGTTGGGTGTACATTTGGGTTTTCTTTGCATAAACTGAAATCTCTTAAGTTAACTCAGAATATCAAGCAGGATACTTTCAACAAAAAAATCAAAAACCCCAACTCATGAGCCTTAGCAAGTATTTAGCTCACATATTAGAAAGTCCAGGGGCGAGGCAGGCTCTAGGACTAACTGTGTCAGCCACTCAGCATTACCAACAAAGAGTGAACTCCTTCCAGCCATCTTCCTTGTCTCAGTGGTTTCATCCTCAGCCTGGTAGTGACACGGCCACAGTAGTTCCAGATGTCTCAACCAGACACCACAGCATCAACAGAAAGTGGGAAACCCTCCCTTCCCATGGCTCTTTCTTTGGAGAGAGGAAACACTTTCCAAAAGCCCACAGCAGATTCCCCTCATATCTGATTGGCCAGAATTGGGTCACATGGCCACTCCTGAACCAATCACTAGCAAGGTGGGTGAAATCATATTAATTGACTTAGACTAACTACCTTGGATGGGATGGATGTTAGAATGAATGAAGACAACAACTTCATTGGCCCCCACACTCAGGACAGCCTCAATTAAAAGAGTCCCTCTGCACTACACATCTGTTTGATAAATGTTCAGTTGAAGAAGTGGGTTCTGACAGGTCTGATGGTTGTCCGTGTTGATGATTATTCTGAATCACGTTTTACTAAATTATGCCCCATGAGTACTTCCTGCAACCGTCCTGCAAATGCCACTGCCAACATGTCATTCTTATCCAGTGCGGCTTTCTCAGCCCTGTATAAGAGATCACACTATCTGCAACAGGGACCAGGGAAGAGAGTGACAATATGACAATACGCTAGCATAATGCATACAATATGTCATCTAATTCCTCCAGGAGCTCTAGAAAGTAGTTATCATTATTCCTTATGTCAGTTATGGATGCTTCAGATAAGAGTAATAGAACTAGCAAAAACTTAGTTACCTCCTGTAACAAGAAGTTCCAGTTTGAAGCAGAAGTTGAGCATTGTCATCAGGATCTTTCTATCTTTCCCCTGTGTCATCCTCAGTGCACAGACTTTTATTTATAAGCTTATCATCTCATGGTCAGATGACTGCTTCAGCTACAACTATCACATCCTTGCATTAATGAATTCAAGGCAGGAAATAAAGGGAGAGAAAACGTTTTGCATGAACCTCCAACCAGACTTCCTACTCGACAGAATTTGGTCACACACCAGCTCCTAGACCAAATATGATGCATCACCAGGGTAAGCACATCACCACATGGATAAACCTAGGGCTCTGTTACATGGGGGTAAAAGCATTCAGTGGGCAACTAACAGTGTCTGTCACACAAACCTATTCTACAAACGATGAAACAGGCTCAAGAGATTAAGTGAAATGCCCAAGGTCACCTAGCTTCTAAAAGGCAGAAGTAGGATTCAAACCTTAGTTGAGATATTCCAGATCAAGGGTCTCTCCACAGTGCCATGATATCAGGTGAAGATGTACACCCCAAAGCTCTTTTTATGCACAGTCCTGAATCTTCTATTGGCCAATCGCACACTTTCTGCTGGTCTCTACCTGGTCCCCCCAAGTGTGGATGAAACCCCACACTCACTGACAAGCTGGCCCCATCACAGTTGCAGCCAGCTGGACAAGGGCTTTCAGTTTGTCATTTGGGGGATACCCAGACACAACTCTGCTGCTTCAAAGTGTAGTCATTAACACCTAGCTATTAAAGGGAATGACTCCCTGTTTGCGCAGAGCCATTTTTATGACATCCAGTGAACCTGAGAAAACTGCAAGCAGAACCATTTATAGACTTAATCTTAGAGCCTGCAATGATATAAATGTTTAATGCTTTTTCCAGGTGTGAGCTGGGGGAAGTCCTGTGCATAAACCTTGGGTTTACAAAGGACTGACATAGGATGGTCAGGGTCACAGGAAAAGGTGGTGGACAAAACTCTGATTAGAGAACCAGGGCACCTCTTTCTTGTCCTATCTCTGATGCTGACCAGCTGAATAATCCTAAGCTGACCACCTGCCTCCTCTCACCCTCCTTACTTACAAACACTTTGGACAAAAAGATCTAATTCTTACTTATTTTTGCTTCCTTTTTAATAGCTAAGGTCTGGCACATACTAGGTATTCAGAAAGTGTTTGAATGAATGAATGATAAATAAATGATGTTTCTCTCCCTTGAGGGGAGAGCAACATTTGATTTCTCCATTCCTGTCTGCACAGAGGAGGAGCTCAACACAAGCCTGCTGAATGAAGACATGAATGAATGAAATGTTTTAAAGCCGGGGTTGCCTTTACTGACTCCACTTGGCCAGTGCACTTGATGGTCCCTCTACCTAGAACTTTCTTCCCCTGACTCACTCAGGTCTCAGCTCAAATGTCCCCTTCTCACGGATTCACCACCCCCACCTTCAGTAACTCTTGATGCTTCATCACACAGCTTCATTCACTGTCCTTCTTAGTGCTTTTCTCAATATGCAAGTATTTTCTTTGTTTGTAGTCTATCTTCACCTGCTACAATAGAAGGTTCTTGAGAGCAGGGGCTATGCCTGTCTGGTTCATTGCAGTATCCCCATTAGAATGTCTGGCACATAGTGGAAGTTCAATAAACATTTTTTGAATAAATGAATAAATGAAATTGACTTCCAACTCTTTGGGGTGTCCAGTGGCCTCCTCTTTAAAGCCAGAAGCTCTTTCTCATCCATCCAAATCCTCACAGGCCCTCTCATAATCTAAAGCATCTTAAAAGTCTTTCCCGCCTTGGCCTCAGTAACCCCACACCACCTTGGCCCCCACCCCTCTGATCACACTCCCCATCCTTCTCCTGCCCCCACCATCCTACTGCTCACCCTCCAGATTACCGATTAGGTTTAATTATAGGTACAAGCACACTATGGAATGCTACACAGCCAAAATGATGCTAAAGAAGCATGTGTATTGACATAGAAAATCACTTACAATATATTGGTAAAGAGATGACAACATTTCCTGTAGGTACTTAGATTCTGTGTTAGTCCATTTACGTTGGTTATAACACAATACTTGGAACTGGGTAATTTATAAAGAAAATGCAATTTATTGCTTACAGTTTCTGAAGCTGGGAAGTACAAAGTCCATTTGGTGGTGGTAACAGTGACCCATAGGTCTCACATGACAGAAGCAGAGGCAAGATGGCAGAAGCAGAGAGAGCAAGAGAGAGACTCTCCTCTTCTTTTAAAGCCCTCAGAACCACGCTCCAACCACCATTTTTAATCCATTCACTACGGCATGGTCCTACAATCCAATCACCTCTTCAAGGCTCCACCTTTCAATTACCATAATAGGATTTCCCACCCTGTTAACAGTCACAGTGAGGCCCAAGTTTCTAATACATAAACTTGGGAGACACAATTCAAGCTTCAGGGAGTTTTGGGGGGACATGATTCAATCTGCTACAGATCCCATTTCTATAAAACCTCTGTGGATAGGTATTTGTGCACACACCACTTGGAAACAATCAGAGGATTACACAACAAAATATTAAAAGTGATAATATTTGTGTATTTTCTTTCTTCATGTTTTCCTTATGTTTTCTTATGATGCTACTATATCCCTTGTACAATTTCTGAAAATATTAAGTTGAACCATGTGAAATAGCCATTTTTTTAGATCAAAAACAATCAAATATCTTCCATTTCATGTGACTGGGTAAATTAAATAAACTATAAGATCACCTAACATTTAGTCAGAGTTGAAAGTTAGAAGGCGTTGGAGGAACATAAAGACTAAGAAACCCAGGAGTGCATGCCAAGTGGAACTGCTGCATAGGGAAGCCAATCTCATACAGCGGGACCAGGTTGGGGGAAGAGAAATGGGGTAGTTTTTTTGAAGCCAAAAGACTGTGAGCCACCTGTGTCCCATATTAGGACACTAAAGTCCCTGGTCACTGCTGATCCATAGGTGACACCTGGGATTATTGATTAGATAAACACTGGGATAGCTGGAGGTGATTCCAGCTGTGTCTGCAGATTTCCATGTCCCCTGCCTCAGCTCTATACATCAAGCGCCTGATTTGGGAATTATGGTGCCCTGCCATCACTTGAGCGGAAGTCAGCTCTGTGCCACTGTCAGCAGTCTGGGAGGCTAAGTCAAGACTCGTTAAAGGAAGAAGAGGAGGAGGGAGGACAGAAGAAAGGGAAGGAAGAAAGGATATTTACATTTCCCAAGCCCAAGGGTCACTGGCAGGTGTTTTCCCCTGGGTGCTAAGTCTTTTACACCATAGTTTCTGAAAGGGGCCAAGACATCACACATATATCTATGACAATCACTTGAGAAAATTGAATGGTTAATATAGAAGGAAAATCCCTGATTTAGATGTTCTAAAGAGCCTTTCATGAAGTCCCGCAGCAATGACTCTGACTTGCTGTAGCATTTGTTTGATTTTGTCACAGATAAGACACTTAGCTCAGAAGTGGGAAACCAAAGGTAAGGAAAAATGGCGGGAGGGTGGTATCTCCTAGGCAGTGTGGGTTCAGGGCATGGTGTAACGAGCCTCAGTCACTGCCTTCAAACCAAGTACCAGCATGGCCCAAGGCTTTGAATGGCTAGTGTAAACAATCATGAATCAGAAGAAGGGAGCTCCATTCAGCCACTGGAAGGCGGGCAGCTTCAGCTTAGATGCATTTGAGGAAATGACAATGGGAAAAGAAAATGTATACATCTGCACGTGAAAAAGAAAGAAAGGCCAAAATGAAAATGACAAGACCCAGAATTTGGGAAAATAACAATAAATCCAACCAAAAATGACAAAGCATTAAAATCTTTGTCAAGGACAAATTAGTTAAGACATAAAAACAAAAGATAACTGAGCAAAGGCAAAAAGCAATAATTCATGAAAAAAATCTGAGGAAATGACAATGGGAAAAGAAAATGTATACATCTGCACGTGAAAAAGAAAGAAAGGCCAAAATGAAAATGACAAGACCCAGAATTTGGGAAAATAACAATAAATCCAACCAAAAATGACAAAGCATTAAAATCTTTGTCAAGGACAAATTAGTTAAGACATAAAAACAAAAGATAACTGAGCAAAGGCAAAAAGCAATAATTCATGAAAAAAATCTGCATTTAACTAATTTTTAAAAAGCAAGGAGAGAGGGAACTCACCTTCACTAGAAATCAAAGAAATGCAATCAAAACAACAAGAGGCCAATTGTCTGCTGCCAAGTTAACAACAAAGTTTAAAAGTATATAACACCCCATGATGATGAGAGTACAGTTATATATGGTTACTCTCAATACTTACATGTGGACATGTGAATTTATATACGTTTTGGAAATTTAAAATAAGTGACAGAAATTTTCAAGAATCTTCAGGACCTTTGACCCAGTAATCCTATTTCTGAGCATATTTTAGGAAAGCAGTCCTTTTAAAAAAAAAATGAAAGTTTATTTATAAAAGTTCAAAAATTGAAACAACTTAAACTTTCACTATTGAGATGACTAAGTAAATAACATATTTACTTAAAACAATATTACAAAGATTAACAATGATGCGTATAAAAATGTAGTAATCGAGACAAAAACACATAAAATGCTGATCACAGAATATTAAGTGAAGAAAAATCAGAAGGAAAACAGCATATGTAGTAGAATCCAAACTTCGTAAAAATAGAAATCAAACAGAGTAAAAAAGACAGTAAAGAAACAACCCAAAATGTGAAAATTAGTTGGCATGATTGGAACTCAGTGATTTGGGGTTTTCTTCATACTTATTTTATTATCCAAAACTTCTTTAATACCTTAGGATGAAAAAAAAAAAGGTAAGCATGCTATATTTTTTGGCAGACAAAAAAGGACAAAGATGTGGGTGAAATACTGTCCAATTTCTATAACATAAATAATAAAGTGCAATGAAGCCTGACATATCTGTCCCGTCCTGTCTTTCTTTCCCCGAAAGCAGTTCAGCCATGCTCCATTAGAATGGAAGTGGGTATGGCCCAATACACTTAACAAATCCACATAGCGTTCAAACATCAGCAAACACAAATGGAAGGAAAAGAAGGCAAGAATACGCTAAGCGGATAAACCTAATGAAATACACATGAAGCATCATCAAACTGATACTTATAGAAATGCAAAAATAAGACAGAAGCATCCCTTCCTAATCTGGCAAAAAAAAAAAAAAAAAAAAACCCAAAATCTAGAACTGTTGAAAAGTGGGCACCAGAACTCTATAGTTAATAACGTTTTACTGCATGTAACTAAACGTCTAGAAGACAGGAGCTCAAATGTGCACATCACAAAAAATGATTAAGTTTTGCAATGAAGAATAGGCTAATTACCCAGAATAGATCAATGCCCATTATATGCATGTATTGAAATAAAACTCTGTACCCTACAAATATGTGCAATCTATATGTTTCAATAATAAAAAAAAAAAAAAATTTAAAGTGGGCAAAATAGAAAAGGACACCTGAAAAGCAAATAAAAAAAAAATCTTAAAAGGGATTAAAATAGTTTCCTCTCAAGTGTGAATTTGATACATACAATTTCTCTGTGAATTTGGTGATAAATGGAGGCTGAGATCCCCAGGAAAAAGAGACCAGTTTTTGGAGTTTAAATCTCCACTCCTTCGCTTGCTGGCTGGGTGCACTCTGTAAGTCACTTCACCTCTTCCTGGACGCTCAGTCTCCTCATCTGTAAAATGGGGTAGGCACACTACCTCCTGGGATGTTACCTAGAGCCCCTGTTCATTACCACTTATCTAGTAAGCACTTCCTCTCTGCAAGTGCTGGACAAGGTGCTTCATTATTATCCTAACTAATCAATAAGAAAATAGCAAATGTCAAAGGTGAAGGGGGTTTATGAATTCTACTCTCCTCCCACTTGATGATTTCTTTTTAGATAATCAGTATGCATCCTGAACGCTAGGCCCTGAGTAGCAAGAGTCTGAAACAGGTTATTTGGTCCAACTTGCTGCACTCTGGCAGGTCTGGAGCTCTCCAATACATCTAACATGGCTTCCTTCAATCATCTGGCATTTATTGAGCACCTACTGCATGCCAGGCATGTGTTGGGTGCTGGAGACATAACCATAGACAAGGCAGGGAGCAGTGGGCCTTGTCCTCTTGGAGTTTAGGCTGGGGAGGGGAAACAGACCAAAAAACAGGTCTTTGAATTGTAACAAATTCCACCATCACCATTTACTATGCACATGACCTTGGACAAGTTACTCCACCTCTTTGTATCTCAGTTTTCTCGCCTGTGAAGGGTGGACAATAATAGTTCCTACCTCAGAGGGTACTGAGAGGCTAAAATGAACTAATGTGTATTGAGAACTTAGAACAGTGCCTGGCACATGCTGGCACTATAGGAGTACTTGCTATTAGTACTAGTGTTCCTTAATATTAGTCCAATACGTCCACCCCCTTTCTACCCACCTATTCATCCATTCCCCCACCAACTGACAGTATTAGTATTACTGTTGACAACAGCATTAGTATTTGCTTCAGTATTAGCATTAGCATTAGCATTAGCAATATTAGTATATCATAAGCAGAGCACTGGGGATACAGAACAAAAGCACCTAATCCAGCCTGGAGATGGAGTGGGCTGAGAAGACTTCCTGGAGGAAGTGACATTTAAGCAGAGACCTAAAGAATGACTAGAAGTTCACCTGGTGACTGTGATGGTTGATGGTGGAAAAATATTCTAGGAAGAGAAAACTGTGAATGCGAAGGCCCAGAGCTGGGAGAAGGCAGCATGCACACGTACAGGTTACTCTGGGAAGTCTCACTGATGAAATGCAGAGGTGGCGGGGAAATGCGGAAAGAGATGAAGCTGTCTGGGGCCACCGGGAGCAGAGCCTGCAAGGCTTGTGAGCCAAACTGGTGGGTTCAGACTTGATCCTGAGGTCACTGAGGGCTCTATGTAGGGAAGTGACATGAGCAGGTTTGGGATTTAGAAGGCCTTAGGAGAGTTGGCTGGAGGCCAGGGGTCTGGGGAGGAGGCACCCGTCACAGGTTGGGGGAGGGAGCATGGTGACACGAACCAAGGCCTTGGCAATGAGGTGGGGAGAAATGGGCAGGTCCGAGAGATTTGGAGGATTAAGGAGGGTAAAGCTAGTACCTGATGGGTGCGGAGGAGCAGCAAGCCAGGGAAGGCAGGCTCCTGGCTTGAGTGACAAGGACTTTGGCTTTGAGATCTGTTTTTAACTTCTCATGTTTCGAATCTGCATCCATAACTATACAATGAAGTTCTGGGAGGGCCCAGGACTGTTTCAAGCATCTGTAAATCCCTGCCTGGTACACAGTGGGTGCTCGACGAATGTCTCCTTGACTCTGGCCGCTCTCGGCTACCAGCCATTCCACTGGGCTGAGCCACGGCCAAGCCTTTTACCACGGAAAACCAAACCGCAGTGGGTTTCCAGAAATGTGGAAAACATCCCCTCAGGAATCCAGACTCTCCTATGCAGAAGAGAGGTGGCGGGAGGGGGAAGCCGGTCTAGTGGGGCAGGCTTGGGGCTGGAGGCCACCACTGCTCTGGAGAGTCGTGAGTGGCCCACAGGGAATGCTTGAAAGAGGATTCGGGAGGGAAGGGCTGCCCGAGAGTCAGGTCTGTAAAGGATCCCGCACGCAACTCCCTGATTTTCAGGAGACACTGAGTAAGGCCAGGACAGGAATATGACGGCAGTAAAAATCTGCCCACTCAAAGCCTAATGTGTATGTACACACACACACACACACACACACACACACACGCACACACGCACACACACGCACACACACGCACACACGCACACACGCGCACACGCGCACACACCACCTCCTCACCACCACTAATCCAGCATCTGAAAGAGGCCCAGTGCCCCGGGATCCTCCTATAGCCCTGGAACACAAATGACTGACAGATGAGGAAACTGAGGCCCAGGGAGGTGAACTCACTTGCCGAGATCACACAGCCAGTTGGGAGAGATAGGGGATTTGAACCTGGTGCATGGGATCTGAAAGCCCTTGCTTTTAACCACCAGTCCAAGAGGCCAAAGCCTGGAGCCGGTGGCCACGAGGTTAACTCAGCATGCACTCATGTTTTGTTTGGACCCGACACTGTTTTAAAAAGTGGGAAATTTCACATAAAAACCCAGATTTCCAGCTTCTCTTTAGAAACCAGATCTGGCAACCCTGTGCCCACATTTCCACAGGGTTACAATTGGCCGGGACAAGGGGTGGCTTCCCCTCAGGTAAGCTGTGCTCTGCACTCCCCAGCCCACGTACCTCACCCATGTCCCCTGGCCCCTGAGAGCATCTGTTTTTGAACTGACAGGCCCAGAGTTCCCTCTCAGGAGAGAGCTCCAAATCCTCATGTAAAGATTCTGAGTTCTATTTCTCAGCATCCTTCTCTCTCTTTCTCAGATTAAGTGCATGATCTCTAATGTCAGGCTCCAGGCCAGTGGATTCCCCTTTCTAAGCCCCAGTTTCCTCATTTCTAAAATGAGGATGTTAATCGTACCTATCTGATAAGGCTATGAAGAGAAGTACATGGGCCTCCAAACTCCAGGTTTGGGCCCCACAGACCTTTCTCTTCCCCCTTCTGTGGAGCAGAATAGGTTCAGGGGTGCTATCAGCCACTCGGGAGCCCCAGGCCAGGCAACACCTGTTGGAGTGGAACTAGAACAGGCCAGGTTTACAGGTCCCACTGGGCTAGCTGAGATGCCACTGCTGGGCTCCGCTAGTCCTTGGGCTGACCCTTCCCTGAAGCTTGGTAGACTGGTGATCTTGTTGGTTGGCTCCCTCCGTGTCTGCCGCGTTCTTTAAAATGCACACTCTGCAGGCAATGGCCCTGCTTTCTTCACGTCTGTACCCTGAGGGCTCATGACATATCAGGAAAATCTGTTGGTGATGGAGGCCCTGGGCTCAGTCCTTGGTCCTCTCCTTTGTCTGCACTCACTCACTCTATGTTCTCACCTGGTCTCAAGGTTTTAAACCCTTCATACACCAATGACTCCCAGATTGATGCCTCCAGCCCAGACCTCCTCCTGACCCCAGACCATTTAACTGCCAACCCGGCATGACCACTGGGATATCTAGTGGACATCTCAGACTCAACACGTACAAACATGAACTCCTAATCTTCCCTCCAAAACCAGCTCCACCTACAGCCTCTCCTTCTCAGGTGACGGCAACTCCATTCTTCCAGTCGATCGGGCATAAAACAATGAAGTCGTCCTTGATGACTCTCTGCCTTTCACGTCTCACAGAGAACACTGACGGTTCTTGCCACCTCCACTGCTACTCTCCGGGTCCAAACCACCATTGCCTCCTTCCTGGACTATGGCAATAGTTTCCTAACTGGTCACCATCCTGCTGGTACCCTTCCTCCTAGTGGGCTCTTTTCTACACAAGACCTGGAGTGATCCTTTAAAAACTTAAGTCAGATCATCTCTTCTCTGCTCAAAGCCCTGCAATGGCAACTGTCTAACTCAAAGTAGATGCCAGAGGTCTTCCCAATGGTCTGACGTTAGAGATTATGCACTTAGCACAAGAAAGAGAGAGAAGGATGCTGAGAAACAGAACTCAGAATCTTTACACGAGGATTTGGGGCTCTCTCCCGAGAGGGAACTCCTGCAAAGCCCTACATGGCCTTAGCTCTCTCTGGTCTCACTTACTGCTCTTCCCTTCACTCACACTTGCACAAAGTCACCTGGCTGGGAAGGAAAAGAACCAGGACCAGAACTCAAGTCTGTTTTGGCTTCTCAATCTTTCTACTACAAAGCACAACTTCCCAGCAGTTCTCATTGCTTTCCTTGGACTACAGTTTCCTCATCTATAAAATAAAGATGGGTGGATGCGTGGATGAAAGTACGTATGGATGGATGAATGAGCGGGTGGTTACATAAGTGAATAAATTAATGAATTAATTAATGTTTAGAGAAGGGAAATTCAGAAAGCTGAATAGAGAAGAAAAGACAGAGAAAATTCTGAAGGGGTTGTTTCCAGGAGCTCTGATTTAGAGTTGGAGGACTGAGATAATACCAGGAACAGAACAGCCTCACTTACTTAGCAAATACTCAATGAAGGACCAAACTGAGCTAATGGATCCTATGAGAGTCAGGTTGGAACAGAGGACCACAGACTCACGTGTTAGAAGGATCTGGGTTCAAATCTTGTCACTGTAGATTACTAGCTGTGTGGCACTACACCCCAATTTTCTCAGGGACATTGAGGATAATATAATCCTCCTCTCTTATGGTCACTGTGAGAATTAGATGAGATATTATATTGACATATATGTTTAAATGCCTGGTGCACAGTGGGTGTGCAGAAATGGTGCTGCCATCATGGCTATGAAAGGCCTAAAGCAGAGAGAGGGCCTTGGCCGGGCATCTCAGAAAGACTCCCTGTCTTGACACAGCCTGACAAGCTTTGATGGGGATGCCAGGGGCAGAGGCCAAATGCTCTATCTCTGCAGATCTCCTGGCCATTGGCTAAGTGATCCAGCTGGCAAGAGACCTTTGAGAGTATTTAGAGTACACAGGTCAGGCTGGCCAGCCTCAGTGCAGAGTAGGCCTGGCCATGTTTCTTCCTCATGGGTTCAAAGGGCCTTCTTAATGAGCCAGCCACCTGCCCTGCCCCACCAGGCTTAGGGGGAGAACTTGGCCTCAAGGCCCTGAGCCTCAACTTCTCAGGAAGCTCTCAGACATGAGGAACTTTCCATCCACATTGCAGGATTTTTTGCAGAAAGGGAAAAAACTAAAAACCTTCATCCTTTGGCCTCTGGGAGAATATTCCTTTTATGTGAAACTGGCAGAGAGGAAAATTCAAGATTCCTTCTCCTTTGCCTAATTGATATCAACATGAAATATTCTGGCGGTGTTTTAATAAGACGTTGGTTTTTTAGCAAAAGTAGGGGAAAAAAAGAAAAAAGATCTTCTCCTGGACCAGAATATTTTTAGCAAAAATATTTTGCTAGCATCCTCCCTGCCCCCTCCCTTCCCTGTTCCTGCCCTGGCTTCAAAGGCACAGCAGCACTGTTCTGGGGTGCTGAGCGGCCCACACTCGGCAGCCCCCTCCTCCCTTTGCATGGCAGGCAGGCCAGCCAGGGAGTGCCAAGCCAGGAAGATATTTTTTCCAGAAGCAGCATCTGGCTCCTTGGCAGCTGCACGAGCAGTTGTGCTGGCAGCCAGGGCTGGCCGGGGTCTGCCGTGTGTTCAGGCTGCTGCCTCTTCAGACTCTCTCCCACAGACACCATGTTCTCTCTTGTAGGCTGGTCCCCTCTGTCCTCACCCTCACAAGGGTTGAGGGATTTCAGAGCACCTGAGGATTTTACCCCTTGCCTCCCAACAGGATTTGATGCTGGAGACCCCCCTGGGCTCCATCTCTTACCAACTTGACTTTGGGCAGGTGGTTTAACCCTTCCGAGCGGGAAATAGGAATCATCACCATCTACATAAATGAATCTGCTTGTCTGAATTGACCTCTACCCAACTTCCCAACTGAATCTCTCACACTCTCCCCATCTGTGACACACGAAACCCCCTGAGATCATGGCCTCTTTTGCTTTCTCAGGCTGCCAAAGTCTTTGCAACCCCAGGGCCATTGCTCTTGGTGCCCACTTTGCCCAAATTTCAAGCAGCTGGCTCCTTCTTGCCCTTCAGCTCTCCACTCAAAAGCAACCTCCTTCAAGAGGCTCCCTGACTCCCCCATCTCAAGCAGCCCCTGCCTGACCTGCTTTCTCATTTCCTGGAGCTTCCCTGCAGAGTGCTTATCACAAACTGCTCTGTGTCTTTGGTATTCTTTGCCCCTCTGCTGCCCCTAGTCTAGGGGCTCCATGAGAGCAGGGACCTTGTCTGTCATGTTCATCATCAATCCTGAGGACCCCGCACAGGACTTTCCCAATGACTGGTGGATGAATGAAAAGACTGCCAGCCCACAGGAGATAGCTCGATCCTCCCATCAACAGCCCTTGGGAGTCACGATGCCCCCAGTGCCCCGGCCCCCCTCCCCAAGGAAGAGAAAGAAGGAGACTGACGTTTGGCAGGTGCCTCCAGTGTAACACATCAAGGCTGCCTCTAATATCCCTTTTATCTCCACCCCAATTCTGCAAGGTAGAAATTGTTATCACTGATTCACAAAGAAGGATTTTGAGAAGTTCAGGGACTGGCTGCTGTCACATGGCTCAGATAGGACCAGCTTTGCCTGACCCATCGCCCTCTTCCTTCTACTCCCCAGCGCTGGTCCTGCCACTGTGCCATGTTATCTGGAGGCTCAGGCATGACACTGTGATAAATACCGATGACAGCTCCCAGCAGTGGGCCTTGTGCCAAGCTGGGTGTGCTCCATCCCTCATCTCATGAAACTCACAACAGCACTGCAGATGGTGATATCAAACCCCATCATATAAATGAGGAAACTGAGGCTCACAGGGATGAAGTGATCTCCCTGGGCACACACAGGAAGTAGAAGAGTTCTTTAAGTGCTGAATGGAATGGACCCACTGCCAGAATGAGATCCTTCTAAACTTTTTGCCATGCTTTCTAATGTACCTTCAACATCCACTATTGACCACACAGCTAGAATGTACCTGTGCACAACGATTAGTCATTAAATACATGAAAGGATGAATGGATGGGTGGATGGATGGATCCCAGAGCTAGACACGAATCTTGGTCTCCTTGGATAACAAGGTCCAAGTTCCCAATTCTGTCTCTCCATCCCCGACTTAGACAAGTGTCTAAACCCAGTGGATGCCCAGGTGCCAACTTCAAGGTGCACAGCCTTCCCCAGGGACTGGCCCCATACTGAGGCCATTGAAATCAGCCCATGCACCTCTCAGTTTCCCCATCCTCACCACCCATAGAGGGACCAGATATCAGAAATGACAACCACAGCTCATTAAATCTAGTTCTCCAGCCACCTTCTATGTGGTCACCTAACTCCACCTCTCTTTGGGACATCAAAATGAGAATGTTGAAGAGCACCCCTGAGACCACATGGAAACTGAGGCACAGAGAGGAAAAGGGACTTGTCAAGGTCACTCACCCTTGAGTCCTGGGGTTAAGCTTGGTCTGTATGGGAAGGGCTTCAAAGGCTGTTTTGTGCCCAAGAAGGTGGGGCCCAGCAGCTACCTGGGATCCTCTGCTATGAGCACGTTATTATAGCTTCCTCTGTGCAGATGGCAAGATTGTAGCCCAGACATGGCCCTAGTGCCTGTGGAAGGGCAAGCTGATCAGCCTCAAGATGTCCTCTGGCTTCATGGGCAGCCCTGATAAGCTCACCAGACACAATTAAACACATCTGGAATGGCTTTCTAGACCAGGGAAAAGGGTGGATTATTCCTCAGGTCAAGCCAAATGTCCCCTTGGTTGTCCATACCCTCATCCTGGCATTCAGAGCACCCCCTCTGGATTTAGGCCCATCTCCCTGCCTCACATACACTGTCAACATTCTAGCAATGCTACAGCAAACTGCAAGGCCTTTATGAATGCTATCTGCCCCTTCTGTCAGGAATGCCCTTCCCTGCTTTAGTCCTTTGAGGAATTCTCCCTCCCCCTATGACACCTGCCTCCAGCTTCTCCTTTCCATCTCTCTGTCCCAGCATTCTGTTCCAGGATGGCCTCCTTACAGAGTTGTCTCCTGCACTGGTCTGTGCACTCCATGCAGCAGGAAATTTGTCGAATCATCTTGATATCCATCCCCTCCCTGGCCAATCCCAGGTCTTGGCACATTTGGGATTCGGTCACTGATGTCCCTACTCTCCGACTCTCCGACTCTCCAAAGGCTTTATCTCTCCTGCAATCGCAGGGGTCAGTCCTGAGATGGGATTCATTTGAAATGTGCTTGCTAAGGGGTGAGTCCTCTGTAATGCAGAGGAATGCAGGCCCTTAGCAGCTTTTTCAGAGGGGATGACTAAGAAGTATTGTTTCACATTAGTGCTGTTCTTTTCTCACAGGTCCCTAAAGCCTCCCTGGCCTGCTCACAGATGTAGCACCCACCTCCAGCCTGGCACAGCCTGGCACATTTGTTTCTTCCTTTCTTGCAGAAGGAAGAAACAAATGAATGCAGCTCTCAGCTCAGCAGCCTCTCAGCTGCCCACGTTTGCAGCTTCCCCCATCCCCTGGGGTGACAGAGTGCAAACATCATGGGTATGGAGCTGAAGAGGTCCAGGGTTGAATCCTAGCTCCGTCTCCTCCCAGAGTGGCAGCATGGGCAAGTCACTCTGTGACAGTGCGTAATCCTGGAGTTTGTCTGAGACTTAAGCGTGTGAGGGCACAGAGAGGTGCAGGATATGACTGTGGTTTCAGGAAGGTCTGTCCCGCCCCACCCCCACCCCCACATACCTTCCCATACCCAGGGCCCTCCCCTTGTCCCCTTCTGTTTCTGCCCTGGGAAGAGGCTGCCTGGCCTGCCTGCGAGTTCTGCTGCCGTTGCTGGGCAGGTGGGTCTGGGAGGGCCAGGCCCAGCCATTTCCTCCCTTCCCTTCCCGCCCCGCCTGCCTGCCCGCAGCCAGCTGTGTGGCAGACATTCCTAGGCCTGCTCATTGATATTCAGGAATGGAACTTGAGCCGGCTCCGGGTGCCCAGAGCAGGCGGGCACTCAGGCCCTCCGCCTGGCTCTTGTCCGTATTGGGAGGGCCTAAACACGCTCAGCAGCCAGAAAGAGCATCCCAGGCCATGGACACCAGCAGCTGGATGGCCAGGGAAACTGAGGTCTGAAGTGGGGACCTCTCCACAGCCCCAGGGCACACAGGAGTCTGGGGTGGGTGGGTAGCGGAGGTCTCTTGACTCCCTGCACAGTGCTCATTCTCCACCAGCCCCTGAGCTGCAAAGGGTCCCCAGAGCTTCCTGCTCCTCCAGGTGCTTCCGAGTCCTTCCCAGCCCCACGCTGCTCTCCGGAGGCCCTGCCCGAGGCCCCACAGAGGGAGGGGCCTGGATCCCAGGCTGGGGCTGGCCGGCCTTCCCACAGTGTCTCAGCGGGAAGACAGGGAGGCTCTTCCCTCAGAGCTGCCGTTTGCCAAGCCCCCACCTCACACCTCTGGGTTTTTGCAGATGGGCTTGTTTTTCCTTGGGGTGTGAAAGAGCTAGTCCTTGCAGGGGCCTCCTCCCCTCCAAGCAGCTGGGTCAGGCCAGCCGCAAACTCCCAGCTCCAGAGGATCCAGCCCCTGACCCAAGGGTCATGGGGTGGGGAGGGGATGGCACCCTCCCAGAGCCAGCTGGGACTGGCCCTAGGGAGCCCAGCCCCCACGACTCAGGCGCCCAGCCCAGAAGGTGGCAAAAGGGCCCCTCTACCCTTCCTTGGAGTGCAACATAACCACCTCCCACCACCACCACCACCAGCACCTTGTAGCTTCTGGTCACTCTACTGGGACCAAGCATCCACTGGAAGGTCCCCAGGCAAGGCCTCATATCCCTGAAAGGTAGCCCATCTCCTCCTGCATCATTCCACAAACTCATTTCCCTACTCTCTGCAGTCTCTCCCCAGGCTGGCTTCCTGCCTCCCCTCCTCTCACACCTCAGAGAAAGGAGGTAGAGGTGGCCTTCCTCGTCCCCCACTCCCTGACCTATGCTGCCGCCCTCTGCCAGAAACACCCTGCTCCCTTGGGGCTCGAGCTGTCTTGCTGCCCCTTGTTCCCATTGCTGTCATCCACAGCCTCTTGGTCACTCTTCACTCGCCAAGGACACCTTCGGTCACTTGGACGCTCTCTAGGACATCCCAGCCGATGCCCTGGCCTCTCTGTCTTGGCATCTCAGAAGCTGCACTCCCGCACCATCAAGAATTCAAACCCTGCACATCCTCCCAGGCCACCTGCCTCCTCTAGGGCTCCAGGCCCTCTTGTGCAGCCCAGGTCCCACGGCCGTTTCTGTCCTACACACTCTCCCCTTCCTGCTCTCTCTGCCTCCCTCCCATCCCCAAGCCACAAGCCTGGATGAACCTCCGCCCCACCCAAACAGCTGAGCTGGGCTGCGGAAGCCCACGCAGATGCGGGGCACCGTGGACCCCATTGCCAGCAGCCCCTCTCCTGAGCTCCAGCGGCTTGCTTCCCTCTCTCCGCAGGGGCTACTCCATCATCGTTTTCCTCTCTTCAACCCTCCCTCACCCTTGCCCTCACCCAAACCCCCTCCCCTTACCCACAGGAGGTGGGCTTGACCTTCATAAGGACAGTGGAGGCCTCAGAGAGAGTCCCGGCGTCCCTCACCCAGCCCCCCTGCTGCCCCACTCCTATCCTTCTCCCCTCACAGTGCAGCTGCCACCCTAGGCCAGTCCCCATGGGCTCCCCCATCCCACCTCCTCACCAATCTTATTTCCACCATCCCCTCTCTCCTGAATCCCCATTTGCCCCTTCTCTGCTGGTCCCTCCCATCAGCATTTTTTAATGTTCCAGTCTCTCCCGTCTTAAGATGAAATGGAAAATTTGGTTTTCATTCTGCTTCTCGATCAAATTCCTCAGAATTGTCTACACGCTCTCTCTTCACCTCCCTTTCATTCTTCAACCCACTCTAGTTAGACTTTCAACCCCACACTTCCAAGTCGAGTCCACCAGTGTTGGCTGCACCACCAAGTCCAGTGGCTGCATGTCTGTCCCCGGTGTGCTTGGCCTCCCACGCCATGGGTGGTTACCCCTCCCTTCTACTCCAGGCCTTCTCCTCACCCTCCTACTTTCCTCATACCTCTGGCTGCCACTTCCTTCTCCTTTGGGGCCAGGGTGACTGGGGTCCTTGATTACCCAGGACTGAGGGGCAGTTGGTTATCCTATTTGGGATGCCACCTTCTCTGTCCATATTAACTTCCCAGAGCTTGGTCTTCAACAACTTGTCCCACCTGCCCCACCCCTGCACTCCTGCTCCCTACCTTGTCCCCACCCCCGTAGATTTAACCAAAACCCAAGTGCCAGTGACTCCCAAAGGAAGATCTGAGCATGGCCCGCTCTTCTGAGCTGTTGATGTTGTCCTCTCCTGCTGTTCTCTGAGCTCCCCCAGGGCACGGTCATGTGTCTCTCCTCTCTGCATCTCCGCTGTATGATGGCCGCAGGCAGAATGATAAAGTTAGTTACAATGCAGCTGACACAAACTGAGTGCTCACCATGAGCAGGGCACTGCTCCAGGTGCCTTCTGTGAGGACCCTTTAATTCTCCCCCAACACCATTAACTCCATCTTAGAGGAGGGGAAATGAGGCCACGGAAGAGCAGGAACTTGCCCAGGATCACAGTGCTCAGAAGCAGGGGCCAGGACGCCAGCCCTGCAGGTTGGCTGGGCCTGATTGCCCCTCACAGTGAGGCCTCACCTGTGCAGCAGGACCCACCGCTTGTGCACTGCCTTGAACCGAGTTACCTCCCCACCAGAGCAGAAGCGGAGATCCTACAATTCACCCAACCTCCCCTTTTCTTAGAACTGTAGCCAGAGGCACCATTTGCCAAGAACTAAAGAAATATACATGGGAGTGGCTAAAAGCTTAAGCTGGGGTCAGACATGCTAGATTTGAATGCCAGCACTTTCCCTTACCAGTGGGACCTTGCTCAAGCAAGTCATTCATTTCACACCTCAATTTTCAAATGGGAGATGGTAGTGGTAAAGATTAAATGAGATACTACAAGGATACTTCAAAAAGTTTGTGGAAAAATGGAATTAAAAGATACTATGAATTTATCCATGAGCTTTTTGAAGACCCCTCGTACACATAAAGCACACAGCACAGCAGCAGGTACTGGGCAGACAAGCAACAAATACTGATTATCTATCTTGGTCCTGGGCACCAAGCCAGACACCAAGATACAGAATTGAAAAACATAGACAGGGAGAAAGCAGGGGATGGGGGCATGCATTTACAGTCATGAGTGTAAGAAAATGTCTCAGGAAAGCCAATCCCTGCACAATTTGGGGTTGTTGATAACAGAGTTGCTGAGCTGTGTCTAACACCAGCTTGTACTTGGGGTGAAAGGAAAGCAATCGTTTGCTCTCATACCTCTGTGTCTTTGCACAGGCTATTCCTTCTGCTAGGGATACCTTTCTCTCACCTTTGTCTAATTGGAAAATTCCTACTCAACCTATAACACCGAGCCCAAGTATTACCCTTCTGTGAGTTGCCTCTGATTCCTAGTAAATAGAATCAGTCTGTCTTTCCTCTTGCTAACCTTAGCATCCTGTTTACACTCGTAAACAGAGTAATTCACTCACTCATAGATCCAATAAATAAATATGCAAACAAACAAACAAACATTTGTTGAGTCCCTAAGTACCTACTATGGGCACTGAGGTTAAAAGTAATAGCTGAACACTAACATTTCTTGAGTATTATTATGAACCAGGCAGTTTTAAATGCTTTATGCATAATCTTCACAACAACCCAATAAGATAGGAGGTATTGTTATCTCCATTTTACAGATGGGTACATTAAGGTACAGAGAAGTGAGTTCCTGATCCAGGTCTCACAGCTAGGAAGTGGGAAAGCCTGGACTGCTGCCTCTCACAAGGCTAAATGAGTCACTGTCCTTGCCCTTGAGTTTCAGGCACATCCACTGCTTATTTCTAGGGCAACCCACCAACCTGGTTTGCCTGCGACTGGGGAGTTTCCTAGGATGTGAGATTTTCAGTGCTAAACCCGGGAAAGTCCTGGGCAAAGGGAGACAAGTTGGCCATCCTAATCTTTCCTGGAAAATGTCGTGGAATGAGAATCATGCTAGCTGTCAGAGTCCACACCTACCTTCCTAAGCAGCCTCCAAAGGCAGGAAAGAAGTTGGCACCAAGTGGGATCCTGTGCAAAGGTGAGATCCTGTTCAAATGCAAGGAAGCCCCCCAGGCTGCTGGCCCCGGCCCTCCCAGTCCCCAAGGCCTCAGAGTCTGCAGGGATGAGGAGGGGCTGGCCAGAGGCCCTCAGACCAGGGAGGTGACCTCAGAACAGGTGCTAGCTCACCTCATTCCCAGGGCCAGCCCAAGTCACTGCAGAGGGTACAGTTCCTGCCTGGCCCACTCTCCTTCCTCCCCGCCTCTCTCAGCAGAGAAGGTTGAGAGGGTGCTTTGCCCAGTCCAGCCAGGAATTGAGAGTACTCACTCCGGCTGTCTGGCCCTTGCTGGGGTAAAGGACAGAAGAGCCATCCAGACAGGCTAAACCTCCTCCTTCTCCATGGCCAGCTCCCTGGCCGGCTCCCTGGTCCTTGGGATGCACTCAGACAACATCTTCCTCCTCTATAGTGTTACTTAAAAGCAGAGGGAGGGACAAAAATCCTTGAAACGGATGAGAAATAAGAATTGGGTAAATAACACCAGGCCTGGAAGGAGAAAGCCTTCAGTAAACTCTGAATCATTGCCACTAGCATAAAAAGATGCTATTTCATCCCCCATCTTAAAAATAACAACCTGCTTGACCCCCACATCCCTGTCAGCGATCACCCACCTCTCTTCCCCCTTGCAGGAGAAGCCTCCAAAGAGCCTGTGCTCACTGTCTCCACTTCCCCTCCTCCCCTGTCCTGACCCCACTCCTCCATTTCTACCGCATGTCTGCACCACCAGAGACCGCCCATTGCCAGGTCCACTGGTCAGTTTGCAGCCCTCGTCCTGCTCCATCCACCAGCAGCATCCCTTTCACACAGGCGATTACTCTCCTTCCTCTTGAAACCTGCTTTGCACTTAGCTTCTGGACCCGCTGGCTCCTGGCTCCTTCCCTACGTTTGGCCACTCTTTCCCAGCTGCCCTGGCCGATTACTCTCCTGCCTGCTGCCCCTAGATATTGGAGAGCCTCAGGGGACCATCCTCGAGAGGACTCTTCCACCTACACCAGCTCCCCCAGCGATGCAGCTTATCAGTCTTGCTTCTTGAAATACAAGTATACTCTCCAAACACCGACTGCTCCCGAATTTATATTTTGAGCCCAGACCTCTTCCAGATTTGCTGCTCTTGTATGTCCTCAACACCCACCCACCTGAAGATCTGTGCACTTTCTCTGTCTGTACACTTACTCCAAATAGCTGCAGAGCTGGCTCCAAGACAGCTTCTCTATCCACTTCACATGAAGCAGCATATACCTCCATTCATGTCTGCCTCCCACATACGCTTTCTCTCTCTTAACATCACTTATCACAACCTGTCATATTATATATTTATTTGCTTATATCTAATAGAATATAATCTCCTTCCATGCTGGCACTTCTCAATTTGTTTTTACTGCTTTATCCCCAGCACCTTTAATAATAATAATATACATATATTTAATATATACACACATATTTATATATTTAATGTGTGTATATATATATATATATATATAATATATGCTCTGGTACTATTCTGGAGTAGCACCTGGCACAGAGTAGGCACACAGTATTTGTGGAATGGACGAATGAATGAATGGACCAAATTGTAAATACTGAACAAATAGGCAACTGTTAATTTTAAAAATTAACAAAGAGTTAATTTTAAAAATATATTAGTGGTAAATAAAAGGTAGTGTGTGATGGAACACTAGTTAGCAATGTAAAGGAAGGAATTATTGGTGCACACAACAACATGGATAAGTCCCCAAATAATGAAGCTGAGTGAAGGAGACCAGACATAAAAGAGTGTATAATGTGTGATTCCACTTATAAAAAATTCCAGAAAATGCAGACTAATCTGTAGGGACAGAAAGCAGTGCAGTGGTTGCCTGGACATGGGGTTGGAGGAAGGGATGGACTGCAAAAGGACACCAGGAATCTTTGGGGGTGATGGAAATGTTCTGTGTCTCGATTGTGGCACTGGTTTCACGAGTACACATATCTGTCAAAACTCACCAAATTGTCCACTTTAAGGGGATGCAGTCTATGGTATATAAATCATACCTCAGTTAAGACGACTTAAGAAAAAATAAGTTAGCAAATGAAGGAATCAATCAATTCTCTTACTGTCTTCTACCAACTATACTCACCGGGCTCCAAACACCCAGATGTAACCCAAACTGATACACTTTCAGGTCTTTCTTTCCCAGCCAGACTTTTTTCCAGTGAGGCTGGGAATTGGTATTTATTTGGTTGTCGCTAAGTGCCAGACACTTTGTCCATAACTGTTTTAATTCTTCCTCACGAAGGCCTTGTGAAATGGGCAATATTTTTCCCATCTTACAGATAAGGGCACCGAGTTTCAGAAAAGGAAAGAGAAGTCTTCAAAATCAACAGCCCCCAAAATGGCAGAGCCAGGCCTCGAACCCAGGTTTCTCAGACTCCTGAGGCATACCACCCTCCTGTCCCCCCACCCCACCACTGAGGTTCCCTGTAGAAACTTCGTGTGTGTGTGTGTGTGTGTGTGTGTGTGTGTGTGTGTGTGTGGCACATGCATGTGTGTGGCCTGGTACGTGTCTCCCATCTCTCAGAAAGCAAGTGTTGCTGCTGCCAAAGACACCAAATGTGTTTCTCATCATTTTTTGAGTGTCATGAGAAGATTCAAGGAGAAGCAGTAGCCAGGACAGATGTTGTGTCTGGTCCACTAAGGACAAAGAAATCACCCCAGCTGGAGCAAGAGGCTCAGCCAGTGGTATCCCTTTTGGGGTGACAGAAGTTGGGGGGGCTATTCTATGGCCAAGTGTGGGCCTCAGGGTCATATCAGCAATGTCCAAGGATGTGTTTATGTTGAAGCCTGGATGGGGAATACAGAAGAGACATTGGTATGACTTTGCCCTGTAAACTGTAACCTGCCACCCAGGAATAAGGAAGAAGGAGGGGAGAGGCAAAGGAATGCAGAAAACCGACGTTTGTGAGAACTTACCATTCAGGGCGCTGTGCCAGACACTTGACTGCGCACCTCACTTGAGCCTCACAGCACGCTGCCAGGTAGACAGTATTTGATTTCCCTTTTTTTAGATGCTCCAAGAAATGAAGGAAGTTGTATAAATCACATAAATGGTACATAATGTGTTGCTTCTTTTCTACCAACTCTCTCTCCCATAAAACAGACCTTGCTGACTTAAGCATTTCCCCAAGTTATTATTTTTCCAAAGAGATCTACAGATGCCCAGTACATTTATTCACACACCCACCCACTCATTCACCCATCCTTCCCTCCATTCATGACTATGCCTTATACACTCAATTGTTAACTATCCATCTATTCGCTCATGTGGGCATTCACACAGCCATCCACCAATCCGTGCATACATGCATCCATTAGCACTTCATCCAACCACAGGTTTCACTAGACAACATCCACCTACCCAATTAACCATCCAGCCACCTATCAGTCCACCTATACCTTTACTACCCAACTAATCACCCACCTATGCACACTTCCACCTGTCTACCTCTGTCTACCTACCTACTCACTCAATCATTCCACAATTCATCCACCCATCCAACTACCCATCCATTCATTCATCTTCCCATCCAAACACATAACTAGCCACATACTCTCCATCATCCTATCCACACCTCCAGTCATCCACTCAGCCATTCAGCCATCACATTCCATGTGTACAAAAATACACATATCCTGTGATGGCTAATTTCATGCATCAACTTGGCTAGGCCACAGTACCCAGATATTTGGTCAAACACCAGTCTAGATTTTGTTGTAAAGGGTTTTTTTTTTTTTAAATATTAATATTTACATCAGTAGACTCGGAGTAGAGCCAATTGCCCTCCTTAATGTGAATGGGCCTCATCCGATCAGTTGAAGGCCTTAAGGGGAAAAAGACTAAGGTCCCCCAAGAAAGAAGGAATTCTCCAAACTGCATTCAGACTGCAACTCTAGAATCAGCTCTTCTCTCGGTCTCCAGCCCGCCAGTCTACCCTACGGATTTTGGACTTGCCAGCCTCCACAATCACATGAGCCAATTCCTTAAAATAAATCTATAAATCTATATCTATACATCTATATCAATTTCCATATCCATATCCTATTGGTTGTGTTGATGTGAAGAGTCCTAACACACGTGTGTATTGTACACACCCCAAACCAACCATCTATCCAAATCATCTGTCTTTAAGCTTTTAGGGAATTTTTATACTCCACAGACTATTGTATTTGTTTGAATATAAAAATACTGACTATTTCTTCAAAATTCTTGAATAATATTGGTACTTGAGGAAGACTCATGAGTTTGCCTGTGACTTACTCCCTCGAAACTCTATCAGGCTTCCAGTTTGAGAAGCACCGCCCTAGGCAATGAGGAGAAGCCAAAGCAGTTTAAACAAGGGAGTGATCCATATGCTTCAATTTACTTTTCTAGAAGTGAAGGCCACTTGGAACAAGGTGGGAGTGGTGGAAATGGACAGAGGTCCATAGATTTGGGAGGTATTTTTAAACTAGCGTTGGTAAGACTGTGGTGGTGAAAGAGGAAGATAATGGAGTCAAGGAGGACTCCGTGCTTCTTGCTTGAGAGACGGGGCAAGTGGAAGCACCACTGCCGGAGAACAAGGAGATGGGAGAGGAGGGGAAGCAGCAGGCAGTTCGAGGCTGGGAAGATCGGTTTGGCAGTTCCTGCGGAGCTCCTGGGGAGACATTCAACATGTGGGAGACATGAGGGGCTGGAGCTTAAGGAATAGGGAACTGAGGGTAGAGGCTTGACTCAGAAGGAATGAGTAGGTGACAATCTTATTAGAGCTGCGGGGCCTCAGGTCCATAAACAGACTTCTCTAGGGGGAGCAGTGAGGGGATCCCCCCTCTTGCTCATTTGGCTGACGTCCTGGCTTCTCCCTGCTCGGAGGTCCTGGGAGGAGCTGGGCCCCTACTAAAGGGTCCCTCCCAGCTGCTCACTCTTACTCTGTGGCTCCTGAGAGGTTCACAGGAGCAGACTAACCCCATAGGGCTCCTGCACAGATGGGAAATGGGGCTATCTCAGGCCCTGGTTAAGAGGTGGGCCCCAGAGTTCCAGCTGGAAACCCCATTTGGGGGCTGCAAGGGCATGTGTTCAGCTCCCTGGGTGGCTCTGGCCTGGGCAGCTCAGAGAACAAACTGTTGTCTCTGCCATAAATCCCCTCGGCCATAAAGTCCCTTCCCCCCTGACCCCTTGGTTGGTGTGAGAAACTGAGGGCAGGGCAGGGCAGGGTGATGACCTCCTGACTCCGGGCCACTGGCCTCCTAGCCCACCCTATCGCTCCTTTCAAGGCCTCATGAGCCCGCTCAGGGCCCCAACACTGAGGGACACAGCTGCGGCTCGGGGGACAGAGCCCGGCTCAAGACATAACAATGCCCCGGTTTCCCCTCAGATCTTCTCCCCCAGCCCCCCATGTGTATCTGTTTCATCTTTAGCCAATTGTCTTTGAGCAACCCTGCCTTGCCTCTGGAAGGCACTCTGGGGGTCAAAGAAAAAGGACAGTTTAGTGTCACAGATGAGAAGGATCTTTGTGAGTCACCCCATGATCATTTAATTTCTCTGAGCCTCAGTTTCTCCGTTATAAAGTTGAGACTCTGATAAGACCCACACCAGGGGCTGTGTGGAGGACGGGGTATGGGGTGGGGGGCGGGGCTTGGCGCTCTGAACAAGTCCTTGTGAGGAAATGTGCCCTTCAAGAACTGTCTGAAGGACGTTGACATGGCCAGACAGCACTTCAAGGGCTAGGGAAATGTGATTGATAATGATGTTATGAATTGCATGGGAAATGACATGATATTTGTCAACTGCATGTAATTTTCCTAAGACTTTTATTTACTGATTTTACATATGTGTATATGTAAAAAAATAGATGCACATGGTACAAACCTAAAACTGTATACATGAAAAGTAAGTCATCTTCAGACCCATATTTTCCAACTACCTAGTTCCCAACCATTATCAGTAGGTTTTTTGTGTATTCTTCCAGAAAACTTTATATATATTCACACACACACACACACACACACACACACACACACACACACACACACACACACATACATATACATATATACACACACACAGATTCTCCTTAACTTACAGTGGGGTTACATCCAAATAAACCCATCATAAGTTGAAATATCATAAGTTGAAAATGCATTTAATACACCTAACCTACCAAACGTTATGTCCCAGCCTACCGTAACGTGCTCAGAACACTTGCAATAGCCTACAGTTGGGCAAAATCAGATCTAACACAAAGACCATTTTATAATAACCTGTTGAATGTCTCATGTAACTTATTGAATATTGTACTGAAAGTGGAAAACAGAAAACTGTATGGGTACCACTGTGAAGTCAGGACCATCTGTATGTATGAGGGGACTTCAAAAAGTTCACGGAAAGGGTTGTTAGCTAATTCCGATTTTCCACGAACTTTTTGAAGTGGGGGGGTATTGGGGGGGTGTATAGAAAGAGAGAGAAAGAAAGACAGACAGAGCGCCAGTATTATGATGTGCAGTTGAGGTCACCGATGTGGACAGCACCACCAGGACCCCTGAGAAGCAGATGGGGAGTGTACAGCAGATGCCGTGCACATATGCACATCGCCCCCTTCAGGACTGAAGCACCGGACCGGAGTGTCACCTAATGACGGCCCGTAGCTGAGCCACTCTCAGGAACTGACCTCAGCCAAAGTGAGCTGCCTCACTCAAGGCTACACCCCTTCCCAGGGGCAGCCCACATCCAAGGACTGGTCTTCTTGCCTCAACTCAAAACACCTGGAAGTGACGTCCCAGGTCCGGAGATCCCATGGGATCGGCCCAGTCAACCTCTCCCTCTGCCCAGTCCTGCTTTCCTCACCCCCTCAGAGGACTCCCCCACCCTGCTGCAGTGATAGAATTCTTAACACTTTTACCGAGGCAGGAAGAAGGGAAGGTAACACAGGTGCAAAGCCTCAGACACTTGAGCAGTTGGGGAGACTGGTCACTATAACCATAATGGCATCGTTACCAAGCATCATCAATACATTGGAGAAAGACAATACAATCCTGAGAGTGATTTAATTACCAATTGAAGGCGAAGTGTAAAGCCAGACACTATCCTTGGAAGCATAAGAAGAGGTTCCCATCTCCTGAAGACCAAGCCCAGAGTTCATTAAAAGTGCATTTCAGAGAAGGTTGAATTCTCAACTCCAGCAAGATGACTATGCTGGAGTCCTAGTCCTGCTTGTAAGGAGTGGAACCCTGAAGATTGATATCGGGACACCTGGATTGATGCACTTAAAATTCTTGAATCCCTGAATTTCCCTGACTCCCCTGAGTGTGCAGGTGTGGCCCACCACTCCCTGCTAATGGCTAGCATTTCCTCTTGTTTGTAGTTAATGCAAAGGCCTCTGCCTTGAAGACATCATCTACCTCACTCAGAATCTACCCTCATCTCCTTCCTGACTGCCAGTTCAGTAACTAGGGTTAATCCCAACATGACCCAGCCAGAGAGTGCCAGGCCTGTTAAAGAAGAAGATGAAATGGATTAACCACAAACTCAACCAAGTGGCTACAAGTGCAGCTGCCACGTTTCATCTGGTCTCCCAACTGGAGCAAATTAACACAGTGTCAAGTACATGGCAGTGGCTATTGATCTGGCAAATGCAAATACTACCTAGAAGGAAGACCAGCAGAATGAGGACCAGTTTATATTTGTGTGGGACAGATAATGGTCTTTCCCAGGGCTGTGTTAATTCTCCCAACCTCTGTCATAGTACACTCTGAAGAGATGTGGGCAATCTGGACATTGCACAAAATGTCACAGTAGTCCATCATATTGAAAAGCTGCAGCACGTTGATTGGACCAGATAAACAAGAAGTGGCAATTACGTTGGAGACCTTGGAAAGACACACACTTTACAGACAGCAGGAGAAAAAACTATGTGAAGATTCAGGGATCTGCCATATCAGTGACATTTTTAGGGGTCCATAGACTGGGGCATGCAGATTCAACCCTCTCTAAAGTAAAGAACTACGTATTGCATTTCACAGCTCTCACCATGAAGAAGGACACATGGTGCCTGGTTCTAGAGATAGCATATTTCACACTTGGAGATACTGTTCTGATCCATTTACCAAGTGACATGGAAGCTGTCAATTGAGTGGGGCTCAGAGCAGAAAGGGCTCTGCAGGCAGTCTGGGCTGCAGTGCAAGGACTCTTCCACCTGGGCCCTGTGTGTGCTATGCTATTAGAAGTGTGGGAGGTGGGGAGACGGTGCCACGTGGCTCTTTTTGGGCAATCCCCAATAAGACAGTCAAAATATAGACCTCTAGGGTTCCAGGGCAAGGATACGCCATCACCAGCAGAGAACGATATCTATTGAAAAAACAGTTCCTGCCGTGCTACCAGGTCTTGTTAGAGATGGGCACCAGGCCAGAGGACATCAAGTGACTATAGGAACAGAATAGCCCATCATGAATTGGGTTCTTCAGACCCACCAAGTCAAGAGGTCAGAAAGGCCTAGTATGAAACACCACATTCAGGACTAGGTATGAGCAGGGCCAGAGGGCAAAAGTGAGCCACACAAGCAAGTGGGCCAAACCCCACATCATCCACCACAGTCACAGCTTGTAACTGAGCTTCCAGGACCTGACCAGTTCAGTCAGCCTAGCTCAGAGATAGGAAATGGGAAAACCTGGAGAGAACTTGAGGCAGAGCTGACAGGCAGGCAGGAAAATGGGAATCTGGAATCACTACCTCTCCTGTCAGAGGAGGTGAGGGCAGAAAAGGCTTGTGCTGCTCAGCCAACAGCAGAGAGAAGGCGGTCGAGGGGTTCAAAGGAGAGCCCTCCCTGACCTCCATTCTGGCTCCTGGCAGCCAGGGGTCCCTCACTCTGCTCCCCACTCTGGAGGACACCAGCTGTTCTCTGGTCACCCTGCCTCATCCAGCCCCCTCCAAACCATTCTCACACTTCCTGTTTGGGGGGGGGTCTTTCTAATGCACAGCCCTGACTACTGGCCTAACACAAAGCCCCACTGTGGCCCTCACCATATTTAGGATGAAGCCCAAGCCATTTTCAAGGCTGTACAGCTCACTATGATCTTAAGCCCTGTCTCCCTTTCACCCCATTTCCTACCACTCTCAGCTCTGTTCCACCCCCAACACACACGCACACACCCCTGCACCCCACCTCCCCCCAGCACTTGCTCTGTACGCTCCAGCTCTGGACTTCTTCGGTTTCCAGAAGACATCGGGCACTTACTTTCACTCTTTCCTCTGAGCCTTAGCACAGGCTGATCCTTCAGTCTGAAACACCCTTCCCCACCCCCACTGACTAACTTCTACTCATCCTTCAGGGCCCAACTGTAGATTTCATCTTTCCCAGGAAGTTCGTCCACAGTCACCAGAGATTGGGTTGAGTGACCTCGCTCATCTATTCCTGTAGCACTTAGTTTCTCCCCCTCCAACTCCACATGCCATTTCATTTTCCTGGGTCTGCAAGCTGGGGACCCAGGAAAGCTGGTGGTGTAGTTCCATTCCAAGCCTGAAGGCCCAAGAACCAGGGGAGCCACTGCTGTATGTCCCAGTCTGAGTCCAAAGGCCCCAGAAACAAGGGACCCCCTTGTATAAGTCCTGGTCTGAGTCTGAAGACCCAAGAACCAGATGCACTGATGTCCAAGGGCAGAAGATGGATGTCCCAGCTCAAGCAGAAATAGTGGAATTCATTCTTCCTCCTCTTTTTTGTTCTATTTGGGCCCTCAACAGATTGGATGATACCCACTCCCATTGGGGAGGACAATGTTCATTACTCAGTCTACTGACACAAATGTTAATCTTTTCCAGAACACCCTCACAGACACATCCAGAAAAAATGTTTTACCAGCTACCTGGGTATCCTTTAGCCCAGTTAAGTTTATGCATAAAATTAATCATCACAAACTTGGCCTCCAAATTCAGTTAAAATCTGCTATTTGACTTTAGCTGTGGCCTCAGCTTTGCAAAGCAAATAGCCAAATGCCAACTTCACTGTCATTTCTGCCATGCCTAAGCTGCACACGATAACTGGTCATGTGGTCACATAGGTTTCCCATAGAGTCCAATCGTTGTAACAATAATCATTAATGTATACAAGACATACCATTCAGTCTTGTCATTCATATATGAATATTTACTTTTAAACATAGGTAATGGTTCTAAATGTAACTTGGAATGAAAATTGCCCTGTAGGATTTACATCTTATCAGTTAGTGAAAGGGTAATGTGTTGTTACAAGCATAAAAGCCTGCAATAATTAATGACAATTGTGAACTCTGTTCATTTATATACAAAAACAATCTCTAAGAAAACTCAGAGAGTTTATTAAGGGAAATAAATTGACAGTTGTTAGAAGACAATTCTCTATGGGTCTCCACTTTTCTGCACATCTTGGGAACAAAAGCACTGACTATCTTTTCAAAGATATTCAGATGTTATGAACAGCCCTGGAAGATAGACAGAGTGTCTTCTTCCATAGCAAAGGGTGGGTTTGTCTACCCACCCTTTGGGTTAAATGTGTCCCCAAAAGTTAATGTATTGAAAACTTAATCTCCATTGTAACAGTGTTAAGAGGGTGGGAAATCCTATTATGGTAATTGAAAGGTAAGGCCTTTAAGAGGTGATTAGATTGTGAGGACCTTATCCTCATGAATGGATTAATCCACTGATGGTTTAATGGGTGGTCATGGGCATGGGTATGATGGCTTTATAAGGAGAGCAAGTGAGAAGCTTAGCTCGATCTTCCTCAGCCCATTCTCACCATGTGATACCCTGGTCACCACAGGACTCTGTAGAGAGCTACCACCAAGAAAGCCCTCACCAGCTATGTTCCCCAGGCTTTGGACCTCCCATCCTCCAAAACTGTAAAAAATAAATTTCATTTCCTTATAAATTACCCAGTTTCAGGTATTCTGTTATCAGCAACAGAAACAGACTAATACATCTACCATCCAGTATAACAAAGAAAATGTCTTCCTTCAGGGCAAAAGTCAGGCCAGTTTCCTGTCCATTATAAAGGATTCAGTTCCCTTAACTCACAGTTCCTCAGCTGTGACAAAACATTCTGGACCCCTCCACATCTCCATCAGTGACGTTCATACTGCCTGCTGTGCTGGGAGTAACAATGTCCTTTGTCTCTGAACCAGGAGTCTTGGGTCTCCCGCCAGGATCCATGAAACAGTGCAGGCTAATTTGTTAACTTAACAGGAGGGTAAAAAATCTCAGACCTTTTACAGTTCTTGACAACAGTTTAATTAAATATTAAGAGAGAGTTTAGTTATGTTTAGGTCAGGTTCCCTGGGAAACTGCCTCTGGATTGGAGGACTCCTCTCAGGTATTCAGGTGGGAGAGGTGACCCCTTGTCTGTCTCTCCAGATCTGGGGAAGAGAAGCAAGAATAAAGCAGCACACAATGGGCCAATTCCCTGATGCTGCTGTCTCACCCACCACTTCTGTTTCCAGTTTGTACACTGAACCTCTCCAGGGAGAGCTGCGATTAAACCCAGCTGAACACCAAGCCCTAGGGATGGGAACTCAACAAGTTCTGTACCCCAATTAACAGGCAGATGGGGTTGTCAAGCAGAGAGATGAAGGGCTGCCCAGGACTGGGGTACAGACCTTCCCCCAAGGCTGAAGACTTTAATGGAGGAATTATGCACATGACTATTTTTAGCCAGGTGAAATTTGTGGAAAGAAGACAGGGCTCAAAATGCAACAGCAACCTGCTTTGAATTTACAGAGCAGACCTCCACAGGAGAGAAGTGGAAGGTGACTTGGGGCTCCCTTTCCAAGATGAGAAAGTGGAGAGGATTTGAGAAAAATATGCGGGAGGGCTCATCCCCACTGAACACCCACCGCATGCCAGGTATGATGCTATGAGAAACGGCATCTCAGTGTAGCCCAAAGTCCAGTCCCTGCTCCAACTCCTCCACATGCAAGGACCACCTGTATGTTCAATACTGAATGCTAATGCAAGCTCTGATCAATACAAGTAATAATGGCAATGGACTGAAACCCATCAGAGAAGATGGCAAACTTTCTGGAAAGGGCCACAGTATGAATATTTTGTGCTGTGGGCCATACGATCTTTTGCAACTACTCAACTCTGCCATTGTTGTGCAAAAGTGACCATAGACAATATGTAAATGCATGGGTGTGACTATGTTCCAATAAAACTTCATTTTTATAAATAAAATATATTTTATTTTAGACTAGATTTAGCTTGCAGGCCCCATAGTTTGCCTACCCAAATGTCCAAATAAAATTTAAAAAACATTGTAGCCTGTTTTAAATATTAGCACTGAACAAATTAAAGATTTTTTAACCCCCACAAAATGCAAGATATTCCCAAGAAAATCTAAGGACTTTTAAAAAATATCATTTCATACAGCACTACAGGCAGGGTAGTTTGATAACAAGACACAAGTTTCAAGTTGTGCAGTGAAACTTGCCTTCTCTTAATCCCACCAAGGTGATTCCGCGGCAGTATGTAGGGTGGCCAGATAAAATATAGGATGCCCAATTAAATTTGATTTCAGATAAGCAATGAATAACGTTTTCGTATAAATATATCCCATGTAACATTTGGGACATACTCATACTAAAAAAATTTTGTTGTTTATCTAACACTTAAATTTAACCTGATGTCCTATATTTTTATTTGCTAAATCTGGCAATCCTAACACTATGTGTAATCTCATTTGAAGAGGCTGTCCAAAGTCTGTATCTGCAGACCTTCATGATTGCGAGGCAAAAGCCAAAAAGAACTGGTGTCCCTGAGCGCCCCACCTCCACTCCCACAAAGGACCTGAAACCAAAGTAGAAAAATTGCCTTTCAAACAGATAAATTGAGATCCATACAAAAATTGCCAGACAATAAGTGGGTATCCAATAAATTGTAACTTTGGTTTTTATTCATTTGCAGTCTCTTGATGTGTTTTATTCTCCTTTTACAAATTCTAACACCAGTTGCATGACCTTGGCCAAGTTCTTTTATTTGTCCTGAGCCTTAGTTTCCCTGTCTGTAACATGGGGATAATGAAGACATCTTCTTCAGGGATTTGTGATACGAATTAAATGAGCCAATGTGTGTCAAGTGCTTAGCACCATGACTGGCAACTGCACTCTCTATAGATCTTAAAAGTATACCAGTATAATAATTAATCCCAGGTTTACATCCACTCTTCCATTAAATCCTCAAAACAACTAGAGGATGGGTTTTAAGATCCCCATTTCACAGACTAGATAAACTGAGGCTCTGAGACATGATATCACTCACAAGGAAGAGGAAGCAGGAGAGGTGGGATTTGAACTGGCAGTCCTGGCTGCAGTCACACAGCCAAGACATAAAAGGTAGACTACGCTGCAGTTTGGCCTCCACAGACCTCAGACATGGGTCCTCCCATCCACTAAGCAAGCTCCCAGATGCCCAGCAGGTGACACTAGCCTGCAGAGTCAGCACATTTATACCTGGGTCAGAAATATTACAGTTCCAGGTTGGGCTGCAGGAATCAGACCACCCAGGATTTCCTGGCTGCTGTAGAGCAGACGGGGAGAACTTCTCTGCCCCTGCAAATACCCTCTTCCCTTGGCTTAGGGACCCCTCCCACTGTCCTAGACAGGGACACTCCCTTGGGCCACGGGGCACCAAGGCTTTCTGACCTCAGTTTTCTTAGGCATCTTTCTTACCTGTTTCTAGTCCTTACCTGGTCTGTACTTCTCCCTACCAGCACAGGGCACATTTAAAATCATCCAGTCAACTATAGGTAATGATTTTCTTGGTGCTTGTCTTCCCCACTGGGCTGTGAGCTCCATGAGGAGAGACTGTGTCTGTCCCACTAAGCTCTTGCTGAATGACTGACAGACTGAGGCAACCAATATTTTCACGTGTCTACTATATCCTAAGCACGTGACTTTCATTTTTTCATTGCACTGTCATACCAGTTCCTTGAGGTGGGAAGTAGCAGTCCCATTTTATAGATGAGGAAACTGAGGCTGAGAGCTAATCAGGGAAAGTTATATGACGTGGAATTAAGAGTGTGGCCTCTGCCACTTCCTGTCTATGCAACCACAGGCAAATCCCTCATCTTTAAGACAGTACAATAATCTCACCTACTTCACATGGCTGTTGTGAGGTTTCAATCAGAGAATGATGGAAAGCACTCAGCAAAGTCGCTGAAACACAATTAATGCCCCATAATTGTTAGTATTATTACCTTTGCCAACTCACACAGCTAACAAGTGCATGTGCTGGAAGCTGATGTCGCTGGTTATTCCACTACAGCAGAGAGAAGCAAGACAAGAAAGAGGCAGAGCTGGGGGCCTTGAGATCACAGTCTTTGCATAGCTTTAGCCAGGACTGATTGCACATTGGACCTTTCCCTAAAAGACAGGCCTGGCCCTCACTCAGTGGAGCCAGTGGGGCTGGCAGGCGAGTGGGCTGGAAGCCCCACCTTTAACTGCAAGGCTGAGTTATGCCACCACATAGTTTGAGGTTGGGCAGGCTGTGCTAAGGATTGAAATTGGATAGGAGAGAAAAGGCATAGCCCAAGGCCTGGGCTTTTCTGCCCCTAGAATAGCCATTCATCTCTCTTCTTACTCAAACCTGGAATGAAAGATTTATAGTGCCCCTGGGGAAAGTATAAGACTCAGAGTGGAGGAGTCCTCATGAGGGAGCCACATTTCCAGCTGTGCCTCCAGCTCAACAAGCAGAGTGGGAAATGTACAGGCCCTGGAGCTGTACACACCTGAGGTCAAGCCCCAGGCTCACCCACACCTGGGTGCATGACCTTCAGCCTTTGGGCCTCAGTTTTTTCTACAAAATGGGTAAAAAACCACACACCATCCTGGGTTGCTGTGGGGGATCAAAGAAAACTAACATAAGAAATGCATTTGGTACCGAGTAGGAGATCCACAAATGTCAGGAGAAGTTCTCTCTGTCTCCGAGTCCCTATATCCCTCTATGTGTCTCTCTCTTCTCAGCTCATTTCAGGGCAGGAGTTGGAAGGAACGAGAAGACCATCTTGGAGGCAAGCCTTAGGCTCTGCAGAAGGGATCTAAGGCCAAACATAACATCAGATTATTAAAAATGTGGACTGTAAACACCAGCACAACTGGCCAGAACACAGCAGCCAACAGACCACAGCCCAGCCGCTCCTCATGCCCGTGGCCACACCACCTGCTGCCCTGCATCTGGGATGGACCCAGCTCCACAGGCACTAGGCACAGACTAGCATGTTTTTCCTGAGCTGAGCCCCGGGGACCTAGCCAAATCCTGTCCTCATGGTGAGAAGGCCCCAGGAATAGCTGACAGGGTCTGTGCTCAGAAGGGAAAGGGGCTCTCACCCCACCCCCTGCCCTTGGCCATTAGGCAAGCCCTGAGGAGGTGACCAGAGACCAGGCCCCACAGGGACCCTATAAGCTTTGACCTGACAGTGTGGAGCTTGGTGCAGTATACAGACTGGGATGGGAATCCCAGCACCCCCAGTTAGCAGATGTGTGAGCTCAGGCAAGTCACTTTACCTCTCTGAGCCCCAGGGTCCTCATTCAAAAAATGAGGATATTAAAAGCCACCCCCTCCCCTGACTGCAGTTGGAGGGTTAAATGAGATAATGCATTTAAAGCATAGAGCCTGGCAGAATAAAAGGTGGAAACTGGGCTTCAGTGCACCCTGGCACAGCCTCAAGCTGGTTGGGAACCAAGGTCTCTCACTGCTGCTGAGAACCAAGGTCCATCAGAACTGTGGGCCATGTGGGCATGAGAATGGCCACTTTCATTAGCACCCAAAGGCAAGCAGCATGGACTCAGGGGTGAATGAGTGGACTTTGGAGCCAAATAGAGCTGGATTTGCATCCTAACTCTATGATGTCATGGTTGTCACTGCCCCCCAGCCTCAATGGCCCCATCTGTAAATAGGGATATTACCTACCTCACTGCCTCGTCCAAAGAATTATGGAAATTATTGTTGAGTACCTACATGTGTGCAGCTCTAGAACCCATGGAAGAAATAAGGCTGGGTTCCTTTCCTCAAGTCCCTTGTAAAGATTCAAGGAGATTCTGCATGGACAATGCCTGGCATTTGGCAAGCATCCAGTAAGTTGTCATTCCTACATTAATTACTGTCTGCCTCTCCCCTCCCTCCCTTCTTTACTTCCTTCCTCTTTCCCTCTCTCTTTCTTCCTCCCTCTCCCCCTCTCTCCCCTGGTGGTTTGCCCTTCCTTCCTCCCTCAGTCCCTCCTTCCCTCCTTCCCCCTGTGCTGCATGAATCAGACATGGGCCCTCTGGGAATAATTACATGGAGAATGGGAGTAGAGGGTCCAACCCCCTCATTCCCCACACAGGTGCCAAGCCCTTCTTGGCAGGTGCAGACCAGGGCCTGGAAGGTAAAGACAGAGTTGGTGGCTGCAACAGGAGAGTTTAGAAAAACAACCCGCTTGAGTTACCTTCTAAACAACTAAGGCTTTAGCCCCAAGACCTTCCTCACAGCCCTGAAGTTCTCTGATCCCCAGCTCTAGAGGGAAAGGAGAGGAGGGGCTGGATGACTCAGTGGCCCTCTGGGCAGAGTTTGTTCCAGCCCAGGGGCCTGGGGAAGCCACTTGTGGGAAGGGGGAGATGCTGGTCACATAAGCTGGAACTGGCCCTGGGATTCCCCATGTCACCCCAGGGTCATGACCCCACAGGGAATGAGGCTGTGGGACCCTCCCCCGGCCAAGGCCTCCCTTGCCTGCCTGCCTGCCTGCCTGTGTCACCGCCCAGGCTGGCTGAAACCTGAGCCAGAGAGATAGAGCCGGGGCCCAGCCAGCCAGTTATGTCTTAATGTAATTTAGCTGTAATCGCAGCGTGTTTTCCCCCGCTATAATTAGTAAAATGTGGTTGTTTTCTGTGTTCCTGGAAGATGTCTGAACTGGAGGCAGCTGCCCGTAGCTTTTCTGACAAGCTCTCCCAAACAGGCCCACCAGCAACACAGTGGATTTATCAATAATTTTTTCCCCCCTTGACCTGAGTTCTCTTGATTCCTTTAGTTGGAGCAGTCCCTCCCGGTCCCTGAGGACGAGCCCCAGGGTTTAGCACAGTGCTGGGCACACCATAGATGCCTGATAAGTGTGGCTGGGTGGGAGTGATCACATCAACAACAACAAAAAGGCATGTAGGGAAAGAATTCTTTTTTCAGGATTTCCACAAGATCCTCAAAGAAATGCATGCTGCGTGTGTGGTGTGTGTGTGTGCGTGTGCGTGTGTGGTGTGTGAGTGTGTGCGTGTGCGTGCGTGCATGCGTGTGCGTGCGTGCGCACGAGCACGCGCGCTCACGGGCACAGCTGTCCATATACGGGTGTATCTGTGATAATGGGCACAGCCAACTATGTGGGGCTCTACCTGTGTGTGACTCTAGGTGTGGGTGTATTGGCTGGACAGTGCTGGAGCCCCTGTGCATTAGTGTGAGTACTGCGTGTGTGTGTGTGTCCACCCAGAGCACCAGAGCTGGATTCTCTGATGACTGCGTGATGGGGCAAAGGGTGTGAAGCACCCAGCTCTCACTGTCCTGCTATCCACTTCCACACCTTCTGCCTTGGAGCATACTTATGCGACGTCGTCCTTTGTCCTTTCTTTCAGGCATTCAGCAAACATTCACAGGTCCTACTGTGCAGTGTCATCTATCCCTCTTGCTGGCTCTCCATTGGGTCTCTCTTCAGCTTGTTACTCCCCCACTTATTCATTCATTCAAAGAGCATTTGTTAAACAATTACATGGGCTAGCCTTTGGTTTTGTGGTGTTTTTGTTTGTTTTCATGAAGGCTCAAGATTCACGTTTTCTGCCTTTGTCAAGTTCTCTCCCAATGACAGACACGTTGCAGATTTATTTTATTGTCAGTCACTATGCCAAATGAAATGGTAATAGCAGCCACCTCATAGAGTTCTTGTGTGTAATTTACGTCTAAAGTTGTTAGCACAGTGCCTGGCACACAGGAAGCACTCGTTAAGTATCAGTGATGGCAATGATAATCCCACAGTTGTAGAAGAGCAGTCAAGGGGAGGACTCCCGCACCGCTGGCTGTGTGGCCTCAGGCAGGCTACTTGACCTCTCTGAAGGCAGTTGAACGTGATTGATGTGAAAGTGCTCAATCAATGTTAATTATGATGTTAATAATCTGTGTGGGCTTTAGTTTTTCAAACAATCTGGGATGCTTCGAAAGTGCCCCATCAAGCATTTCTCCACCTGGGGCCCCAAAGATCCTTCACTGGCAGAAATCAAGACCTAGCTGAGCATCTGCATCAGAGGACTCGGCCTCGGAGTGCTGAGCTCCGGTTGGCTGATTAGCGTGGACCCTGAATGTTCTGGCTGGCTGGAACACTCGTGGGTGTGGCCCATTCTCAAGCACTTGGCAGGAGTTCCTGGAGAGTGACATCAGACCGTGGATTTGGCTTTTTACCTGGCTTATTGTTCTTTTTATCTTTTCTCAGGAAATCTCACCAAATGTTCAGTTCTGTGATGTCTGCAGACAAACTCCTCCAAAACACATCTCTCCTTACAAAATGCGCAAATATTGTGGTGTTTACCCCCACAGCGCTTGGATGACTGAAGCGGGAACATGCTTGCTGAGATGGCGCAGAGCTCCACGTTCTCAGGTTAGGTGGGAAGGTGTTCGGGGGTCCTGGCGTCAGGCCCTTGCTCAGGTGCCTTGGGTTGTCCTTGCTATAGGGCACATCCTCTGCCCAGGCACAGGGAAAGATTCCCCCCCACTTTTTTTTACTTGTGGTAAAATACTCATGCAATTTTAACATTCTTAATCATTTTTTAAGTGTATAGTTCAGTAGTGTTAAGTATATTCACATAGTTGTGCAACCAATCTCCAGAACTCTTTTCATCTTGCAAAACTGAAACTCGTATCTATTAAACAACTCCCCACTCTCCCCTTACCCCCGCCCCTGGTAACCTCTATCCTATTTTCCACCTCTAAGAATTTGACTATTCTAGGTGCCTCATGTAAATGGAATCATACAGTGTTTATCTTTGGGGGACCAGCTTATTTCATTTAGCATAACATCTTCAAGGCTCATGCATGTTGTAACATATGTCAGAATTTCCTTCCTTTTTAAGGCTGAGTAATATTCCATTGTGGGCATACACCACATTTTGTGTACCGCCACTGGACACTTGGCCAGACCTTTTGGCTGTTGTGAATAACAATGCTATGAACATGGGTGTACAAATATCTGTTCAAGTCCATGCTTTCAATTATTTTGGTATACCCAGAAATGGAATTGCTGCAACCTATGGAAATTCTTTTTTTTTTTTAAAGATGACCGGTAAGGGGATCTTAACCCTTGACTTGGTGTTGTCAGCACCACGCTCTCCCAAGTGAGCCACGGGCCGGCCCTTGGAAATTCTATTTTTAATTTGTTTGAGGAACTCAACATTGTTCTCCATAAAGGCTACACCACTTTACATCCCACCAACACAAGTGTTCCACTTTTCCACATCCTCACCAATACTCGTTATTTTCAGTTTTGATTTTGTTGTGGTTTGACAGTAGCCATCCTGATGGTGTGAGGTTGCGTCTCCCTGTGGTTTTGCTTCGCATTTCCCTAATGATGGGTCGTGTTGGCCCATAGACTGACTTTTGAACCACGAAGCCAAATGGGGAACTTCCCCACCCCCTGTGCCATCTCTGAGACCAGAAGTGGCTGTACTTTTTCATTCATTCATTCACACATGCGCTCATTTTCTATGCCTTAAATGCTGTGCTGACTTCTTGATAGATACTTAGAAGAGATACATCAAGGCAATCATATTGAAAGAAGACATGATATGAAATTACTTTTAAATGCAACACAGAGAACTACAAATGGCTACTGGACCTGTGAAAAAGTTCTTCATCTCACTGGTAATCATAAAATTCCATATTTAAACAAGAGATGACTTTTCTTTTTTTGCCTCTCCTTTTGGTAAAGATTTTAAAAGTTGATATTAGTACTAAGAGTATGAGAAAACAGGCCTTCACATATATTGTGGGTGGGAAAGTAAATTGAATGAACATTTTTGGAAGATAATTGAGCAACTTCACATCTAAAATTTATCTTAAAGTAAAACTCGGGCAAATACAAAGATAGAAATTATGCTGTGGCATTATTATAGCAAATAACAAGAAATAATACTAATGACCGTCAAGAGAGGATTAATTAAATTAGGGTATGGGGGAAGTAAGCAGCAATGAAAGATGTCTAAAACAAAATAAGCTAAAAAACAAGTGTTGAAAAGTCGACAGTGCATATAAGCATTAATAAATGTCTATGTAAAACAGAGAGTTATATAGACATTTTGTAAAGTATTCTGAAAGGATATGCTACTCTTGATAATGGTTCTTTTGATGGGATGATTTTAACGAGTATTTGTGCCTTCTATCTTTTGCAAGTCTGCATTTTTTGGAATATTTACAATGTGTTTGCTCTGCTTATAATCAGAAGAAAATATTGAAAAAGTCAATAAAAAGTCATAAAATGTGGTAAATGACAAAATAGTAGTATATTAAAATTCCAGATGCACCTATAAGGTGTTGCTTTAAAATGTAATACCTGGAAACCTGATAAGAAATAATGTTCAAATCACGTGTGAAGTAAGAGCTAACTAGTTCTAAGTGAGAACTCCTGGTGGGAAGAACCTCCAGTGCATAAGGAATACAAACTTAATGACTTTTATTTTGTCTTCTCAGACATCTTTTGTTTCTAATTTTGCTTCCATCCAAGTTGTTGTCTGTGCCCAGATACATGAGGTGCTGTTTTGAAGGGAAAATGTTCCATCTGAATTTGGAAACGGTTGCTGGAGCTTAGTCAGGATCATACAGTGGGACCAGGGAAGAGGAGGGAGGTGTAAATGGGCTTGGGTTGCATGGGAGGCAGAGAGTGCAAGAGGGATGGAGGAAGGGAAGGAAGGCGGAGGCTATTTCTCAGTAAGTCCGAGCAGATGGACAGCTGCACCACACCCCCCAGGGCTGGTTACAGGAGGAGGACCCCAGTGCTATTTGTGCCAGGGAATCCCACCAGGCCACACTCAGCACATGCCAAAGGAAGTCCCAAAGGAGTTCCAAGAGGTACCTTCCAAGTGACTTGTAAGAGTTTTCACTTCCTAAACATAGGTCTCATCAGGTCCTAATCCCCCTCTACACACTGCCCTCAGAATAAAGTCCAACCCACCCAGCCTGACAGTAAAGCCTCAAGGTGTAGCCCCCAGCCAGGCTTCCCCAGCCTTGTCACCTGAGGCTGCTGCTCTGGCATTCCTCCCTCTGTGCTTAGATAGAAACTTCCACCACATTGTACAGTGACTTGGGGGCATTGTGTCTGCCTCCTCTCCACATCAGGGCCCCTGAGGTCAGGGACCACAGCAGCCTGTGCCATAAACATTTGCTGTGTGGTTTAGAGTCCCTCACCAAGCCCTGTCTTCTCCACATGCCCCCCACTCAAGCCCTACCACTGCCATCACCACCACGGGCCTGTGTATCTCAGGCTTGAGATGGTAGCAGAGGAGAGACAGCATGCACCGAATAACACAAACACTGGCTCCAAGCTGCTGCTTACCACGTGCCAGATATGCTCTGAAAACTGCACATGAATTCTCTTGTTTAATCTTATTAAGAACTTTATAAAGTTGGCACCACCATGATCCCCAGTTTACAGATGATGGGATGGAGGTTGGATGAGTTACATCTTTGCCTAAAATCATGCAAGTGAGAAGGGGTAGGGCCAGGAACTGTACCCCAACTGTCCAAGCATTAGACTCCATAAAATGATATAACTGAAGAAGATCTTAGCCTTGAGTTCATCTGGAAAAATCGTTGTGAGAGAAAGGCCATGAAATATTGGAGAAAAAAGAGTGATTGGAATGGCGAAGGTCTTGCTCTACCAGCTTAAACATTACCTGTGCATTATATGTACTAAAGTGCATTATAAAGCCATAATACTTAAAACTGTGGAGTTGTATCTAGTCTCATAGACAAGTGCTTATACGAATGTAAGCATATAACAAAACATGTCATTTTACCTCCATGGCACCTTGCAAGATAGGAACGGGTATTCTTATCACTAGCAGCATTCCCTTTTATGGATGTGAAAACTTGGAGCAGGGGGATCTCATGAAATGTGGAAAGGGAGAAATGTCTGAAGTCAGGGAGGGAGGGGCAACCTGGGTCAAGGGAACTCAAGCAGAGGTAAGAACTTCTTTTCCTCTGGAGGCAGGAGCCAGAGACAGGAAGGAATGGATACTGTCCCTTTCTGCAGCATGGCAGGCATCATGAAGCCATCTAGGCACTCTTGCTTGCTGAACCGATGCAGCCTGGAATTCTTATTCACTCAAGGCCATGGCCAACCCGTGAGGACGCCCCACGAGATGAAAAGACTTGCCATCTTAATCTGGATCCACCCACCTTCCTTTGTGACTGATGAGCCCAGGGCATGGCATCCCAGCAGTGCAACCAAGTGCATCTCATCATGTGTCATCCTAAGTCAACTGGGGTCACCCTTCCCTTTAATCTCTAGAACCAGTCACTCAAGCCCCACCCCACAGGTGCCTGCAGGAAATGGAGTGCCCTCCTGACTGCCTCCGGGCAGATCCAAAGTGCATACCTACCTTCGCCTCATTGTTTTCTGTCTCCAACCCCTAAAGTCCACTGTCGGCTGTTCCTGGGTCAACTTGCCTATCTGGTCACTTCAGTCACCAGCTGCTGGCCCCTCTCTACCCCATTTTCCCCAAGCATTGACAAGGCCCACTCTCCTTCATTCCCCAGAGTACCCCATGTACAGGGCTTTTGCCCATGACATTAGAACAAAACTCACCTTAAAGCTGGAGAGAATATAATCTGTTCCTAGAGTTTCTTGGCCCTTGTATGTTTCTCAGGAGTCCCTTCTATCCTTCTCCTTTTGCCTGCCAAAATCAAAACTCCTACTTTGGTGCTCCTAAAGTGGCAGTCTCCCCTAGTGGGGATGTAGGTAGGACAGGCATCATGGTGTATTAGATCCGTTCACAAAACCAAACTGCTTGCAACCCTACTCCTTGCCTTGGCTCACGCCGTCACTGCTGCCTGTGTCACCCTCCTCCTACTACTTCTTCCTCACCCTTCAAGTTGCAGGCTAGACTTTCCCTCTCTGGGGGACCCTCCCAGGCTGGGTCAGGGCCCAACCTCAAGGATCTCACTGGCCCCTTACAGCATATAATCATGGAGGTTGTAAACCAAAGCTGTATTTAATCTGCAGGGTTTCTTGGCCTGTCCAGGTGTTTTTTGTTTGTGGGGGGGGTATCTTTAACTTTCTAATTGATGCTTTTTCCCTCAGATTTTTTAAGCTAGTTTTAAATTACTTTTCAAGTTTTGGAAAATGGGAGAATTCACACAAATACCAAAATTTCTGATTTGACTTAAGAAACTAGAGGCTCTGACCATTCTGCAGTCCACATTTCCACATGGCCACAAGTTCCTAGAGGTATGTCTCTGAAGTTCAGCACAATCCCCACCCTTCCCTATCACCTTCCATGTGGCCCCCTCATTTCCCTTGCCCTCCTAGCCCTGTATCACGTGAGCTTGTGGCATCATCTGTCCCTGAACTTTGTCTCTGTAATCAGACTGTAAGCTCCCTGAGAGCACAGCTGCACCCATCTCTTCCTCTCTAGGGCTGAGACAAACATGGGCTCATGGCTGGTGCTCAACAAATGATGGGTCAAGAAAACACTTCAAACTCCTCTGTCCCCCAGGATGCCAAGACAAAGTATCTACAGCGAGCCCCACAGGCCAGTGGTGCACATTTCCATCATTCCGAGCTCCTCCTGAATACTGGAGGCCCAGATCCCACCTTCTCAGCCCTCTGTATTGGCTAGGCCACATATCAGATAGTCCTGACTCCTCACTGGCTTACCACAGTAAAAGTTTATTTTTCATTCACATCATAGTCCAATGCAGGTGCTCCTGGCCAAGCAGCCCTCCACATGGTCATTCAGGCCAGAGCCTCTTCCATCTCGAGCTTCCACCCTCCTACAGGCCCTCAGAGCCCTCCTGTCAGCAAGAAAAGAGAAGGGGGCTCATGGCAGGTTTTTAAGAATCAGGCTCAGAAGTGGCATGAACCACTTCCACCACATTCCACATCCGAGAAATTGGTCACATGGCCACACCTAATTAGAAGGAAGAAATGGAACAGCAATCTAGCAGAGAACACGGACCTGGATGAACACAGAGACTTCATGTGATTCTTTCAAGAGCAAGAAGCTGATAAAGAAACATTTTTCTAATTCTGCCCCCAGCCTTACTCAGTGATTCCTCCCAGGTAGTGTTTGTTATCTATTGCTACTACATAACAAATCACCCCAAAACAACAATCTAGACTGGGCTCAGCTGGGCAGTTCTTCTGCTCCATGTGGTGTCTGCTGAGGCTGGAACACCCAAAACGACTTCTTCGCTTACATGTCTGCCACCTCAGCTAAGGTGGTAAAACTGCTGGGGGTCAGCCGGCCACCTGTCTCTCTCTCTTCACATGGTCTTTCCAGCAGGGTAGCCAGAACTCTTTATATGGTCCCTCCAATAGCAAGGGTTCTGAGAGAACAAGCCCCAGTGTACAAGCCTTTATCAAGCCTCTGTTTGAAACATGCTTGCTAATATTTCAACTAACAAAGCAAGTCAAATGGCCAAGCCCAGAGTCAATGTGGGAGGGAACTACACCAGGGCATGAATACCAGACATGCTTCATTGGGACCAGTCTAACATTCTGCTATAGATGCTCCAGCAGGGCAACACGTTTGGGATCTTAAATCTAACTGACTGGGATACCAAGCCCAGCTCAGACACTTAGCTGTACAACCTTGTACATTCCACTCAACTTCTCTGAGCTTCTGATGGCTCATCAGTGTAATCATGCTTAGCATTGGGTCTGGTCCCCTGTAAGTGCTCAACACACATTATTAGGTTCTATGACTTCAGCCCCAGCTGGACCCACCTAAGTACTCTCTCCAGCTGCAGGAGATTTGTTGTACACACTACAGCTATATTTAATTATCCTAGCATCACTGCAGAACTCAGAAAATTCCAAAGATTCGACTCCTGCAAAGGAACAGGATGAACCTCAGGCAGGACCTGCATCAGGAATTCACCCTCAGTATGCAAAAAGAAAGCCTCACGTAGCACAGGGAATGTATCCGACCCCAGTATTCTCAAGCCGGACAAGCTGCCATGAGACCATCGGTTCAACTCACATGACTACAGGCCGCTCCAGGATCTTACCCACAAGGGGCTTTTGGGACTGCACACTGCTCAGAGATGAGATGGGGGCCTCTTGCTCAGATGGCTTGGGGAAGGGACTGATAGAGAATATGGGGGCCCAAATATTTATCCCCCAAGCCATCCCCTGGCTTATACTGCCTATGACAGCCCATGTGTCCCAGAATCTCCAGTCAGGGCTGAAATCTCCTCCCCAGGGGAAAGACATTTACTGCCCAGTCACTGAGACCAAGGATTAAAGCATCTACCCCAGTCTCCCCAGCCTGGACCCAGAGAGGACCTTGCCCTTATCTCAAAGTCAGGGCAGCAGGCAGAGTGTATAAGCAGTGGACTGGAGGCCGGGAGGCCTGGGTTCCTGTGTTCTGCCCTTAACCAGCTCCAGGCCCTTGACAAGTCCCTCCCCTCTCTGGGGCCCAGAGAGAAAGGCGTTCGATGAGGGGTTTTCCAGCTCTGGTCTGGGAAGCCTCAGTCTTCTGTGCCCTTATCCTCTGCTTCCACCCACTTTGATCTCTTAAATATTGGGATTCTGGACAAGATACATCTAAAGGAAGAGAGGCAAACAGACCTGGGTTCAAGTGAGTAAGGATGAACAAGACAGTTGACCTCATTAAGTTCCCCTACCTGTAAAAGGGAAATAATCCTATAACATGTCTCACTGGTTTGCCTTTAGCATTAGGTGAGATCATGTATGCAGAACACTTCATATTGTATCTGGCACATAGTGCGTGCTCCATGGATATAATTATTATATTTATTAAAAGAACCTGCTTAATTTTTTTTTTTTTTTTTTTTTTAGATTGCAACCATTTACTTTGGTGGTCTCTGACCATTTCAATCCTAGCTCCCACTTCTAGTTCCCATCGCAGCCATCACTCACCATTCACTGCAATGGCTGGCTCTGGAGACCACTGGGCTCTCAGCTCTGAGCCTAGGATTGACCCTGGTTGGACATGGGTGTTGGTCCCATGACTGTTGCTGACCAGCTGGGTGATGCTGGGTAGCCATTTCAGTTCCCCAGACCTCAGTTTCATCCTCTGCTAAGTGGGGGTGATGGCACTGTGTACCTCCCATGGGTGTTGTAGGGATGACCACGGCACCTGCCACATAATAAATACTCAATAAACACTACAATCATTAAGTTTAGTTGGGGTAAGCATTTTTGGGGTTTTTTTTGTAGTCATGTTTGGGGGGACTAGGGGGCGCCCCACAGTGGTGGAGCCCCACATGGAGCAGGTGCCTTAGCTTTTAGCCTGGGGGGAGGAGGGTATTGAAGGAAGGACAGTTGGGTCTAGATCTTAGAGGTGGACCTTCTTGGTACTGGGAGTGAGTCGCAACCCAAGGCCACCACAGCTGGGCCTAGGACCCATGATCTGTAAGCTAGTTTGGCAAAGAGGGCAGAGTAGAAATTTCCAGCTCAGACCCCTGGGTAAACTTCTCTGCAAAGAAGGAATGAACATTGCTCACCTTGGAGCTGGGAGACAGGTATGAGAGAATACCAAGTCTGTTCTCATTCTGCCTTCTTCTATTGCTAGACACACGCTCACCACCATCCTCCCACTCCATTTTACAGATGGGTAAACTGAGGCCCAGAGAGGTGAAGGGACTCTCCCTAGGCCACATAGGACATTAAGGACATAATGCAGAGCAGCACCTGGACTCCAGGTCAATGCTCTCTGCCCTGCACCACAAGGTCAGCTTGACCAAGCCAGGCAACGGGAAGCAGAGGACATTTATTTGAATCATAGAGTGAAGTTTCGAAGAAGGATGGGAAGAAAGAAGCAGGCGGAGTTCCCAGGGCTGGAGCCCTGCCCAGCTGGTCCCAAAGCTCAGGGAGGGTGGGAATGACGCAGCCTGGGCCTGTGGCGGTCTCAGGAGCACCATTCGCCGGGAATCTGCCGGGGGTGGCAGCCAGGAGGGCTGCAGAGGCTCTGGGAAGGATGTCTGAGCTGGCGGCCCAGGCTGACTCCACGGGGGCTTCTGCGTGGGACACAGCATGTGCTCAGGACCCCCTCCATCTCAGAGCCTGAGGGGACCCCCACCCACCCACACACACTAGCCGAGAGGCACCCAGGCCCAGCACAGAGGGTGTGCCTGGGTGTGCAACAGAAGCGTCGTCAACAAGGAAGGGGTCAGCTTGGAGCAGAGAAATCTCTGAAGACCCATGAAAGCGGGTGGCCAGAAGCAGGCGTCCAGGCCCAGCTGTGGGCTGAGGCCGGGGCTGGAGGCTGTGGACAAAGCCAGCTGACTCCCCCACTTGGACCGGCCCCTTCCGTCCTCCAACCTGGGAGGCCTCGCCTGCTGTGTGTCCTAAAAGCGCTCTCATGAGTTACATAGCTCAGCTGAGACTCACAGTGCCTCTGTCAGATCATCCCAACCTATAGACAAGCAAGCTGAGGCTCAGTGAGGGCAAGGGGCCGTCCGTCATTCCTCTTTGATATCTCGAGATCCACAGAATTAGGCTGGCGGGAGGAGGGACTAGATTCTGTCCAGCCACTGGATTCCAGGACCCTGGTGAGATGCCAGCACGGGCCCCAGTGATCGTGTACTCCCAGGGATAGAGGCAGGGCGAGTTGGTGCCTGCTGACGGAAAGAAAGCAGGCTTTGGCACCAGCTGGACCTGAGTTCATTTAGTGTGTGACCTTGGACATGTCATTTAAATCTCAGCCACCCAGTTTCCTGAACTGACAAAGAGGCATAATATCCTCTGCACAGGGCATTTATGCTAAAAATAACAGCTACCATTTATTGTACCCTTTGCAGTCAGGTACTGTTCTACACTTTTTACCTGCTTTAACTGATCTCATCCATTCAACAATCCCCTGATGTGATCACTCCATTTGCAGATGAGGAAACTGAGAAGCAGCTGGGAATGGGCCTGTCTGGTCCTTCAAATACTAAGCTACACTGTTCATTTATAACATATAAAAAGCACATCACAGATGTTAAGTGGGCTATGGGGCTGGGTTGACTTTGGGTTGAATAGAGGTGACAGACTCACTAGGGAATGCCTGTCCCTGCCAGAATCCATTTGGACCAAGCTGATATACTGGGTTTGGGAGACTAAAAGGAAACTGAGTCAGGGAAGGGCTCTGGTTGTATTCTGGGGTCCCAACTCACAGCTCTCCTCCTTGTCCCCTCACCAAATCATCTTCTCCCCAGTAATCACTGAGGTGCTCCACTGGACAGGGCTCAGGACTAGACACTCTGGAGGCAGATGAGGGGTCCAACCCAATAACCCCCTCAAGTGGGAGGAGGTCCTGCTGGATGCCATAATGGTGAGGACAGCAGGGAATCTCTACAGTAGTAGGGTGGACTCTGCCTGGTGGGAAGGCCTGACCCCAGGGCTGAGAGGCTGAGATCACCCATTGCCCCTCTCAGGCTGGGAGCTGCCCCTTTAAGAAGAGAGCTGGGGCAAGGCCGCTTCCCATCCATGTGCCCCTCCAGCTGCAGCTGCAAGACTCCCGGCTTTCACACCCAGGCTGAGCTGGGGATAGGGAGCCCCCTACTCCTCCCTTGACCTGCAGGCCACCCCTCAGCCCGCCCCAGCCCAAGGTCCCCGTGCCTTTGTCCCGGCCCCTTGCAAGCCCCAGTCATCCCATCCGCTCTTGATCTGTTCCCTGGCTGGGACTCCTGGCCGGGCTGCCGCGGCCCTTCCCTTCCCATTCCGTGCTTGGCAGAGGGGTGAGTGTCTGTTCTCGAGCTGGGGCCCTGGGGGCCAGCTGAGGCCAGTGAGTGGAAAAGGGGATGGAGGGCAGGGCAGTCTAAAGGGAACCCCCTTTCCTGAGGAGCCAGCACCGCCCACCACAGGGATGTGTAGTGCGGCCAGGCAGGAAGGGGAACCAGCCCAAACTTGAGTGCTAGGGAGCATCTATTTGAACAGCAGACGGAAGCAAGTGGCTAGGCTTCTAGAAGAACTGATTAACTAAGAAGAGTCCAGACTCTTGTAAGAACAGAAAGACCTGTCTGCCTGGGCAGGCTTGGCCTTTCATTGGAGGAAGGTGCACAGCCACGTGTCCAGGCGAGCACCAACTCTGCGCCTGGCACACCCACACCTACCCCCCTTCCCACCTGAAGCTTGCATCTAACTAGGAGAATGAGTTAGAACCTGGCCTTGGGAGTCTGCCAAATGCTGGGTTCAAATCCCAGCTCCACCACTTACCAGCTGTCTTACATTGAACTAGTATGTCATCTCTCTGGGCCTTAGTTTCCTCCTCTACAAATTGGTCATAGTAATACCCACCTAGAGGGCTGTTGTAATGAACACCTGACATTAGAGTGTGCTTAGTTGATGCATGTTCCTCTCCATGGATCTGCCTGCCCTGCATCCCCACCTGAGTTTCGTCAGTCCCTGTGGAGCCCCACGTGAGGTTTTCAACCTCGGCAGGGGACAAGTCCCTCGCCTTGACTCTGCCATCCTCCTGCCTGTGTATAGAGGAGGTTCAGCAGGGGATGCACAAAGCCAAATTGTAGCCTCTTGCAGAAAGAACTACGGAACCCTGGGACCCACCCTAAGACATCCCTGTGCTGTCACCCACTGGAATCAAAGTGAGGTGGAGAGGGGCCACTGAGAAGGAGATGTTTCTCCCCAGTTCTGAGTCGGAAGGCCCAAGGTCAAGTCTGTGCCTCCCACTCATTAGCAGAATGACCTTCACCCTCCTGAGCCTTGTTTTCCCACCTGTGAAGTGGAGTGCAGAAGAAGGTCCCCAAAGACTTTGGCGTGACGGCGGCCTAGGCGTTTGCAAGCCTAGGTGGAGCAAAGCCAAGTGGATGCAAATTCAGGGATGCAAAGCCTCAAGGCTGCCGTCACCTTTGTTTGCTTTATTGAGTAAAAGAAAATACTTTGAACATTTTATGGGGACTTGGGGAGGGGGGGAGGGGTCAGGGGGAAGCTTCATCCAAGAGAAACAGCCTCCAAGGTGGATCCAGCCAAGAAAACCCAAGGGTGGGGGCCAGGGGTGTTCTCCTCCAGCACAGCCAAGGAAGGGAGCCTGAGGGGAAGCAGGAGCTGGGGAGGGGGGGGGCGCTGGGGAAGAGACCCCTCAACCCCTGGGTCCTTCCCAGATAATACGCAGAGGCAGCCCCCACCTCCACCCCAGTCAGCACACATAAGTTCCTGCTGCTGCTGCAGCTGCCCACAAAGTCCACCCAGAACCCCCCAACTCACCCTCACTCCCACCTGGACAACTACATTCATTCCTTCACACACTCATTCACTCATTCATTCACTCACACAAGTAGTCACTTTTCTGTTCATTCATTCCCTCACTGGTCCTTCATTCACTCGCTGATGTACTCGCTCAAAGGTGAACAATCAAGGACCCTGTCCTCAAAATGTTCTCTGGTGGGTACAAGACAGTCTCTGAGGGGAAGCCTACCTCGGACTACAGGAGGCCAGTGGGTCTGCGGGGAGGGCCTCCCAGAGAAGGGGTGGGTTCCATACGGTGAGTGCATGGCACCGGGTGGTGAAGGGGGCAGGGGGCTGGTGTGGGGGGAGTCCCGGAAAATGGCTCAGAGGTAGGCAACAGCATGCTGTGTTTCAGAAGGGGCTGAAGAGACCAGGGAAGGGGTGAAGCTTATTATCCACAGCAGGTCCGCCAGGGCACATTGCATGGTCTCCCAGATGGCTGTGGGCCCTCACCACTGCGCCAGGCCAGGATCCCCTGGAATTCACCAGCATTCTCTGCAGGCCTTTTCTCTAAGCCTCCCTGTAAGTCGGACTCCAGCTGGGACCCCTCCCATCTGGCTAGGACTGCCCCTGTCTCTCCAACCCCTCAGGAAACCCCAGCACTTCTTGCCATCTGGGTCACAGATCTAAAAACCTAAAAGCCTTCCGAGGCACTCCCATCCTCAGAGGCCACAGGTCCTGAAATTCAAGGTCAGAGACTGCCAAAGCAGCTCAAAAACTGCTGAGTATTTTTCTGAAGGAGGAGAGAGATAGATGCTGGGTGCAGTAGGCGGGGGGTAGGGACAGAGGGCCTGGAAAAGGGGTGGAACTGGCCTCAATGTTGTATTCCTGGGCACTCAGGTGGGGTGTCTGGGAATTCTGGGTGTGGCCTGGCTCCTCCAGGATGGGGACACTGGTTTCCAGCCCATGTTTCCACCTGAGGGGGCTTTCAAAGTGTGTGATTATCCCCAGGGAAGTCACTCAGTCCCTTTGCCTCAACTTAGCACCTGAAGGCATTTAAAACTCCCAGGTCACCACTCCAGCTGGGGATGCTGGTTGTTATCCAGAGCCCTGACCAAGATGAGAGACAAGCTCTCTACCTACCCCTCAAGCATTTCAGAAAGAGGAAGATTTGAATTCAAGGGCCATCTCTGCCATTACCAAATGATCTTAGATCAGTCAAGAAACCTCATTCATTTCAGTGTAAATAGGGACAGCTATGATAATAATATGAGTTATATTTATTGAGCACTTACTACCTGCCAGGCTCTGGGCTAAACACAGGACCTCATTTAAGCCTCACGACAATTCTATGAAGCAGGTACTTCCACTTTCCAGATCAGGAAAACTAAGCTCAGAGAGGATAAGTAACCTACCCAAGGTGACCCAAGCGACAAGGGAAGGAACCAGTATTCCATCCCAGCCACTCTACCTCTGGAGCCTGCAACTTAACTATTATGCTGCATCTCACAGTGTTTTCATGCATTCATTGAACAAATGCAGAACATCTTGTGCTGGCCACTGGACATAGATAAGTCCTGTATGTGCCCTCAAGGAGCTTCCAACCCAGTGGGTGAGACAGAGAAGTAACTAAATATAATGCAGTGTGATTGTTGTTATAATAGATGAATGATAAGATGCTGGGTGTATTAGTCAGACCATTTAATGCCAGCTGTTTTAACAAACAAAACATCTCAGTGCCTTGATAAGACATTCAGGTGGTACAATGCATTGGCAGGGGCTTCTGCTCCATACAGTCATTATGAGATCCAGGCCTCCTTGAGGTCTTCTACTGGAATCCTCTATTGGATATCAGCCAGCAAGCAAGAAAGAGATGTCATGAAGGACTACATGGAACACGTTATGGTCTGGCCCCAAAATTGCTACCTCACTTGCCCATATTGCATTGACTAGAACCAGTCACAGTGCCCCACTTTCCTGCAAGGGAGGCTGGGATTGAGCAGATAGCAAGGATGAGTATCTATCAGGTGTCTGCCACAGTGGGGGAGACGAAGGAGAAAGTGGCCCTATCTGGGTTGAGCAGAGATGCTTCCAGAAAGTGAGGATCACACTGGGTCCAGCAGTGAAGTAGGCAGTGGGAAGGAGCTGAAGTGGAGCTGGGGTAAAGACCCTGCGCTTAGGGCCTCTTCTTAACAGGAGGCAGGTGGAATTGGGGAAAGAGCTATTTCCATAGAACATGAGCTCTGATCCTGGTCCTCCTCACTCTGCAAGCATAGGCAGGCATGTAGCCTACCAAGTTCAGTGTCCTCATCTGGAAAAGAGAAATTAGGACATTAACTTGGAGATTAGAGATGGAGCTGATTACATACAGTAGACACTCGGTAAATGGTGACTGTCCTCTCCATTGCTGTTCCTTGAACCCACACCACTTAGCCCTCAGGTGATCTCTAGCAGTGTTACCTGGACAGATTGTGGGGGAAGTATTTATTCTGTTACCCAGCACATGATCTGATATCCACGCACTCCCCAGTGCTGATGGCCCCAGGGGAAGGGGAGTGGTGGGAAAACTCCATCTAGAAGCTGAAAGCCTGCCCTAGAAGGGAACTTTCCACCCAGTGGCTTAAAGACCTTCCCATCAAAACTGTCAGAACCAGAAATCACCTTAACGGATCATTTTGGCCATTATTTAACAGATGGGAAAACTGAGGCCCAGAGAAAGGAAGGGATTTTCCCAAGGCCCCACAGTCCCAAAGGCAGAACTGGCAAAGAGTTGATCACTTGCCAACTGTGATCAACTGGTAGTGGCTGCTGGAGGACTACTGTAACATTTCTGGGGCTTTTTCTGGGCTCGGTGGGAAAGAATGCCAGAATCGATTAGTCATATCTGCCATGGGTGGGCTTGACAGAGTGTTGGGAAGGTATTTACATTGCTGCAGTAGATGATTGGTTCTCCTCACCAACCTCTACCTACTCCCTAAAAGGTTTAGCAACATTCATAGAATATGGTTCCAAAATAAGTCAAAAAGACTTACAGGACAAAAACCTAATGCACAAAATTAAGTGAAATCTCTTAATAAAAGTTAGAGTGCAGACTTTATAGCAACTGTAATCATCACCCAGCCATGATAACCTTGGAATCCAGCAAGTGGCTCAAGTGTCCTAATTTATAATAGACATTTGTCATTGCTATTACTCTTCCTAACAATGTCCCAATTTCTTCTTGAAGAATTGCCTATTTCCTGTTGCACATGGTGAAAAGGACGAGTCGACACCAGTTGACGATCCACCGGAGAGAGCTCGTTTATTAGGCAGCACACACACATATATATAGGGCTTTAAGGGAAAGCTGATTGGCTTAAAATACAATCCCTATTTAGCATACCACATGGGGCTTAGGGGGAGCTGATTGGCATGTGATTCACGCTGGTGGAAGGAGAATGCAGAAGAGAAGGGCAACCAGCGCCATGATGTGGTGCGGCCGAGAAGGGCTTATGTGATCAGGGTGTGATCCCTTGGGGCATTTGGGTTCTTACATTCCTCTCTTTTTCTTGTTTTAGGAAAGGGGACGTTGAAGTCATCGAGCTACTTCCTGCTGAACTGGGGCGTTGTGTGGGGGGGGCAAAAGGAGGAAAGTACATAAATACCCATTATGAAACCCCAAAGGAGGGTGGAGAAACAAGTAATTTCAAAAGGGGAAAAGTCCATAAATGTTCCTTGAAGCCACAAGTCAAATATGCACCGGTTCCATTGTTCGTAGTTGGAGACTGGAGGGGGCAGCCAGGCATTGGTGGCAAGGGCGTGTAGGAATGCGTTCCCTCTGTAAGGTGGTGTCTCTTCAGCATCCGCTGAGGCGCTCACGAGATGAGGCGGGGGGTTCATCGGTACCTAGAAGTGTCTAAGCAAAAGCTGGTTAAAGGCCTGATTAGAGATTTTTCCCACTTGGGCTTGAAGAATGATGCAGGGCAAGAAAAGGAAGGTTAGGAGGAATAACAGCATTCTTCTCCAAGGAAGATGCAAGTACCCCCTTTTTCTGCAGTGAGGAGGTCTAGTGCTCTGCGGTTTTGGAGGGTGACCTGAGCTAAAGAGGTGATCAGTCTCTGTAGAGAGGAAAGAGATTCGGCAGTGGAGGTCAGAGCCCCTTCAAGTTTAGTATTGATGTCTTTGACCGCCCATAAACTGTGTCCTAAGTCTCCTCCCGACAGGCCGGCTCCAACCGCTGATGTTGTTAGGGAAATACTGACCATGATTGGGAGGAAGGTGGCCCCTTTTTTGTTTTGAGGGTGGATGAAGAAGATAGAACAGTTCTGAATTGGAGTACAGAGTGAGTTGAGGGACGATGGTGACAAGAAGGCATGGAGCAGTAAGATTAGGCAGGATGGAGGGAGAGAGGGTTCCATTGCACCAGAAGAAAGAGCCTGGTGGGGCGACGGTGTGGTTATAAATGGTTGAGGAAGGGAAGCGTTTAAGAGGACGGCCGCCAGGAGCGGTCGCATGAGAGGAAACAATTTCCGGGAGAGAGAGAGAAAGATGAGTGTTTCAGAAGTGATCTGTTGCCAGGTGTAAATGGATGACCCTGGGGAGCTAGCAGAGGGGCCTGAAAGCTCCCTGGGTGAAATGAAAAGAACAGGAGAAGGCCAAGGAGAAGGTTCATGTCTCCGGAATTGGGGGTAGGGCTGAGGTCCGGTATAGGCGGAGTTTGAAAGGGTCAGTAGGATGAGGGATACACTTAAAAGAATGGTGTGTTAAGTTTCCTTGCAGCTTGTTACTGGAGTTCTCGGTGGCCGAGGGCGGATCCTGAGTGTAAGGCTTCAGCCTGGAAATATGAATCCATGGAGTAACATGATTACCTGGCAGGGCAAGTTTAGCAGCAGTTGGAGTGCAAAGGATGACAGGACATGGGCCTTCCCACTTAGGGGTTAGGGGGGGGTTTGGGTTCCGGGGAAGTGTAGAATACTAATTGGCCTGGGCTGAGTGAAAGGTTATTTTTGGAAAGTGACGGATCTGGAAGTAGCCAGTCCTGGTACCTCCATAATTTGGTGCGAAGGTGGGAGAGCAAGGGTAAGGCCATGGTGGGTGGTATGGGTCCTTCAGCTGCTGTGATCCCCGGAGGTAGGAGGGGCCTACCATACATGACTTCAAAAGGGGAAAGATTGGTGGGCCTTTTTGGGAGAGCTCTGGTCTTGAGTAGAGCGAGAGGTAGAAGACGGACCCAATCAAGGTGTAATTCCAGAGACAATTTAGTTAGTATGTCCTTTAAGGTTCTGTTGGTTCTCTCTACCTTTCCAGATGCCTGAGGTCGGTAAGGGCAATGTAGGTGCCAGGGGAGAGAGAGTGACTGGGAGAGTTTTTGTATTATCTGGGCAGTAAATTCAGGTCCATTGTCAGATTGAATAGAAGTGGGCATCCCAAGTCGTGGGATGATTTGGGAAAGGAGAGTCTGGGCTACGGTGGAGGCCTTTTTATTGGATGTTGGGAATGCCTCTACCTATCCTGAAAAGGTATCAACAAACACCAAGAGGTATTTGAGGCGCCGGACAGAAGGCATGTGCGTAAAATCGACTTGCCAGTCGGCCGCGGGTGTGAGACCTCTGGCCTGGTGAGAGGGGTATGGCCCAGGTTTGAGAGGGGTGTTAGGATTGGTACGCTGGCAGATTGTGCATGAGGAGGAAATTTTTGCAAGAGGGCTTTGTCAGATGGGGTGATTGAGAAGAAGGCTTGTAAAAACTGGGATAAAGCTTGGGGGCTAGAGTGAAACAGGTAGCAAGCGAAAGAGAGAGGACTTATCATCATTAGGCAATTGAGGCTGAGAGGGTGTCTGTGAACCTTGGGAGCCGTATGGAAGAATGGGAAGTTGGTTTTGTGTCTATGGGTGCCGTGCCGCAGTGCGTGCAGCGAGGTCAGCCTTACAATTCCCGTGAGTGATTGGGGAATTGTCCCTCTGGTGGGCTCTGCAATGAATGACTCCTAATTCACAAGGTAAATGGGATGCCTCAATTAATGTGGAGATTAAAGCTGAGCTGGTGATTGTGTTACCCTTGGTGTTAAGCAGACCACATTCTTTCCATATGGCGGCATGAGAGAGAAGTATATGAAAGACATATTTGGAGTCAGTGTATAAGTTAAGAGTTCTTCCTTCAGATAGAACGCAGGCTCGCGTGGCGGCGATAAGTTCGGCCTGCTGGTTGGTAGTACCCTTGGGTAAAGGTTGGGCCTCTATAACCGAATCAAGGGAGACTATGGCATACCCTGCGTAATGAGTGTTTCCTTCCTTGAATGAGGACCCATCCGTGAACCATGTGAGATCAGCGTGAGACAGGGGTCCCTCAGTGATGGAAGAGCGGTAAGGTATAAAATTCTGAAGGCTTTCTACGCAGCTGTGCAAAGGGGTGTTGGGGGAATCTGGTATAGGCAGTAGGGTGGCCGGATTTAGGGGTGGGCAGGTAGTGAAGGATAGGGCAGGATTTTCCAGAAACGAGGATAGGAGGGTTAGGATTCTGGAAGGTGGGAGGGATTGGAGAGCCGTATAGGTAAGGAGGTCTTTGAGGTGATGTGGTGAGAGAATGGTGAGAGGTGCCCCAAATGTTAATTTGGATGCCTCCTTATGCAGTAACTGCCCCGCTTCTAGGGCTCTTAGACAGGTTGCCCAGCCTCGTACAGTGGGGTCCAACTGTTTTGAAAGGTATGCTACGGGGGCAAAGGAGGAGCCATAATTCTGTCCTAGGATGCCTAGAGCTTGTCCCGTAGATCTTGGACGAGACGAAAGGTGCCATTAGGTTTTTTTACAGCGAGTATGGGAGTATTGAAAGGGGAGTGAGTAGGATGGAGATACCCCTTTTTTAATAGGTCCTGAATGATGGGGCTTAACCCAAGGAGGGCTGTTGTGGTTAATGGATATGAGCCTGACAAATATATTTGGAAGGGTCTTTTAGTTTTATGCATACAGGGGAACACTGGGCCAGAGCAGGGCTGGCAGTGTCCCAAACTGTGGGGTTAACAGGGTGCATTAAGATGGGTAAGGACTTCTTTGGAGGGGTGGGATTAGTAGGATCTTGGGCTTGAACTAGTGCTAGGAGGAAGTAAACGGGGGAAGAGGAAGAGGACAGGGGCAAAGTAATGGAGACTTGAAGCCGTGATAGAATGTCCCGACCCAACAAGGGGACGGGGCATTGTGGCATGACTAGAAAGGAATGGGAGAAAACAGATTGAGCGCCTTGAAGGCAGCAGGTTAAAAGAGGGGTTTTTGGGGGAAAGATTTGTTTACCTCCTACCCCGACTATAGGAGAGCTGCTGGAGGTGGTGGGGCCTTTATATTCCCTTAAGACCGAAAAGGTGGCTCCAGTGTCCAGGAGGAAAGATATTGGGTGGCCGTCCACAACCATGGATACCCTGGGCTCCTGCTTTGTTATAGAGATGGTCGGGAAGGGCCCAAGGCTCCGTCGGTCCTCCTCAGCGAGGCCCACCATAGGTGGTGTCCACGGTTCGGGGGACTGTGGGGCAGTTGGTCCCTCACCCCTTCGGGCGAGAGGGCAATCAGATCCCCAATGTCCCTTCTTTTTGCATTTTGGACAAGAAGTGGCGGGTGGCCTGGGGGTGGGGAAAGCCTTTGCCCAATGCCCTTCCCTCCCACATTTAAAGCAGGCTCCAAGTGGAGGCTTAGAGGTGGAGGCTGTGGGAGGGCGCCCAGGGGGTTTGATAAGCCGGGCCAACATCTGGAAGTTGGCGTGCTCGGCCTTTTGTTTTCGACGTTCCTTTTCCTCCTCCCGATTATGAAAAACCTTGAAGGCCACTGACAGGATTTTGGTCTGAGGGGTTGCAGGACCCTGCTCTAATTTTTTAAGTTTAGTTTTAATGTCGGGGTAGGATTGGGCCAGGAAATAGGTCATAAGGACATGCCGGCCGTCTTCTGAGTTGGGATCTAAGTTAGTGTATTGTTGAAAGGCCTGAGTTAATCTATTGAGGAACTCAGAGGGAGTTTCCTCCTTTTTTTGGACAATTTCTTGAATTTTATGGAAATTGACGACCTTGCGAGCCGATTTCTTGAGGCCAATTATTAATCAAGACGCAAAACGGTCTCGAGCCTGGATTCCCTGGGCTGTGTTATAATCCCAACTAGGTTCCTGTTCTGGGACTGCTTGGGGGCCTGGTAGGTGATTCGGATTGGTACGATGGGTGTCAGTGGCATGGGTTTGGGCTGTATCCCAGACCCTGCGGAGTTCCTCGGGGAGGAGGATATTGGCTAGGAGCATGAAGATGTCATGATGTGTGAGGCTGTAGGCCTGCAGGATCCATTGGAATTCTTTAATGTAAGGTTAGCTAGGGAAAAGGGAATATGGGCCCTAACTACTCCTTCAGCCCCAGCTACCTTACGTAGTGGGGCGATTGTTAAAGGGGCAGGGGGGGTCCTCGGGAACAGGTGAAAGGGGGGCTTAGTGGGTCAGGAGTAGGGGAGGGTAAAGACGGAGGAGTGGATGGTGCAGGAGGTGCAGAAGGTGACGCGGATGACGGGGGAGGAGGAGCAGGCACTGGAGGCACTGGGGGAGGAGGAGGTCGGTAGGGTGGGGGTTCATCAGCATGGTCAAAATCGAGGGGTGACTGTGAAGATGGTTTACAGGCTAAAAGGACTTGAGAGGGAGCACAGGAGGAGCAGAGGGTGGGGTTCTGAGCCAAGAGGTGAAAAGCCTCGATGTAGGGGATCTCCTTCCATTTTTTTAGGCACTGGCAGTAGTTAAAGAGGTCTCATAGAATGTTAGGATCTAGTGTGCCCTCAGGGGGCCGTGTGTTTTGATTATCTAAAGGATAATAAGGCCAATCTTGTGTGCAGAATTTGGTGAGGAGTTTGGGCTTAATATCCGGCCTGAGGGAAAGGTTGGTGAGGTTTTTCAGAAGGCACTGAAGTGGAGAGTCCCCTAGGGAAGAGGAGGAAGCACCCATTCTGGTCTCTTAATGGGAATTTAGACAGAAATCGGACAGAGATTAGTGATAAGACAGATCCTTCAGCCGGTTGGGAAAGGCGGGATCCTAGAGGGCGTCCCCAGGAGGTCACGTCAGTCCCGGAAGGTTCAGGTACGAACCAGGAGGAGAGAAGGGAGGTGTGGGTCGTCACTCAGATCTTCACTTCTCTAGGGCAAAAGCCCGGTGCCTGAAGGAACCTAGTGCTAGGAATTTCTGGTCGGGTCCCGGACCCGGGAAGTAGAGAGAAGAGAGTGGTGGACAGGAGGGTGAAAGAGAAAAGGAGAGAACAGAATGGTGCTTTTAACCTCCAAAAATGAAAGTAAAAGTTTACCGGGGCTTTGGAACCTGTTATAGTTTGGGAATTTATGGTGGTCGTGAAGACCGTGGTGGGGTAGGGTATGGGCGTTAGGGGCTACTGGACGATCATGGCTAGACTCCCTGCAGTAGCCTGAAAAAGGGCTGGTGCCCTTTAGGAAAGGGGGCTTACCTAATGATGAGCCGGTGGTGAGTGGAAGGAGCCAGCGCCGAAAAGAATGGACGAGGGTGGACCGTCAATGGTGAGTGGTGGAAGGGAGGCCAGTCCTGGCGGGACGGAGTTCCTGAGGGGCGACTCGAAAAGTGTTGCCGCTGCGATTCGAAAAGTGTCGCCGCTCAAGGGTTTCGGCACCAATGAAAAGGACGAGTTGACACCAGTTGACGATCCACCGGAGAGAGCTCGTTTATTAGGCAGCACACACACACATATATAGGGCTTTAAGGGAAAGCTGATTGGTTTAAAATACAATTCCTATTTAGCATACCGCATGGGGCTTGGGGGGAAGCTGATTGGCGTGCGATTTACGCCTGCGGGAAGGAGAGTATGGAAGAGAAGGGCAACCAGCGCCATGATGGGGTGCGGCCGAGAAGGGCTTATGTGATCAGGGTGTGATCCCTTGGGGCATTTGGGTTCTTACACATGGTCTGCTGCATCTGTGCTAACCTGACCCTCACAACACCCAAGCCTGAAATTTGAATCAAAGAGAGACAAAGAGATTGGAAATAGTTGACTCTTGTGCACTCCAGCAGTGGCTTGCTGCCCACTCAGGTTCAGAATGAAAAGGTGACCTCCCCATGATAGATGCTGTGACACAGAACTGCACTGTCTGTGTCTCCTACTAGACAGTAAGTTCCTTAAGAATAGAAACCCTGTCTTGTTCACTGATGTATTACCAAAGCTTAGCAAGCTGTCTACACATAGAAGGCATTTGATAATTTTTGCTGTTCTTGAATGAATATAAAAAACATGTAAGTTCTGAATCAAAAGACAAGATTTATACACTAGCTCTGGTTCTCACTAGCCATATAAGCTTGGGCAAGCCTGCTATCTCTGTGAGTTCTCTCAGGTATAAAATGAATACAATAATGCACACCTCCCAGGATGGCTGGCAGGTTTAAATGAGATAATGAATGTGAGAGTGCTCTGTGAATTGTAAATGATGTGCAGAGGGTAATTACTCTCTTCACCACCCTACAGAAATTCGGGTCAGGATGAAGCAAATGTTATCTTTGTCCAAATACAGTCTGTGATTCAATGTCTGTATCAAGTCGAAAGTCCCAGAAAATTTAATTCAAACCAGCTTGGCCAGTAAGGAGACTCTGACTCAAGACACTGGAAAAGTTTTGGCACTGGCTTCAGGTAAGGTTTGATCTAGTAGCTTAAATGATGTCACCAAAGGCCTAGTTTCTAAGCACCAAAGATTCATTGACCAAACACTAATTGGTGGCCCAGTTACTAAGCACATGGTAAAAACCTAGGATATTTTTGTTAAACAAACAAACAAACAAACAAACAAAAAAAAAAAACTGCCCTTAATCTGACGTGCAGAACAAATATAAACATTGATGATTCAGGAATCAGGGTCTTCAGTTGCATGCAACAGAAACTTAAGCAAAAGAAATGTACTGGAAGAAGTGATAGGGAGGCCAGAGAATAAGGCTTAGAAATGGACAGGAATCAATCATTGGCAGGGCCAGGCCAGGAAGGTCCTTGTAAGGCATCATAAAGATTCCCAGGGTCAACAGGAAAGCATGGAGGAATTTAAGCAGGAGAGAAGCATGCTTCTATTTGCATTTTAGAAAAATCCCTCTGGCTGCAGGGTGCCGGAAAGATGAAGGGCAGAAACAGGGAAAAAAGGAGGCTAGAGGTGAGGTTGTTGCTGTGGTCCAGGTGAGAGGGGATGGAGGCCCGGATGGGGTGGTGGTAAGGTAGAGCTGGAGAAGGATTTGAGCAGTGCTAATAAAGGGGAATCAACAGGATATGGAGAGTAGATGTGGCAAGAGTCAGGAATTACCTGCAGGTTCCTAGCACCTGGGAGGGCAATGGCACCATTCACTGAAATGAGAGATGGAGAAAGGATGGCTTCACTCCACTGGGTCATGAGTGGGGCTGGTACAGCAGCACCATTTGTCCTGCAGAAGGCCCAGGCCAGGCAGCCAGCCCAGGGAGCTGGCCAGGGAGGGACAGGCAAGAGAAGGATGCCCAGTTTGGTATCAGACGTCAGGGTAATTCCAAACTCTTTTGGGTACAGAGTTGGGACTCCAGAGCCAAGTTCTGGGATGCTCTGTGCCTCTGGCTTCCTGCCACAGGCATCATCTGCAGAGAATATTCAGAGATGTAAACATGATGATTTCATCAAGGTCCGCGTGTTAGGGGACTCATGTGCAGGCGATGGCAACCCATCAAACCGTGGAAATTCTGACCCAGGAGGCTGAGACACAACAATGTGGAGGCTTCCCTCCCCCGCATCCCCTCTGGCCCATGCCCAGTTTTCAAACGTGGTTAATTAATGTAATGAATTATGACAAATGTGGATGGCGCCTCTGATTTGCTGACAGCTGATACAAACAGAGGTGGTGGCCAAGAATCCCAATAAGTACATCACACACACACACACTCACACACACACACACACACACACACACACACACACCATCACACACAACTCCACCAAAAATAGCTTGCAACTGGGTTTGTAATTCAGTGACTTTTCCATCTGTACTGGAACACGGCAAGAAGTGACTGCTGCTGCTAAGGGTAAAGAGAAGAGTTAGAAATATGTTGTCTCCCTGCTTTTTTATTATAAAGCCTTTCTTTTTCTCATTACTGCCTGTCCCTGTGACATGTATCCATTCATTACCTTTAGCCAACCCTGCATTCCATGATGGAAAGAAGGAAGGACTCACATTCACTGAGGACCTACTATGTGCCAGGGTTTTACATATTAAGTCAGAACTCTTTTGGTTGTAAGCAACAGAACCCCAATTGAATCAGCTTAGAGGAAAATAAGAGGGGATGGGATATAGAAAGGACCTTGAAAAATCCCATATAATCAAACAAAAATAGAATGCTCTAACTGTGAGAAGGACAGAGAAATAGCTAGAGCCAGTGACTCCAACCCCGCCGGGGCTGAGCACCCTGTCTGTCTATATAGATTTCTCTCCAAGTGTGTCATCTATTTACACACAGTCGATTCACATTATTCACAGATTCTGTATTTGTGAATTTGCCTACTTGCTGAAGTTTTTTTGTGCCCCCCTCAAAAATACATTCATAGCACCTTCACAGTTGTTCGTGGACATGCACAGAGTGGCAAAAAAATTTTTGCCTCACCCAATGCCCACATTCCCAGCTAAGGCCGAACAAAGCGACCCTCCACCTCCGTGTTTCAGCTCTCATGTTGTAAACAAGTGTCCTTTTCATGGTCCATTTAGTTCCATGGGGTTTTTCCCATTTGTGTGCTTTTTGCTGATGATTTTACTGTTTAAAATGGTCCCCAAGTGTAGTGCTAAAGTGCTGCCTAGTGTTCCTAAGAGTGAGAAGTCTGTGACATGCCTTACAGAGAAAGATGAGCGATGGATGAGCTTCGTCCAGGCAGGAGTTACAGTTTTGCATACCGTGAGTTCAGTGTTAATGAAGCAAGGTACATATGAAATAAGATGTTGAAACAGAAACATGCATACAACAAGGTTACATTGATCAGTTGATGAAAATACTCTAACCAGAGACTCCCAGAACTAACCCTGTGTTTCCCCCAAGAGCCGTGGTTCAGTATTCACTATAGACACTCCTTGACTTCCAGTAAACCCATAAGCCCATCATAGGTCAAAAATACTGTAAGTTAAAAATGCTTTTAACACACCTAACCTGTCCAATATCATAGCTTAGCCTAGCCTACCTTAAATATGCTCAGAACACTCACATTAGCCTACAGTTTGGACAAAATCATCTAACACAAAGCCTATTTTATAATAATGTATTGACTATCTCATAATTTATTGAATACTGTGCTGAGAGTGAAAGACAGAATGGTTGTATTGGTGCTTACTGTACAGTTTCTACTGAATGTGTATTGCTTTCACACCATTGAAGAGTCAAAAAATTATGTCAAACCTTCATAAGTTGGGAATTGTCTGTAATTTCATTTGGGGCAACTTTATAGAACTTAACTACAACCATTAAGGAGATTCCATCGTATCTCCTATTTCTCTTTCTCTTGGCCTGCCTCCCTTGCTCCAGCTCAGTGCCTCAGTGGAGCAAGGAACAGGCTGCCAACAGGTCCCAAGCATCATGCCTTATGGCCTCTGCTACTAGAGAGGGGCTTTTCATGTTTGAAAAATCCTGGACTGATCAACTACAGTGGGGGTGGGGAAGGTCGTATGTGTACATGGCGTCCCCCCGTGAAACAGCATAAAATTTAGCTCCTAAAAGAACAGAAGCCTGTTCTCATATGACTAAAAAAAGGACTGAGCAGACAAACGTATCATTCACTCACACACACGCGTACACACTCGCACACTTACGTGCACACAAAGGTACATATTTATTTAATTCTTTTTGCCTAAGTTTTACTATATCTACTTACCACCTGTAACATTACCAACTAGTTTTCCTTAAATTGACTCTTTATTTTTTTTGCTTACATGTATTTAAAAAAGAAAATTTATATTCCTACCATATATAGAAATTGGTCATCAAAATAAACTCATAAGGTTAAAATAACAAAACAAATGTTAGTCCATGAGCCATCTGAAACCCTCTCAAGTGAAATGGACCGCATGCTTAGAAACAGGTTTATGTTTTAGTCTCTATCCCTGGACTTGGCATTCTGTTCAGAGGGGACTGCAACTCATTCATTTCTTATTCATTTATTCAGTCCCCAGCATGGGACCTGGCACAGAGTGAGTACTCTGTGAGTACTTAATAAACATTTCATATCTAGGCTGCTACCTGAATTTCCCTCCCAGGTACATTTGGAGAGGAGATTGGCTGAAGAAGATGTGCCCCTCAAGAGGAATGGAGGGACAGAGGGAGACAGAGAAAGAGAGGAAGAGGGAGACAGAGAAAGAGAGGAAAGGGGATGCCGCCTAACATGGCTGACCCCTATCTGACCTAATCTCTCAGAACTAGACCTATCATGAACTTATATGTCCTCCCTGTTTTCTTAGCACTTTTGTCTGGACTGTATCCCCTTCTTGAAATTCTCTCTCCCTTCTCTTCACAACTCTTTCTTCAAATTCTACCTCCTCTTCTGTATCAGTTGGAAAGCTTTCAGCAACACATAATAGAAAACTCAACTGAAAGAGACTTAAATACAGAAAAATTTTATCTCAGATGATAAGGCCCCATATGGATTAATTCAGCAGCTGAACAGTGTTATCAAAAACCCAGGTTCTTTCCTTTTCTTTGTTCTGCCATTTTCAGTGTATCAGCTAGCACTCCTCATGGTTGCAAAATGGCTACAGCAGCTCCAGCCATCACATCTTCACCAAAAGCCTGGTTCAGAAGAGGAATTATGACTTCCTCGTGTCTGTTTTAAAGAGTTAAGAAACTTCCCTAGAAACACGCCCCACCCCTACCCATCCTCCCAGGACTTCCCCTCATAATTCATTGGCCAGAACATGATCACATGCCCCTTCTTAAGCCACTTATTGGCAAAGGGAATGCAATTAGCATGATCTTCTGTGATGAATCAAGACTCACCCCCTGAGGATGTGGATGGGCCAAAGTTTCTCTGAAGTACATGAAACGGCAGGGTTGCACAGAACCTGAACCAAATCTGCGTTCTGTTGTGAGAAGCCTACCGTGTTCTTTTAAATACTCCCCCTGTAAATATCCGCCCTTCAGGCCACTTGGATAAAATCCCTCTTTGGTCCACAGAAGCTCCACATCTAATGGGTAAACCATCTCCAGTCTTGTCTCCCCTTCTTTCACACAGGGACCATCTTACATAGTCTAGACTTACTTTGTCTGGACTTGTTGAATTACTTTGCACTTATTATACTACACTATAATTTATAATTGATCTGCTTATGAGTCTGTCTTTGTCACCAGGCTGTTGAGACCCTTCTGGAATGGGCCAGAATTGTACTGGGATCTGAGAGTCTGGCCCACCTAACAGAGGGATTGGCGCAGGGTAGGTGCTGGGTAAATGCTAGTTACATTGAATTTACTGAATTGAATTGTGGGGGCAAAGGGGTGGAGGAGGAGGAGGGAGAGAAGAGGACAAAGCAGTCAATCAAATCCAGGCTTTGGCTGCAGACAAAACACGGGATGCCTGGAAGAGCCAATTCACTAGCTGGGATGAAGATTCTATTGTGGAAAATAATCATTTGTTAGCTTAAATAAACCCTTTTACCTCAATTACATGTAATAGAATACAAAGGTATTGACAGCCTGGGGAAGAAGGCAGAAGTTGAAACCCACCACCACTCCACCAGCAGGCACTAATTGCCCCGAGGTTTAGGTCAAAGGTTATTGCAGGATTAAAATTGCCAGTGAAAATAAAAGCAAGGCCTCGACTCCTGAATTAGCTAATTGCTTCTCTCCTCTGCCGGCTCTGCCCTGGCTTCATTTCTAATGGACGTGCTCCCTTGGCTGGCAGGTCCCTCTGCCCAACAAAGCCACTATTTCCACCTCTCTCCTTGCTAACCTGAACCCTCACGACTCTCAGGCCCCTCTCCAGACTGTCTGGAGGTATAGAAGGCAAGCTTTGAAATGCACTGGAGGAAAAGGAGGGAGCTGAAGCAACTTGAGTGAGTTGATTCCTGTCCTCAAGATAATCTGAAGGTTATCTGAGCACTGACTATGTTCCAGGCACTGTGCTAAGTCAAAGCTTTGTGGGTCTTGTCTCTTTTTAACCCTCAATAAGCCCTGACATTCTCCACTGAAATGAACCAGAGCCCTGGGACAAAGGGCTGATCCCAGCTTGGGGGTGGGAAATGTACAGCACATTGGGACAACATGGGACATTTTGTCATACCAGAAAGCAAAGAAGCCATTAGAGCACTAGGGCAATGACAAAAGGACACAAGAGACACCTGAAGGGGTCCTCACTGGCCAAAGATGGAACAATCTGATCTTCAAAAAGAATGACTGCCATGGATTGAAACACATTAAATAAGTTTAAAAATCCAAAAGTTCATGGTGACACTTTAAAAATGCACTGGTCATCTCTGGAGGATGCTAGTTAACTAATTATGCTAAAAACTGGTAAATAGAGAGAAAGAATCAGGCACTTGTCTATCTTTCCAGTATAAATTGTATCTTGGGTTAACTGATTAGCTGATGGGAGGAAACTCTTGTGTACAGAAGAATCCCAGTCAATAAACAGAGAAGCAATAATAGAATTAGAAAATCACCACTTTGCCACCCTCCTGAAATAATGGATCTAGGCCAAAGTTTTCAATCTCCGCACAACTGACATTTGGGGTGAGATAATTCTTCGTTGTTGAGGCTGTCCTGTACATAGTAAGATGTTTAGCAGTGTCCTGGGAATCTGCCCACTAGACGCCACTCACAGTCCTCTACCTCCCGATCATGACAACCAAAAGTGTCTCTGCACACTGCCAGATGTCCCTGAAGTATAAAATCACCCCTGTTGAAAACCACTGACCCAGCAGGCCATGGTCCTCACAGGCTGCTCAAACCATTAGGTGAAAGCTGATAAGAAACTGACCCACACCCGACTCAGAAACAGCCCCGCCAGATGCTTGAGGAAGGTTTGGTACCCATGTCGGGAAAATAGAATAATTTAATCAAGCCCCCTCGCCTTAGGCCCGGTTGTGGGTGGTGGGGCGCGTTCTTTGTAAGTAAGTTGTGTGTGGGTGGAGTTAGTGCACATGTGTGGCGCCTCGACTTGGCTGCCGTTGACTGCCTTGGGTGGCCACAGCCCTGCGCAGCCACGCTCTCCAACCTACGGCTTCCAAGGACCTGTTTGCCAGTTACCTAGCTCATAGACCTGCGTGTGAGGGGTCTGCTGACCCAGCCTGTTGTGTGAGGGTTCTGGGGACCCAGCCTGGCATGTGAAGGGTTTTTGACCCAGCCTGGCATGTGAAGGGTTTGTGAAGGGTTTGAGACCTCAAGCTAGGGCTTGAGGCGTCTGTGAGCTCCAGACCCAGCCCTAGCCCGACAATTGGCCCAGTCGGCAGGATTAGGGGCAGGTAAAAGAGCTCGACAACGCACCACTGTCATCGATCTCTACTGGCCCTGACCCCAAGCCTCCCCAATAGAACAGTAACCCAGGAGGAGTCCCCTAGTAACACTTTTCCCTCCAAATTTATCAACAAAGTTGCCGCTGCTATTCTGAGATCATAAATCCTCCCTTTTCTGGTTTTTTCTGCAGGCTATACTCTCTTAGCCAGGTCTTTGCACATGCTGCTGCTTTTTCCTACAATGTTTCATCTCTTCCACTCCTTTCATCCCTGCCAATGCCTCTTCATTCTTCAGGTCTCAGCTTCCATGTCTCTTCCTCTAGGAAGCCTTCTCTGACTCCCCCTTTGTACTCTCCTTGCCTTTTGTGGCACTTGTCACAGAAGAGAATGTTCACTGTTAACCGTCTGTCTCCTCAACAAGACTTGCAGGGGCAGAGACCGTGGCAGATTCATTTCCTTCTCTCCAAGGAACCCAGGAGAGAGTAGGCACTTGGAAAATGTTACAAGCAGGAAGGAAGGAAGAGGAAGGGAAGAAGGGAGGCCTGACTTCATGCCATCACAGTGCTGGTGCATGCACTTGGAGGAGCATCCGAGTGTGGCCATTCACGCATGTGCGGAGCAAGTGTATATGAATGTGGACATGCATGTGCAATGCAGGAGCACCGTGCAAACATGGGGTCTACGAATGTGACAACCTTGACTCCCTCCCTTCCCAGATTCATCTCCCACCACTCCACCTCACCCCCACAAGCTCCTGCCGTGCCATATTTCTGCAAACCTTCACATTTTTCTGTTCCCCACCACCTTTGCATGTGCTGTTTCTTCTGCCTGGGCTTCTCTTTCCCCTCTCTCTTTGCAGTTCCATCTCTGTTCAGTCTTCCAGAATCTCCCGACCCCTACCCTCACCACTTCCCAGCTAGTCACCTCCTGCTTTGTGCATCCAGCGCTTTGGGGTCTCCCTCTACACCCCCTTCTCTTGCTGCTTCATAGTCTACCTGTTCACAGCATTCCACTGTGAGTCCCCCAAGGGCTACCTCTTGAGGTAACCCCCAGGGACCGCACTGAGGCACCTCTGTGCTCTCAGCTTCCGAAAGCAAGTGAGCAGCCAGCACCCAGGAGAGTGTTTTCCAGACTGAGACTGTATATCTTGTGTGCACACAGCGTACAGGTGCATGAATTGGTCTAGAATGGAGTCTTCACATTTTTTGCTTATGATCCCCCTTAAATAATTTTGAAAGTTACGTATTTTCAGAAGCATCCATAACATACACAATTAAGTTTATCCAAATCTAATCATAGTCATAATCTTGTCAGAATAGCCCAAAACAGGAGCCACATTTTGCCCTTCCAGAACAGACCAGGGAAACGGACGAGTCCTAACCACAAATGCATGGCACCAGCATTCAAGGGAACTCCCCACACTGAGACCATCCCTATGTCCTGTGACCTGGAGTTTTCTACATGCCAAGGCAACACGCGCAGTGAGATGCAAGGTGGGAGAGGCAAATATTTCCGTTGTAAAGTGGAGAAGGGGCGTTGTGAAAAGAGGGGCTGGGGGAGGGGCTGGCCAGCCACAAGGGGAATTCCACAGCAGATCAGTCTAGGAAAGGGCCCTTAGAAAGCTGAAGATCTGTACATCAATTCTCATAAGATTATTGTATCTATGTACCTCTCGGAAAGCCATTGCATACTTGAACATTGTCCGTGTTCTGAATGTGAAGGCCCAGGACTGGAACACGTGTCCTTATGGCAACAGCATACAATGAAGGTGGGAACAGAAGGATAAGAGAAAAGGGCAGACCAAAAGTGGTTCTCAAAGCACGGCCCCAGACCAGCAGCATCAGTATCCCTTGGGAACTGTGAGAAATGCACAGTCTTGGGCCTACCCCAGACCTTTTGAAGCAGACCCTGTAGGGGCGGGGCCCAGCCATCTGTGTGTTCACAGAGCTCTCCTGGGGGTTCTGATACATGAGAACCACTGGTATAGACTTTTCTTGTTTTTGTCATTACCCTTCCTTCTGGTAATAACACTTCCATAATCCTTTGGGAAACCATTCCTTCCCCACTTTCAGACCTTATAGTTGGGTGGAATCAGCTTTTCCCTTTACCATCCCAGCTCCAGAACTGGCCCATGAGCTAGGTCTGGCCAATTAAACTATTCTGTCTCCCTGATCACAGTGAGTGGTTTAAGAATATGCAAGAGAGAGAGGGTTGATCCAATCAGAGTTAGCCCTGGGACTTTCACTGGAGCCTCCAGGAAAGGTATGTTCTCTTTCTGCTGAAGTTATTGATCCAGTAGGATATAAGCCTGGAATGAAAGGGAAAGCCTTCTTTAGAATGAAAACAACACAACAGAAAGCAGGAAGAGGAGACTGAGCACCTGGATCCAACTTTGCCTGAAGCCATTCCCTGTGCACTTTTCTTTACACAAGCCAATAAATTTCCTTATTGGCTTAAGTCAGTTTCCATGTGTTTCCATCACTTGTAGCTGAAAGAATCCTGAATAACACAGGGACAGATGTGGAGGTGTGGGAGGAGAGGAGAGATAAGTTTCTATAAGCTGGTTGACCTAGTTTCTAATCCTGGCTTCACCTTTTAATGACTGTGTGACTTTAATCAAGTCACTTTGCCTCTCTGATCCTCCATCCTTGTGTAAAACAAAAGTAACACCAACTCCTTGGGGGTGGGGGCTGCTTTGTGGTGTAATAGTCACATGCAGGATTTGGGGAGTTGGACAGCTGACCTTGGGCAAGTGACTTCCCTTCCCTGAGCTTCAGTTTCCTCACTTGTAGGAAACAGAGAAAAGTAAGGATGTTAGAGGACTATGGTGAGAATTAAATGAGGGAATTGGGGAAAGGCCCACACAAAGCTATTGCTCCATGATGACAATTAGCCCCTCATGGGACGGGCAAATGAGACTTCAGTCTGTGACAGTCTTTTGAAATCGGCCAGTACCTCTGACCCACCCCAGAGGGTGACAAGGGATCTGCAGCTGCAGAGTGGTCACCCTGGGAGGCTAGAACATTGAAAGAGCTGCTCCTTCCGCAAGTAGAGGAGTTTGGCAGAAATTCTAGCAAGTGCTAATTAGGTCCGTGAAGCTGCCTAAAGGAGGGGAGGGAATGCCTGATTAATTACTGGTCTGCTCTGCTGGGGGCCACACACCGGAGCTACCTGCCGCCCCCCATCCTTGCCAGAGCTGGAAACCTCAGCCAGGAAGCCAAGCAGTCCCAGGACAGCGAGGGTGAGCCTTGCCGCCATCTGGTCCCCAACTCGGCTGCCTAATGTTTGTAACAGACCCACTAGCTAATTGCATGGTTGGGGAGCAGACTTCAGATCTTTAGCACCTAATTCACTATTGTTTCTCTGGAAACCCCAATCCTTTGGCTGGGGAGGGAGGGCTCTGCCCCATTTATGGGGCTTTCAAGCCCCGGGCATCTCAGCCTGGTCTTGTTAGGCTCTGACTGGGCAGGCAGCCAGAGGGCATCCCCTCAACTTCCTGCACCCTGCCTGGGGCTGTACCTCCCCACACCTGCACAGCTCACCTGGTGGCAGCCACACTCCCCAAAGTAGACAGTCTCTCCTACTTGTCCCAAGGTCCTCCCCACCCACCCCAGGAGGGCCATTTAACTTCTCTTGCCTTAAAGCTTTGGAGCTTTATTCCCCACTCCACCCCCAACAAAGGCAGGGAAGGAGAGGAATTGTGGCAAAGTGAAAAGTGGGAACCAGGAGCCTGGGTTCCGATCTTAGTTCTGCCTGGGGCCAATCACATTCTTCTGTGTTTTCCATCTACAAAATGGACATCCTGACCCCTATCTTGCCAGGTTCTTGTGCCAATCAGATGAGGTCAGAGTAATAGCTGAGATGCCAAGAGCTTATTCTGCCCCGGGAACCAAGCACTAGGAGCTGAGTGTGTGCACATGATCGAGGTCGTAAAGGATCAGTATAGAGTAGGAGGAGGAGAGGTGGCCACAGAGGGAAAAGACTCTGGATCCAAACAATGCCCAAGGGAGGGGGAGAGAGTACCCTTTTTCCCAAACCCATTCATGTCCTGGATTTGGAGCCCATCCCACTGTTTTGCCTGCTTGCCCCTTGGAATGCGAGACCAGGGGCCGGTCTTTACTCGCCAGTGGTTCTCAGTCACAGGGCACCATCATAGGGCTGGGAGGCAGGGGGTGAGGGATCAGGACCAACAGACCTCACAGCCTTCTCTGCCCTGCCCTCTGCTTCTTTAGATCAAAGAAGCAGCTTTGGGAAAAATGCTAAGAGGGACCTGGCTAGCCACTGAAGGGGGCTTCCTGAGCCCTGAACTCACTGGGAGAGCCCCAACTCCCCTCCTTTTGTCATATCCCGTGTATTTGTTATCACTGCTATTACTATTAATTGGTTATCTAAAGGGTTCTATGATGAGCTCACTGGGTGACCCAGAGCAAGGCACATCCCCTCTCTGGGTCTGGGTTACTTCCTTTCTAAAGTGACGAGGTCAAAGGAAGATGGAGAGAGAAGACTGAGAAGATACAGCACCTGCATGGGTTCTTTCCAGTTCTTGCCAGACAGGAATAATCCCCAGTTATTTGCTCTGCTATCTTTTGAACAAGACATTGGCCCCACAAGGAAGAAACAATTGGGTTGATGAGAGATACTACCCATAAAAACGATGTGACTTACCCATCATCACACAGCTGGTAAAGTGACCAAGTCGAACACAAACTCAGGTGCTCTAGGTCCCAGGTCTCTGTACCCTTCGTGACAGGGACATCCTGGGGAAGGTCCAGAGAGTTGGAAACGGGCTGTCATCTGGCACCTGGGGATGTGGTCCATATCTGCCTCCTCACTCTGGTGGGTTGGGAGATGATGGACACCAAGGCAGAATGCGGGGGATGGGATGAGACTGGAACCTTGAACAGATGCAGAGAGCTCCAAGCATCCAGACTTAGGTCAAGCCACAGCTCTAGGGACAGACAGGCCTGACTTCAAATCCTCTGTTTACTAGCTGTGTGACCTCAAGCAGTAACTCCACCTCTCTGAGCTTTCTCTATAAGTTGGGTTTAAAAATGCCCACCCCAAAGTCTGGTTGGGTGGATCCAATAAGATCATGCTTGGTACATAGCAGGTACTCCGAAAGTGAGAGCTGTTATTCGTGGGGTTCCCTACCCAGCCAGACTACGGAAACCTTCACTAGCCTTCTCCCTCAAGCAAGCGTTCCTGAGAAGACATCATCCATGGCTGGGAAACCTTCCCACCAGCCCACTGGGCTTATCATTAACATATTTCTCATAGCTTGGGAAATGTCCAGCAAGTTCTGCCTAGAGTAAACAGAAGCTGGGCCCACATCTTCCAACCTCAGGGACTCTAAAAAGGCAGGAAGAGGAAATAACTGCTGACCCCACTACTCCTGAGATGGAGCAAAGGTGAGGTCCTGGGTGCAGAAGGTGCCAGCAGCCTGGGGCCTGAGAATGCAGGCCTGAGCATGTGCTGTGGGGAGGCAATAGTCAGAGCAGCAGGAGGCAGCCGAGGGTGGGGTGACAGCCCAGCTTAGGGCATTGGGCAGCCCCAGAAACTGCCCATTCTTCTCCACACAGTAGCCAGAGCAGTCTCTTAAGGCCCATCACGCATGGCTCCTCATCTCACTCCAAATAGAAGCTTGAGTCGTGGTCTGGTCCCCAATCCACCCCCACCCCAATCATGCTGCTGCAACCCCATTGGTTTCCTCATTATTCCATAATAGGCCTCCAGGCTGCAGCCGTCTATTCTCTGTCTGAAATGCTCTTCCCCTCAATGTTTATATGGGTCCTCCCTCACTTCCTTCAAGTCCTCTTCAAAAACCCCCTCTCCAGAGGCCTTCCCTGACCACCTTATCTAAAACAGAAGGCCCGTCACCCTGTGATATTCTTCCTTATGATTTACTGCTACTGGACATTATAGTTTATATCTATTTGGTTTATTGTTAATCTTCCCCAATGGAATGTAAGTCCCATGAGGGCAGGGGCACTGTTCAGTTCACTGCTGTATCTCCAGCGCCTGGAATAATAGCGCTGGGCACAGAGTAAACTCAATACATATTTCTTGGAAGAATGAACTAATAATTGATTGAATTCTGGCTCCACAATTTTCTAGCTTGTATTGTCTTGGGCAGGTCATTTCATTTCTCTGAAACTTCCAATGCAAAAGACAGCAAACATCTACCTTATAGGTTATTATTTCAATGAAATAAAATAATAGAGACTAAAAGGAGCTGATACTTAATAGGTGCTCAATAGATGACAACTAGAATCACTATGATTATCACCAAGAGTCTCAGGCTGTCACCTGCTCACCGTGAGGCCGTGGGCAAGCTGATAATCTCCGAGCCTGTCTGTTCATCTGCCAAATGTGGTCATAGGAGCACCTGTCTCCCTTGAAGGGTGGTTTGAAGGATGCCCAGGGAATGTACCTAGTCCAGCACCTAGCAGGAGGTCTGACACACAGTAGGCACTCACCAAGTGGCAGCTTCTGCAATCCAGGAGAGTCTACGATTTGGATTCCGGGCCCACCACGTTCTTATTCTGTGACCTTGAAGAAGTGTCTTAACATTTTTGAGCCTCAGTCTCATAGGAAATGGGGATAATGGTAGTACCTTCCTCACAGGTGTCCTGAGGATGCAATGAGATTGTGCACCTAAAGGGCTTCACAAAGCCTTAAGGAAATGTGCTGTGACAGGTAGGAGGTTGAGCCACAGACAGTTGGGACAGGGATCGGGGTGAAGAAAGAAACCCTCATAATGCAGAGGGAGGACAGACCCAAGAGTGGTGCTTGGCCTGAGCTCTGAGGCGGGTTGCAGAGAGAGTGCACAGCTAAGAAGCAGCAGAGCGCCTTGCCTGAGCAGCACCCTGCATAGAAGGTACTTCTGCCCCCAGCCCCCCACTACTGCCTCCTCCTCTTCTTAGGGCCTTGTGGGGACTTCTCCTGGTTAGTCTGGGCAGGGGGAGTTTCCAAGGGAGGCGACTTCATCCTCAGCCAACCTCCCGCCCTACCAGGAATACACAGTTTGCCCAGGGAAAAGACTTAGATTGGAAGCCAGAAGAGGGAAAAGACCAGAAACAGTTTCCCTCCTCTAGCCTAACTGCTCATGCCCACACAGCCCAAACCTCAGGGCAGAGGACTCACAAACCTTCAATCTGCTTTCAACCCCAAGTCTAATCTGGCCTCTCACCGACATCCTAGGGCAGACCCTGGAAAAGAAGACCTTGAAGAATGGGTCCTTGGAAGTTAACACCAGACACCTCAAGCTCCAACCCATGAGAGTTTGAGGAGAGAATTCCCTAACTGACCTGAACCCTTCCACCACTCTCCCGGGTTCAGCTTGTGCCTGGCAAAACACAGATGGGGATACACAGATGACTCAGTCAATTTATCCCTAGACTGCATGCTCTACCAGGCATGATCTTTTATCTCTTTTGTTCTTTGATGGATTTCCAGTACCTGAAGAGTGCCTGGCACTTAGTAAGTGCTTAATAAATGTATGTTGAATGAATGAACCCATTAATGAAGTAATGAGAATCAATGAATTACTAGAAGTGCAATTCCCTGCAGAATGGGATTTTTTTCCCCTGTGATCTTTGATAACTCCCCAGGGCCTAGAATAGAGACCTAGCACATAGGAAATGCTAAGTAAATGCATGGGAATTAATGATTGAATTAATCATTGAATCAATGACTCATGAGAATGGAATCTCTCTGAAGGCAAGGATTTCCATCTGCTTTAAGGCTACCTTCTCAGTGCCTAGAACAGTGTCTGGTGCATCGTGGTATTGAATGAACCTGTGAATGAATGAATGAATGAGCAGGGCCCCAGCTCAGCGCAAAGACCACAGACCAGGAAGAATGGAGCACAAAAGGACCACCCTGCCCCACCCTGGCCTCAGCCACCACTCGCCTTATGGTTTTTTAAATAATTTGTCGGTTGTTTTTAATTGTTGAGGCAGTAATACTTGGTTCATGAAACTGCAATATACAGAGAGGTGAAATAAATAGCTTATATATATATAATATATATAATATAGCTGGTTTTAAAATATTCCCTTATCATTGGTGTACTAGGTCACGTGAGTCACGGAAGGTCTATAGCAGCATCCTCCAGAACTGTGAGCAATGCAGGGTCACCATGATTGGACGAGGCCGTCTGTCGTCGGAAGGTCGAGGCGCGGAGAAATCCCAGGGGCACGCCTTCCCTGCGCGGTGTCGGTGTCTCGGGACAGCTTGCAGTGGACAATAAATAAATGACTGCAAACCAGAGAGCGATTTTTGTTGGAGTTTGGGGTAGGGATAAGGGATTGGGAAAGTGGGGGAGTTTGTTGGGGGAGGGGATACTACTTTCTCTTTGTTTTTTTCTTTCTTTTTTTTTGTTTTTCTTTCAGAACCTTTGGGAAAAAGGACTTTGGTTTCTCAGAGTGTCGGTTTCCTCATTCAAGTCCTCCTCTGGGGACGAGTTTAGAGTTGTCTGTTCCTAAAGAGAGACAAGCACCTGTGGGTTGACAACAGTCCCTCTGCGTGAGTCTTTTGTCATCAGGGTTTTCAAGTCAACAATAAAATCCTTATCGCCCCTCCCCCCAAGAGTTTTTGTTCAGTTTTTGTCTTCTTTTAAACACAATGTACAAAAATAGAGCTTCTTCCTTATTTTCATGTAAAAATATTCCTCTGATGCAGTTCTCTGGGAGCATGAGTGTGGGCAGGGCGGCCTGGGGCCCAGGGCAGGGCCGGCCTAGCCCGGGTGCGTGGGACGGATCCGCCGGGACCTCTTGGTCACCGTCGTGTACTTGAAGGGCTTCTGCAGCTCTGCCTGCCCCTTGGGGTAGCGCTTCATGAAGTGCACATCCTGCTGGTTCTCCCGGGTCTTGGGACCCTTCCGTGGCCGCCCCTTCTTGGTGAAGCCCACGTACCAACCAGAGTACTTGGCTGACATCAGGGCTGTGTAGTTGTTCTCCAGAACCTTCTCGATGAATACACACTCCTTGCTGGTGCCATCAGGCTGCAGGGAAGAGAGGAGGAGTGTTAAAGAAAAATTCACTCAATGGTACTTGTTAAAGTATGGTAGGAAAGGATTTATTCAGGACCATCTCAATAAGTGTAGGGACCGCTGTAATGGGGTTCTGCAGTGGAGGAGAGAGACTGGGCTCTACTCCCAATGCAGCATGGGCAGGTGGGAATTTATGCCAAGGAGCAGGGTCGGGGTCAGTGGATGGAAAATCACTGAGAGGAAACATCAGGGCAAGGGGAATTCTGGCTAAACCAACCTAGCAGGATTCTTGCTGAAGACAGGCCAAGGTGACCAGATACCACCTGGGAATGGTGGAGGATGAGGAACCTGATTAGATATTGAGGGTGATCAGACATCAAGGGGGAGGTGGTTCTTGCCAAAGTGACTTCGCAGGGTTCTTGCTAAACCTGGACTTTATAATGAAGTGCACAGATGGGCCTAGGAGGTAGTTCAGGAGCGCAGCACAGTACAGAGGGCCAGACTTAAGCTTTTCACTTCCTGTATCTGTGGAGTGGACTTTTCCTGGTCACACATTTGGGCTCTGGATCCAGCAATATCTGAAGCCCAAGTTACCTCACCATTATGTGGGCCAATAACGTTTCATATTTGTTAAACCAGCTGCAACAGAAATGAGTCCTGACAGATTTGCACAAAACCTGCAGTTCGACTCCACTGTGATACAGTTAAATATAAATTATATTCAATTAAATTTATATATAATTAAATTACATTTAATGTGTTACATTTTAATATTTGGTATGAAGTGGGGCGAAAGCCTCCAAAAATGGGAGATTTAGCATGGCCAAACTCCAAAGCTTATGCCCTTGGTTCTGTGATCTCAGACGCCCTAGCAGACGTGTGAACTCCCTTGGGAGACTAGGGATGCTGGGCAAGGAGAACTAAATTTGGAGTCAGCAGCCAAATGAACTCTAACACTTCCTAATGTGACCTCAGGCTAGTTAATTCCATTCTCTAAACCTCAGATTTCCCACTCACCAAATGGGAACAATGACTTCTGCGTCATAGAGATGTTGTGAGGAATGATGCTTATAAATGAATCTGACGCACAGTGGGAACTTGCTAGATTATTTTTGAAGAGCAGGTGGTTGTGACGGGGCTGGGCTGCCTCCCTTCGATCTGTTCTGGACGAAGGGAGGTAGAAAAGCAGAGCTTTGAGCCTCCTCCCGGGGACAGCTGAATTGCTTGATGGGGAAGAGTGGGAAACACACAAAGTTGGAAGGCCTGAATTAGCAGCACTCGAGTTTCCAACTAACATCTCCAAATTTAGGCCGGGTCCACTCCTCGTTACGGATGGATGCCCAGCCAAGTTGGAAGCCCAGCGGTCTGGCTGTGTGTGGAGACTGAGGTGCAAGTTCCAGCCTTTTGTTTGAAGTGGAAAACGGGCTAGAGCTTCCAGGAACGTTCACCTTTGAGCGGAGGGCAAGCTTGGGCCCTGCAGACAAAATGCTGAACTTTGCAGAAAGGGACAGACAGGGTAAGAAAACAATCTCTGAAAGATGAGATCTTTCGAGGAGGCTGCAGAATGATGGGGTGGGCCTGGGAGACATCCACGGAACCCAGAGAACAGAATGGGTAGGGACAGTAGTGAGGGACTACTGTAAGGAAAGCCAGGGCAAATGTGCAAGGTGGGTAGAAGGGAATGGTCCCCGGGCTCTGGGTCTCCCATGGAAAAATCTGGAACCTGCCTATCCAACCTGAGCCCAGGTTCTTTGACTTGTCTTGACAGAACGGTCAGAGCAAACTGAGCAAAGTCTACACCATGCTGTCCCCCACCTGAGAATACCTGCCATTGCCTGAAAAACTGCTTTCATTCTTCAAGGCTGAGCTCAGTAACTACCTCCTCAGAAACACCCTCCTTGACTGCCATTTATCTCCCTGGGCAATTCTTCCTTCAAGACTCGATTCAAGCACCAAGCTTATGGGGTTCACATACTCCATCTTCTGAACCCCCTCGGCACCCATCCTTCCCCCATGCCCCAACAATCCCACATCTGCCTACCTCATTAGCCAAAGAGCTTCTTGAGATCAAAATAGCACAGACCTTAGCCCAAGACAGGGGTGCCCAGAGCATTTGTGGTTGAATGGATGGGAGTTTTACTAGGATGGAAACGGTGGAGATGGCACATGAAGGGGGTCTCCTGCAAAAGGAAATAGACTCTGCCTCCTGGATCCTTTACAAACGTCCAGAGACGGTCATGAGCTATGAGAGGCTCCTCCTGATAGAGGGACTGATTAGGGAGGCAGGTGAGCTGAGGGCTGGAGCTCTCTGCCTGGCCCATTTGATCTCCTACTCATTCATTCACCATCTACTGATTGCCGACTCCAGGCTGACACTTCTACACCCATTATTTCATTTCATCCTCTTTACTCATTGAGGTCGACTCACCTACTAGAAGAAAATAGAGCTCAAAGAGTCAAAAGGGCTGCCCAAGGTCATGGAGCTTGTAAACGGCAGAGCTGGGATTTGAACTTGCCCTAGCCACTGCAGCTCACTTCTCCTGTCCAGTTCCAGAGAAGTCCATGAGGAGAAAGGGTGAGGGAGAGCAGGTGCTGCCCGTCAGAACAACTCCCCTCCCCAGACCCTCGTAGCCACTTTCAGCACAAAGCCAGGTTTTGGTTGGGCAAGGGGCTAACAGTGCCTGGCACAGATGCTCAGCACTTGTCTGGGTGTACCTGAGAGAGCTAAGGAGCTGGGCTTTGGGAGAAGTTCCCAATATCCCAGAGCACAGGGAGCCCCTTGGTAACCAGCCATAGGGACTATGATGATCACAAGTTCCCCTCCATGAACTCAGGCACAAGTGGATAAGAACCTAACCTTCCCTCTGCTTCTAACTACCCCTATGACCCTGCTATCACCTGCAGAGATTTAAATAACAACTGTGCTCAGGCTCCATCCCCAGAAATTCTGACTCAGTTGGTTCAGGCAAGGCTGAGCATCAGCATTTAGAGAGTAAATGAGTATCCCATCGATGACTTCATAGAATTTGATCATTTCTCCCCAACGACCACTTCCAATCCCCCTCTTTACAAACTGCAGTCCTAGTCCTTCTATTTGATCTGAAAACTGAGTCCTGATGACATCGTTTGGCCACTAGATCCAGTCTTACCTGAAACCAGAACTTCCCCCCAGACTCTTTCTAGCTCTTTAATACAAAAATTTCCCTTTTTGCTTAAGGCATTTTGAGTTGGGTTTCAACCTCTTACAACCAAAGTAATCTTAACAAAAATGTGCTGGTGGGTCTGTGGGAGTTGCCCCAAAGAGGACTCATTGGTGACCACACAGTGGGCGACAGATGAGAAAGATCTAGTCCAGGTTGAGTATCCAGAGATGGGGAAAAAAATGCCTCGCACATAATGCTAGATGCTCAATAGCTATTTATGGATGAAAGGAAGCACTACCTCCTAGGCCAGATGGATGTGGGTTCCACATTGATGGCAAGGAGAAGGGGGGCTACCTGAGCCGCAGGGGTTCGGGAACAAAGCTCTGGCAGATGATTGGTACAACACAGCAGTGAGAGTAACTATAGCCAAAGGCCTGAAGCATCAGAAGACTTTGCTGAGGGCTCAGTGAGTGGGCCCTGCTGTGCCAGAGATGTGCAAGACTGGAGCCCAGAGTCAAACAGCCTAAGGAAACTGTTTTGTTGAGCCACTCCAAGAAGCTGGAGCCAGAACTGAGGCCAGGGATTGCCACAGGTGAAGGAGTAACTTCGTGACTTGCATTCAAAAAGGAAAGGAACAGACATTTAGTAAGTGCCTACTAAGTGCCAGTATCACCATTCCCATTTGACAGATGAGGACACTAGGCTCAGTGAGGTCAGGGCACTTTGACTTCCTTGGCCTGATGTGAATAATTCAGGCTGTAGGTTGAGTCAATCCACAGGAAGCAAGAACCACACTTCTGTTTCTTTGGTGTCTCTGTAGCCCTTTGGCCAGGTACACAGAGCACAATGGACGGATCCAACATTGGCCCTCAATGAGCTCCCAGTCTGGTGAAGGATGCGGGCACAAAGACAGACGGTGACAGCCCAGGTTAGCAGACAGGCAACAGAGGACTACTTGAAGGACTGGAGGCTTTGGGGTGGGTGGGCTGACTGAGGGGTCTGGGAATGATAAGCCAGGACTCAGGGCAGATGGAAAGAGGGATGGGCAGCCCAGGCGGAGGGAACAGCATGGACAAAGCCCGAAGGCCCCAGCTGGGGAATGACGGTCCACAGTGCCATGTATCTGTGACATAAGGAACACAAGGGCAGGTGGCAGGGCCACGAACCCAGGGAGGCCCATCCAGGGCCTTCAGTGCCCCATTAAAGTGAGGAGGGCCCTGAATGGGTTTTGAGCTGGGTTGGGGGTAGAGAGCAGGGGAGACCTGATCCCCATTTATGCTTTAGAAAGCTGAGGGTGGGCGGTGGGGAAAGGCCTGGAGATGCAGCCTGAGACTGAGAACCCAAACAGTGAGGCAGCTGGGGCAACAATTTCTGAGAAGGCATGGGACAAGAGGAGGGGCGGTGGCAGGGGTTAGGGAAGGAGGGGACACACACTAGCCATCAGGACTGGGGCCTGACTGGCCAGGGAGGCTGTGGATAGGACAGCAGCCCCAGAGCCTAAGGATTCCAGCTTCAGGAGCCAGCAGGAGTGAGGGGTGATGGGCGAGGCTTGGCTAAGTCGGGACAGGTGGATTCGGGGGCCCAGAAGAAAGGAGACTGGAAGGTGCCTGGGGAGCTGCGCCCAGGGCGGGAAGTGGGGGAGGCGGCGGCCGGCGGGGGGCCGGGGGGGCCGAGCGCGCCGAGCGCCAGCTGAACCGTCCCCAATATTAATGACGGGAGAGAGGGCGAGGGGGCAGGAAATCGGAGCCGGCTCCTGTGGAAGCGGTGACTCAGCGGCCAGCCGGCGGGCAGGAGGGCGGCGGGCGGCGGGGGGGGGCGGCCCAAGGGGCCGGGGCTGCTCGCCTGACCCGGGATCGCCTCCTGGGGTCGGGATGCCGGGAACCGCGTGCGGACGGAGGGAGGGCGCGGCGGGCGCGCGGCGTGGGCACCGGGCACGAGCACGGGCGGGGCGGGGCGCCGGCCGCTCCTGGAAGGAGGACGAGAAAAATGAGCCTAAAACTCAAAGCAGGTTGGGCCTGGGAGGCGGCCCGGGCGGGCAGGAGAACAAAGCGCCTGACGCGGGGCCGGGCCGCGCAGCCACAGCAAACGGCCGGCCAGGCCAGGGGGACCGGCCAGGCCAGGGGGACCCGGCGCCCGCGCCCCGGCCCGCGGCTCCCATCCCCTGCCCCGAGCCCCCTCTCCAGCCGGCCGGCCTCGCAACGGCGGAGAGTGAATCACTAATTAAAACCACTCCTCGGCATCCCGGAGCCGCGCTCTTCGGATTACTATTATTTTGCTCTTTGAGAAGCTGCAGTTGGTGTGGGCAGTGCGGCTGGAATCTTTTCCTTCCAAATTGGGCTTTGAATTCCGCCTAGCTCCAGTGTGGGACCTGGGAGGAGGGCCCAGGATGTGGCCAAGCCTCAGCTTTCTCATCTGTGAAATGGGGATGGTAGGGGTATCAACCTCGTGGGATTATTTGGAAACGTTTTTTGTTCAGTGCCTGGCAGAAAGTAGGTGCTCAATTAACAGAGGCTATTGTTACCGTTGTTGTTAACAAATAAGAACGCGACAGTGCCCTGTCTCAGGTCCTTGGCCTTTTACACTCTCCCTAGCCACTTGGGTGTGGGGGAGAGGAAGCAGAAGAGCTGGGGGATTCAAAAACATGGCTTTAACAAAACTGTGGCCATATTCCTCCGACCCTCAACAAAGTGTAATGAACAACAAATAACCAGCCAGAGCCTTGTCTCCGCATCTCCCTTGGAATCTGGGTCTACCCTCCACCCCGACTCCACCTGTCCAGAGAGAATCTCCCCCCACCCCCCCCAGTTATAAAAGTTGGATATGGGAGGGAGTAAAGCCCCTACAGAGAGAAGGGAACAGAGCACTTGACTCCACCACAGAGCTGCTGCCAGTAACATCTTCCATTTATACACCCAAAGGAAGCAAGTGTGTGACTTTCACAAACACACACACTCAGGGAAAAAAGAGGGGTACCAAGAAGCAGCATTGCTGGAGACTCACAGCCCCCAGCACTTGGGTCCACTCCACTCACACCCACACCCCTGCCCTAATTTGTTACATGAAGCTTTCTTGCCCTTTCCAAAGTAATAAAATCTTCCTGAAATGCTAGAACCGTGAGGCCCAGCGCTGACGAGGCAGCCGGGTTCTGGAGGCCGCTGCTGCAGGGCGCTGTAAACCCCTGGCGACTGTTAAAATGACGGCTGCAGCCACAGCCCTTGGCTTGTCGGTACCCTGTTCCCAGACATCAAGAACACAGAGGTGGGATGCCCCAGAGCACCTCTAGGGTTCTCCCACTACTGAGCCAGCCAGAGCTCCACATATGCCAGGAGAGACCAGGGCCCTGTGTACACCCAAAAGTCACAGCCTCGGCCTGGTGGGCTTCAGGTGCTGAGGCAGAGAAGTGGGGAGTGAAAGGAAGAGATTACAATGAGGAGTTCTCTCTCTCTCTCTCTCTCTCACACACACATACACACACACACACACACACACACACAGACACAGACACAGATACACACGCACACGCTCACTGGGCCTGTTTTCCATCTGGGGCTGACAGGGCCCTGGACACACTGTTCAGGTCCCCAGAGCTCCCAGAGAGGGACCCCAAGTTCCCTGAGAATTCCAGACCATCACTTACCTTCCCCACAAGCTTGCCTTTGCGGTTCATACACAGGTAGAATTCCGTCTCCTTGCCCTTGATCCGGACCTGACTACCGAAGGTGTCTGTCTCCACTAGGAGCTGGGCTTCGAAAGGCAGAAGGAGAAAAAGACACTTTTTTTACCAGGGGCAATGGCTTGGTCTAAAGGCTCAGTGACATGGTTCCTGACCCTATCCCTGGTCCCTCACTTCCCCAAAATTAGGCACAGGGGAGCCTCTGACAGGTCCCATTGGAGCACCCTGCCCCTCAAGCAGGGAGATGGAAGCTGCCTTCACCTGTTCCCCCACTCCAGGATCTTGGCTCCACTTGGGCCCCAGATGGCTCCAGCCAGAGGGGAAGTCCATCCCCTGTGGCTAGATATCAGTGTGCTCTTATCCCCCTCATCACACACCTCCCCCAACCCCTCAACTCCATTCCCCAAAGCAGGACAGCCATACAAATAACCCCATGCCCCAAAACAGGACAGACGGCCACACAAATAACCCCAGAGAAGTAGCAATCTCTGGACTAAGTGGACAGACAGATGCACATGTGTGTGCATACACAAACACACACACACACATACCCTGCATTTGGGACATTAAGCTGTTTCCTCCAAAAGTTAGGTTGAGGCCCCTTCCCCCAGAGCAAACATCTGGAACCCCTGCTAGTGCCCCCTTGACACCTCTGCTCTGGCCTTCAAAGCAGGGAAGGTACAGGGAGGGGAGGAGCAAGCCCCCTGGGAAGGGGCTTATTCCAGGATATTCCACTTCCCTCAATCAAGGCCACCAAAGCTAAGGGGTAACTAACTCCCGTGAGCCCAGAAGTTCCAATCAGGACTCAATTTCCTGTGGTCCAGGGTGGGAGACCCCATGCTAGACCATTCATGCTCCACCAAGCCTCCCTCAGGATGAGGGTGTTCAGAGCTGATCCTCCAAAGCCCTGACTGAACAAGGACGTCGAGTGGCCAAAGTGTGACTGTCCCTTGATTAGGCATGTTGTGTCCAGACCCTTCCCTCTTCCTCTGCCAGTCCACATTTTTCCCCAGTAGGGTGCTCTGTGACTTCTGGTAAGCCATGCACCCTCTCTGAGCTCTCTCTCCTTTCTGGTCTTAAGTCCCTGTGCCTGGGTCCCCACTACCACCTCCCCCCTCCGCAGCTTCTTTTTTGTGCATGCAATCCCCCCAATTCTCACACTTCTTCCCTGACCTTTTGCTTCCCAGCACCTGCCCCTCCCTCACCCACAAAAGTTTAATTTCAGTGGCAAGGGACTTGCTTTTCCATAACAAAAATCATAGCCCCAAATTCCTGAGTACAGTATCCTCGGAGCCACAGAGTGTACCTCAGTGCCCCTAAATTATACCAGGTATGATTTTAATAAAAAAAATTTACAAATATAGACCCTGGTGCCCTGCTGTGAAAATTAAAACCATCTGGAATTCAAGATTTCCAATAATTAATCTAGCCCTCCTTTGACACCACTACAAATTAAAATATGATACTCACCTTTCCAAGGGGGAAAAAAAGAAGAATTTACATAAAATTTAAAGATCTAACAAGAATTTAGTAATTCTGGAAACCAGGGGAGGCACATTCTTCTCTCCACCTTCCCCCCAATCCCTAGTAAACACTGAGTCAGGAATAGTAACCAATGCTGGGATGGGGGGCGGGGTACACACCCTTGATCCTCCCTGTTCCCCTTTAAGTCAAACTCCTATTAGCTACAGGGCCACACATCACCGCAGCTCTGGGACTTGCTTTCTCTGTCTCTTCACAAAGCTCAGGTCCTGTATGGGTCAGGGTTTGGGGATCCAGGACAATGAGAGCAGCATGTGTAAAGGAAAAGAGGAGAGCTTTGGAATACCCAGGTCTGAATGTGAACCCCCATCCCCACTTGGGACTCAGGTTCTTCAGCTGTAAAATGGAGATAATCAGACTTCATCTCTCACAGGTATTGTGAGGATTACACAAAATGCAGCTATAAAGAGCTTCACACCCTGTTCTCAGAGGTTGGGAGGGGAAACTCAGTAACTGTTGTTTACGTTTCCTAAAATTGCAAACCAAACTGTTTTCTGGAGAGGAAAAAAAAACACAGCAAGAAAAAATTGGCTGTATGTACAAGGGGGAGCAGAGCCCGTCTCCACAGGTCTTGCCCTCTTATTGGAGTCTCCTCAGCCTCCCCCATGGCCTCAGGCACCCCGCACTGTGAAGTGCATCAGAAAATGGCTGGGGTTAGCACTCATGGGGTCTGATTCTGTTTCTGGCATTGCCACCCTAGGCTATGTCACCTTAAGCAAGCCACGCTGAGCCTCAGTTTCCTCACCTGTGCAAGGGAGAGGGGCTCAACCCTATTCTGGTTCTCCCTGGAATTGGAGAGTAGGGTCCAGGAGAAGGGCAGAGATGGGGGACTGTAGGAAGCGGATGAAGCCACGAGGCTGGGTCCAGGCAACCCCAAGAGAGTCTGAGGGGGAGATTCTGCTCTGTCTGCCCCTTCCAGCATATACAGCACGTGTGTGTGCCCCTGTCCTCAGGGTAGCTCCTGCTGTGCAACAGATCCCTTGTGAGCTCACTGAAGCCACCCATCCCCTTGAGGTTGGGTGTCTTTGTCCCCATTTTACAGTGTAGGAAAGTGAGACTCAGAGAAGCAACCCGGCAGAAATGGTGGACATCAGGACTGCCTGCAGGAGGCCTGGGCTCTAGGGGAGTGGCCCCCAGCTCTGGAGGGATGTGCCTCCAAACACAGTCCCTCACTATTTATCAGACAGAGCCACTGCAGGAAGCCCTGGCTTTGCTTGAGCCATCCAAAGGGCCAGGGGCTGGAGCTGGACTGCACCTCCACCCGCCGAAAGCCAAACCACCCCCACCCTAGTGAGGGGAGCGTCTGTGCCCGGCCACAATGCCAGGGGAGCCAGAAGTCTGTTCTCCCCCCAACCGCAGCATGCAATGGAGTGACCTAGACTCCACTCAACACATGACATCATGAGGAGGGAGCTGGGCCAGAATTATGTAAAGTCTTTGGGGAGTAATAGCAGCAGCAGTTCTCAGAGAGAGAGAGAGAGAAGAAGAAAGTGAGACGGAGAGAGGGAGAGAGAGACACTACCCAAGCCAGGTTTTCTCCAGACCCTGCCTGGTCCTCAACATCACACCCCCCTCTCATGACCCAAGCCACCAAGACATAGCTCTCAGGAGCTAGAAGCCTCGTCTTGGCTCAGTTCCATTCATGGTGGCTGTACCCGGCCTGGGGAGGAGTTGATGACATTATCTCGCTGTACTCATCAGACTTCCTCACTGCCCTGGCAGGGCCACCGTGCCCTCCAGACTGCACAACACAGGAGCCGCCCCCCTCTGCCAGTCTTGCCCCCCGCCAGTCTTTCCTCCACACATCAGCCAGAGGAATCCTTTCAAAATATAAATTTGATTCTGTCTCTTTCCTGCTGAAAACCTCCCAGTATCCCTGGCCCACTTAGAAGAAAGTGCAGACTCTACTGGGACCACAAGGGGCACATAATCTGGCCTCTGCTGACCAGCCCTGCAGCACGCGAGCCTCCTTGCTGCTCCTCTGCCATGCTGAGCACACGCCACCTCAGGGCCTTTGCACTCGCTACTCCCTCTGCCTGGAGGTCCCTTCGCCCAGAGCTTCCCATAGTCACTTTGCACCTCCCAGGTTGCCACTCAAATGTTACCTCCTCTGAGAGGCCTTCCCTAACCACATTGTCTAATGCTGGCACCAGCCTCCCCCGTCCAGCCCTGCCCCATTTCCATGCTCCATTTCCTCAGAGCTCTCCTCTGAAATGGTCTTATTTGTTACCCTTTCCACTGTCTGTCTCCAACCACCAGAAGGTAAGCTCCAAAGCACAAGGACTTAGCTGTCTCATTCCCCACTGGGATTTCCAGCAGCTAGCCTGTGCCTAGCCCATGGTAAATGTCCAGTAAGTCAGTTTCAATAAATGCATAAACTGCCTTGTGAGGTGGTATGACTGCCACTCTTCAAGAGTTAAAGAAAAGGAGATTCAGGGAGGGGAAGGGACTCACCCAAGGCCACACAGCTGGTAACAGCAGAGTAAGGGTCTGAACCAGTCAATGCCCTTAACCACTCTGCTCCCTCCTGGTGTGACTCCTGGGGTTACACACTCTCTAAAACCCTGGGCTCCCAGCCACTCATCCCCAGCCTTAGTGACAAAGGGAAAAGCCCTTGCTGTGTGGCAAAGGGAAAAACCCTGCCCCTCTCTGGGCTATGACTAGGTAACCTCTAAGGCCTCCTTCAGTTCTGCCCCTCTAGGAAGCATCAGTAACTCACATTTATTTAGAGCTTATGATGTGCTGGGCACTGTTCTAATTACCTGATGTGCATTATCTCATTTAGCCCTTAAGACAACCCTATGAAGTTAGAACTATTGTTATTATCACCATTTTACAGGTGAGAAAACTTCCCAAGGTCACACTTGTTGGACCTAAGATTCAACCCAGGCAGCTGACCCAGAAATCTTGGTCTTAGCCTGTCTATTCCCCCCACCCAAACTCAGGTTGCCGTCCCCATGTGCCTCCCCCGTCCCTCATTTCTTTTAAATGCCTGGAGTAACAATGATAACTTAAAAATTATAATAATAGCTAATACTTTTGGAGCATCTTCCATGTACCAGGCACTGTGTTAAGAGTCTGAACATGGAATATCTCATTTGATCCTCACAACAACCCTCTGAGGTAGGAATTATTATGCCGTTTAACAGGTGAAGAAACCAAGGCAGGTCAGCAGTTAACTAGTAGTTAAATTACTTGCCCAGAGTCACACAGTAGGGCCAGGGTGTAAACACAGGCAGAGTTCCTCCAGAGCTAGTCTGAGACAGAGATTCAGACCGAGGTATGTGGACAGAGTGGGGACAGACATTGTGCAGGCTGGCGCTGTGGACAGAGTGGGGACAGACATTGTGCAAGCTGGTGCTGACAGAAAAGAGAAGTAGCATTGATTGATTGATTCATTCATTCATTCATCCTAGCTGGGCTTCCCAGGGGGAGTCCAGGGCCTCATTTTGAAAACTTTGGGTTTGAAGGGTAGGAAACAGCAGAGAAAAACACAGAGAGGCAGCCAGAGATCTAGAGAGAGACACAGCACAAAGAGAGACAGAGTTGGATCACAGAGAACAGGAGACAGGGTCCAAAGAGAGGGACCCCAAGAGAACAAAACTGTAGAATGGGTTTGTTTTCCCCAAGCCAGGGGTAAATTCCCCAAGACCTGCAAGAACAGCAGGGGAGCTAGAAGCCAGTGAGAGACACCTGGGCCCTGCCAGTCCTCATCCTAGTGCTGACAGAGCTGCTGGCTACTCTCCAGGCATCGTCCTCCAGCAAGGAAATGTCCTTGTCACAAAAGGCGCTGCGAGGTCAAACCAAATCAGTCCTCCCTTCCTTCCCTCTGAAGGTGGACCAGGTCGAGAGGAAGGGAGAGGTGGGGGTTGGGGGAGAAGATAGCCTTTCTGGAGATGTTTCCCCATTGCTATTAAATACACACACACACACACACACACACACACACACACACACACACACACACACACACACACACACACACACACACACACGCTACAGTCTTTTCTCCAAAGGTGCCCATAGTCCCCATTCTCCTAAAGTGTCCCCCAAGGAGGTTTGCAGGCCACGTGGACTCACCAGAAAGGAAGAGGAAAAAATCAATAGGATTGATCAGGAGCTCTATTTAAGCCTAGCTGTACTCTAGTGTAGCCATTTCAGCCATGGGGTCATCAAGGTGTAGGTGGCCATTCCTCACAGGGGACAGAAGTCATGGGATGTGAACTTAGCGGGCAGGGGGGTTAGTCTGAGATATCTATGTCCCTTTCCAGCTGGGAGAGCTCCTAGGGGGAGCTGGGTCCATAGACCAGTGTATCCCTGCTGCATAATGCCAGGCTGGCTGGATGGAAGGATGGGAGGAAGGGAGGAAGGCAGGAGGGAGCATCGATTTGCAGGTGCCCACTGTATCCTGAGCTCTGTGCCAAGCACTCCCTGGAGTATGAAAAGAAGCCCCTACATCCAGGTACACACACAGAGTTAGCTATGCATTCACTCAGTCAAGCTTACACTGGGCACTTCTTTGTAGTTGGCTCTGTGCACTGAGGATGCAGCAGTGAACAGCGGACAAGAAACCTCTACCCTCCAGTTTGCACGCTAACAGGAGAGAAAGATAGCAGAGAACCAAATACATAATAGAATGCCAGGTACTGACAAGCTCTGGGAAGAAAAATAGACCCTGGTGGGTATAGAGATGGGGACTCTGAACAGAAGCCTGGGTGAAGTGAGGGAGCAGACCACGAGGGTGTCAGGGAGAAGAGCATTCCCAGGTTGAGGGCTCAGCACATGTGAAGACCTGTGGACAGGAATGCTCTTGGCATGTTCAAGGACGACAGAAAGGAATGAGCAAGAAGTGGGTGACAGAGCTGAGGTTGAAGCAGTCTCAGGAGCCAGGCCATGCCGGACCTTCTGGCTGATTCGGGGACTTGGACTTTATTTTAAGTGAGATGAGTGCCTTTGTGCAGTGGGGTGACACTCACATTTTGGACAGCTATATGGAGAATGAACTATGGGAGGTCAGACTCAGAGGGTGGGGGTCCCTGCTGCTTCAGCCACAGCAGCCAGCTCAAAGGACCTTGCTCCTTGCTCAGACACAGCCCTCTAGCAAGTACCAGAAGGATGGAAATAGTGACGAGAGAACCCCCTCCCATCCCCAGTACCAGTTCAGCAAAAGTCCTGGAAGGCCCCACACACCTTCCTACATGAGCCACACAAGGCAGCTCCAGATGATGCTTTGAGTGGCCCCATACTTAATTTATTCATTCATCCAGCAACTTTGAGGGGTGGCTGCTCTCTGCCAGGCATTGCACTAGACAGGGGGACATGGCAAAATATGAGACTAGGTCACTGCCTTCAAGGAGCTCACATTCTCCAAGGGGAACCAGCCACATCAACAGATGGCTCCTGTTGGAAGCAGGAGACCACGAGGGCTCAGGGGTGCTCCACCCAGCCTGGAGCTCAGGGAGGCTGCCTGACAGAGCAGAGCCCATGCCAGGGCCCTGGAATAACGGATTCATGCCAGTCTCGAGCTGCAGGAAGCTCAGAGAACTAACTCCACACCCCACACCCACCCATGTTAAAGGTGGGGAAACTGAGGCGGGCTCAGGTCACAAGGAAAGTTAGTGGCCTAAACTAAACTTAGAGTCAGCCCCTAATAAGGACTGGAGGCTCTGGACTGTGAGCTCCTTGAGGGCTGAGATCAGCTCTGTCTTCCTCACCATTGCATCCGTGAGGAAGACAGAAATTTTTGTTCAATGAGAGGACACTAGACTCCACCCAACATGAGGGTCCAAAGGTCCTCCTTCCTCATGTGATCTAAGACAGCAGCCTGAGCAGGGTCAACCCAACCCTGCTGCTCAGAATCATGCTGAAGAAGCCTCTTCTGCCTGCCTCTGACATGCACGGGTCCCACTGATGGGAGGGAGGGGCCACACTTCCTCCCCTAGGGTCCCCTCTGGAAGCCTCAGGAACCAGTTCCTGGAAGGGCAACCTCAACCTGAGCCCATAACGACACCTCTTGCCCACCCCCAACCCAGACAACACTAATGAATTCAAGTGGTTATTATTAATATTCTTGCTTTCACAATCATATCATCTTTGGACATAAGATGATCTCTCATTTCAATTACCCCCATTTTGCAGAAGAGGTTACAGGATCAGAAAAGCTAACTCAGATCCATGGTCTCCCAACTCATAAGTGATTTAAATCCCATCGGACTCCAGAGTCTACATGCTCAGCCCTCAAGATACCATCTCCCTGGCTAGCACGGCCCTTTTGCAGGCCTTCTCTGGGCTTGTTCTGGGCACGGCCAGTCTTGGGCAGCTGGCCTAACTGCAAAATGGGTTTTTCTAATTATTTTTTTCCTGAAGTAAAGAAACCCTCCCTGCTTTCAAAAGAAATCAGGCAGGAATATTCAATCCTAAGTATAATAATCTTAAGTATAAAAGCAGAGTTGCTTCCGCACACTCCCCACCCCCCCTCACCACCCAATGCTAAAGTCCTCACCACTCCCTGCACATGGGCTCAGCTGGCCCCAGGCTCTCCCCTTCTAAGGCTCCAGCCCCATCACCTAGAAGCCCTGTTCCTGCAGCCAGGAGGAGCTGACACCTCCACCCCCCCTTCACATCCCAGGCTCAGGAGCATCATCCTCAAAGGCAGCTACAGTGGGGCCTTCTCATCCCACTTGGCAAATGAAGAAGCTGAGCCCAGAGCTGGAGACTCTTGCACCAGGCTCTGCAGGCTGCTCAGGGATAAAGCTGCAACTGGGACCCAGGTGTCCTGTCTCCTGGTCCAGTGTTGGTCTTTGAGGTGGCAATTGCCTGCAGGACAAAGGTGACCAGGACCAAGGACAAAAGGGGAGAGGCTGATATAATCCCAGGTGGGCATGGTTTCCCCGCTTCAGCCCTCCGCCTGCCAGGTATCCCACTAATTAAGCCTCCAATCCTCTGGCCAGCTGTCTTCCCCCTCCAAAGCCCAGGCCAAGGCTAAGAAAGCCCCTCATTCCTGTAGCAGCCCACCCTTAGGGACCTCAGAGTGCTGGGAAAAGTTTAGGGGGCCACAGGGAGTCCCTCTGGCAGAGTACTAAGGTGCAGAAGCCCCACTGGCATCTATGCAGATTTCACCAGAGGACCACCCACTGCTGCAAAGCAGGCCAAGAGCCCCTGGCAGGGCACCTGGATAAAGCAGGACCCACAGCTTGAGCCCACAGAATCTGGTGCCTCAGGATGCTGACCTTCTACAGACTCACACTTGAGATCCAAGTGTTTGTGGGGATTCCAGGTTCCAGGTGTTTATATGGATCCTGTTTATACCTGGTGTTTGCTGAAATTCTGAGACTACATGTTATAAAATTATGTGACTCTAAGTGTGCATTACAAGTCTCAGACTGCATTGTTCTTTCATCTGGATGAAGACCTGAGAAGAAGGACAGGTTCCCGAACCATCCCGGGCCCTCTGGCCACCCCTCCCCCAGAGGCAGGGCCGACTCTTAATGCATATCGAAGGAACAGCCCCATCCTCCTGCCCCAGCTTGGCCACATAAATCACCTTCCCAATAATATTTATATTGATTATCTAGATTGGAAGCCTCAATTGGTTCCATTGTCTCACTTCCTCTCCCAGGGCTCACAGATGGGGTCCCTTAGCCTCATCTGTGTTTCTAATGCAACATTTAAATGGAAGAGCAGCAGCCAGCAAGGCCTCATGCTGCCCTGGGTGCTGGGGGGTTGGAGGAATACATAAACATATTCCTTGAGAGAGGATGATTAAATACTAGAGTTTGTGGAGCTGGAAGAGAAGCTGAGCTGGGCAAGTCCCTGGATCCTCAAAGTGTGGTCCGTCAGCACCACCTGGGCCTTTGTCAGAAATGCAGAAGCTCAGGCAGGCCCTGCCCTAAGCCCACTGAATCAACATTTGACAAGATCCCTTGGTGACTCCCACAAACATTAACATTTAAGAAGCACTACTCTAGCCCAACCCTTGTATTGTACAGAAGAGAAACGGAGGCCCAGAGAAGGCAAAGGGCTCGTCTGAGGTCACACAGCAGGTAAGATCCCTGAGTTCCCAGTTCAGACAGAGGAAATGAGAGAGCAAGTGCCTTCTGGAGTGAGGGGCCGGCCATCCCTGGGCTCCTCTTCCTCCCAAGTTCCTGCCTTGTGTCTTGGTGTGGACAGATGGTTCAGACCGGAGTCTGACCCTCCTGTACTCTCTCAGCCTGGAGGGGCCAGCGAGAGCTCCGGGGACTCCCCAGGAGGGCACCTCCTCCTGCCCCAGCCAGCCAGCTGCCCCTTCCCTGGCAGCAACTGGACAGCAGCTCCCAGGGAAAACTACCACCTGGGTCTGCCCAGCACAGCCAGGCGTCCACCGAGGGGGGCCACAGAGAGACGGAGGCCCCAGACAGGTGACCAGCAGAGGGCCTGAGAGAGGCGGGAGCAGGGAAGCTGTGTGGTCAGAAGGAAGGAGGCCAGGAGAAGGACAGAGATGGTGGGGAGGGGGAGAGAGAGAGATGGACAGAAACAAAGAGGGAAGGGGTGAGAACCAGGAAGGAAGAAGGGGAAAGAGCAGGAGGGGAGGCAGCTGGCCTGGAGGTGTGGGAGCCCAGCATGGCCCAGCCCTGCGCTGCCCAGCCCAGCCCAGCCCCCAGTGATGGTGCAGCTGCCACACTTGGGCCCTACCATGAGGTCAGTCCTGCCCCGGGGCTGAGGGAAAATAAATGGTGTCCAAGATAAAAGGTCCAAGAAATTATTTGTCTTGTTGTCAAGTCCTGACTGCAATGGGCAGGAGCCGGCAGGCAGGCGGAGCACCCTCCCAGAAACCAAGGCTGGTAGGCTCGGCTGCACACGCAGCACCCCGGCCCCAGCATGTGCCTTGGCCACCTAAGGCCCCACCTCCCCAGGCCGAGGCTGGAGACCTGGGGTACCTCCCACAACCTGGGCCTGAGAAGGCAGAACGGGGTGGAGGCAGGTGCTTTCCTGGCTGTGAGGGGTAAGGACCAGGAGGCCTCACAGCAGCCCTGCCTTTTTTTGCCCAACTACTTTAAAAAATAATCTACACGGTAGGTATTTGCTCAACGTCTGTCTCAGCCAGATCCCCTCCAAGCCCTGGGAAGGTGGAGTCTTATCTGTTCTGCTCAAGGCTGGCAGAGGGTCTGTGTGGGTTGGGGGCTTGGGGAGGAGTGAGTCAGGGTGTCTTGCTACTCCCAGCCTTTTGCAGAGACAGCATGGAGGAGGGGGAGAGGGTTCTCAAACAACCCAGAGGAGGGCTGGGCAGTTTCAGGGTCAAAGGCAGGTCAAGGGAACCATGTCCCAAGGTGTTATGAGCACCCACGCCTTGCAGTTGCACACACTCAAGCTTGAAGCACACACACGCACACCACCACCAGCAGCACCCAAAAAGCGTTACCCAGAGGCTCCTGCCCCTCGAAGTGTTTGAACCCAAGGCTGGTGAAGCAATGGCATAAGGGACAGACACCTGCTTTAGGCCATCCCCAGGTAAGCCACCCATACTCACAACAAATGCCACTTATAGAGCATTTATCAGCAAAAGCACTTTTTATTCACATCTTCAGTCAGTAATCCTGATAAGCCTCTCGAGGATTCACTATTGCATCCCCATTTTACAGATTAGGAAACTGAGACCCGGAAAGGCTAGTGCTAGGTCCAAGATCATACAGCCAGGACATGGCAGAGCTGGGATTTGAACTTGAGGTCTCTGAGGCTGGAAGGAGTGTGCACACAGTGGGGGATGAGGGGGCTGGCACATACCATACTTGTCTCCATCCTCGCCACGGGCACTGATCCTGCGGCCCAGGACCTGGATGTGTTTCCCACTAGTCCGGCTGTAGAGCTGGTACAGCCGCAGCTGCTTACGGCTCACATCGTCCCGAGCCCGCGTCTGGTTCTCCACGTGGATGCGGAAGTCTACAATCTCCTCGGCCACCAGCACCTGGGCAGGGAGAAGGGAGACAGTGAGCCACGCTGGAAGTCCTGGGTCTCCTGCATGTAGGAGCCTGCCACATTCACAACAAAGAGCAAGGGTCTCCTCCACACTGGCTCTGGCCCAGGACTTGGCACACACTCATAACCACCCCATTACCACCCCCATTTCACAGATGAGGCAACTGAGGCTCAGAGAGGTGAGGTAAGTTGCCCAAGGTGGCCCAGCCAGGAAGTGGCAAAGCTACGAATCAGGCCTAGGTCCATTTGACAACAAAGCTTGTTGTCTTTCCACCACAGCCCACATTAAAGCAAGAAGTATGGAGCAAGGGCTTTCTGTGTGACATTGACATACAGTTTGTTCTGCCTTAGATGCTTTCTTGGTAGGACGGAGGAGCAGAACCCCTTACCCTGATTACATCCCAGGGTGGCTGTGAGAATAAAGTGAGCAAATGTACTAAAATCAATCTGGAGAGGGGCAAGGAATGAGAGGTACACAGAACCCTGTTTGGGTCCACAGCAGGGAAGAAGGGAGGCCTGGGAGTCTCATCCCGGGAACTGAAGGGCCGGAGTCCACTGGAACTTTGCCCCTGCAGCTGATGCTGGGGTGGTGGGGGGGTGCTCCTCCTCATTCCCCAAGGTTCCTCACGCTCACTCCTACACCAAGCATTTGCCCTCACCCAGGCCCCTCTTGGAGAAGCCTTTGCTTTGCATCAGCCACCAAAATTCCCTGTATCCCTCGAGGTCTGTCCACAGCCTCTGGGAAGCCTTCTCTGGTTACGCCAACACCTCTCCCTCCACCTCCCTTCCTCCCACATGGCCTCTTATCTGGACAGTGTGCACCTGCCTGCCTCTCACTGGCCCCTGCTTCCACTCTGGCCTCTGCTAGTGCATCCCCACCAAACCCAGCCCCCTTGTATAATCAATCCTTCCTCTCCACACTCCCCAGGGTTTCCATCACAGTTGGATAAAGGTCCTCACCAGGGCCTGCAAGGTGAGCCCCCTTCTTCTCCTGCCACTCCCAACCCACATTCTACACTAGCCGCCTTACCATGCCTCTGAGCATTCCAATTCCAAAACACACTCTCGCCTCAGGACCTTTGCACTCACTCTTCCCTCTGCTTTGATGTTCTTTCCCAGATTGTTACATTCTGGCCCCTCTACTTCACTCAGATCTCTGCTCAAACATCACCTGCACACACAGGCCTTTCAGGACCTCTCTAAGGCAGCCCTTACCTCTGTCACTCTCCATCCCTCCAGCAAGCTTTGTGCTTCTTTCTAGACATACCATCTGCTTATTTGGTTTTTGTCTGTCCCCCTACTCCCCACTAGACTGGCAGTACCATGAACACTGCAGCTGTCCCTTTCTTTTTTCTCTTTTCCCAGCACCTAACACAGCAGAAACTCAAGCACTTGTTGAATGAGTGAATGGATGGATGAATGAATGAATGCACAAATGAACATTGAAAAGACTTGGAGTCCTGTCATGCTATTTAGCATTAAATTAGGTTTTCCTATGCCCTGCTAATTGTATGCATGTCCCAGCCCTTCTTCACCATAAAGCTGAGCAGTTCCTGAAGCCCAGGCAGCATTCTGGGTTTGTTCTGTGTGCCCAAAATGGCTGGCACAATGCTAGGCACAGGACCCCATCCCCACACTAACACAGCCCCTCCCAGCCTAGGGCAGAGTTCTCAGGACCCTGGCTGCCCAAGCATCTGTCTCACCCCTCAGCCGTGAGCTCCCAGGGACTGTGTTTCCCTCATTGCTACAGCCCACACACAGCCCGGGGTCTCTGTCCCCAAGATGACCCCCCTGTGCCCTGCAACCCCAGCCCAGGCCCCACAGATGCTTCAGTGGAACAACGTTACCGAATCTTCACAATTATCCTTGGGGCGGAAGCTTTATCCCATATTACATATGAGGAAACTGAGGCTCCATAGCTGAACTAACAAGAACAGGGGCAGGCAATGCCAGAGTTAACCCCAGTTCTCATGGCCCCAAAGACTGTGTTCCCTGCACACCACCCCTGTAGCACAGCCCCATGCCGCTGCCCTATGGGCCCTGCCTGCCCCACCAGCACCTTCAAAAGCTGCCCCCAGGTTCATAACCCAGGGCATGCCACTCTCTAGCTAACGGACCTTAGGCAAGTGACTAACCTCTCTGTGCCTCAGTTTCCTCACCTCTAAAATGAGGGTGACGGTAATGGCACCCACCTTGGGGGCTGCTGTGAATATTACAAATATGAAGTAGTATATTAAATGCTTAGAGTGGTGCCTGGCACGAGTGCTCAGTAGGGGTAACCACCGACAGAATAGAAAGGAACCCTTTTTGGAGGCTCTGAGTGAAGCCCCACAAACCAATTACCGTTTGGGAAGATGTTATTGCTTTTGATGGTCCCAACAACCCTGCACCACGGGAACACTTATCACCCCCATTTAACAGATGTAGAAACTGAAGGTCAGAAAAATTAAGTCTGTTGTCCTGAGCCACACAGCCTGGTGGGGCAGGGCCTAGCCTACTGACCACAAATGTGTAACTAACTTTCACCGCCCTTCAACGGCCAGCCCAGCACTATGGACAGCCTGAATCTGATACCAGGACCTGCCCCGCTTCACATCCTGATGCTCAGTAAGAAAACTCCAGCACCCCTGAGGCCATGTCTGGCGGGCATTTGTCCTGTAGACCCCCACCCATGGCCTTCGACCTTCCTGGAATGACTTCCGGAGGCGACTTGGTCCTGTCACCTCCCCCAGGGGCAGGCTTTTGGCATCCCTCCCTTTCCTCCAACTCTCCTCCTGCTCACAGGAGACCTTATCGAACAGAGGTCAAACCAATCTCCTCACCCTAGGTCCCCAAGGGGAGCTGCCCTGCCCCAGAAGCCAGCCTCCCATTAATGATTTTCTACCTGGCCCACTGGACAGAGGCAGCGTGGGTGACTCAGGGTCAGCAGGGGCTATCAGGTGGCCCTTCCCCAGGATGTGGGGGGGACAATCCATCTTGCCCAGCTTCCATGATTTAAGCCACACTCTGTGGCCAGATCAATCCCAAGGGAGGTTGTGGGGTGGCCTCTGACACGGAAACGACCTGTCCTCCTGAAGAGGCAAGGTGTACCCCTGGGCCCCCTGGGAAAGATCTTGGGGGGCTCCAGCCTTTGCACAGGCTGGGTCCTCTGCTCAGGCTCCCCACCCCTTCTGCGCATTGTCATCTGCCTTCAGGCGAGGCCTCCTCTGGAAGCCTTTTCTGGCCCCCACCTCCCAGGCGGGGTTAGGCCTCTGGACACTCTACTGCAATGGCTTATTGTCCTGAGTCCCGTGTGTCAGGTTCATCCCTGGATCTCAGCTCTGCCCCCGGGAGGTGCTCAGCAAATGCTCACCAAATGGCTGTGGCTAAAAATGAGAGAAACCTGGAGGCCAATATCGGCCCCACCACTTACTACCCAAACAAGCAGAGTGCCCAACAGAGGAATGACAAGGGACATTTTCAAAGCTTTGTTTGCTAAAGCTTTCCTCTGCTCCAGGCACTTGCTAAGAAGCCCTCTAGATATGGTACCTCATCTAATCCCACCAACCCGTGGGGGTGATCACCAGTTAGAGCCCATTTTACAGATCAGACCACTGAAGCCAGCTCTCCAGGTCCACGGAGCTGGTGCACGGGTGAGCAGAGCTCCAGGGTTCAACGCCAGAGCTCACGCAAAGCAGGGCTACCTGGGAATATTCATTTCTCCTCTTTTCCTGCTAGCTGGGTGGCAGGTCACTTGGCTTCAGTGCCCTGAAAGGGGGCCTATCTTCAAGGCCTTCCCAGATCAGCCACAGATGCTGTCTGCCTGGTTGACACCCCTCCAGGTACACAGTTATCAGGGTGTTGAAAAGCTATGGTGTGAAGAAAATCAAATTGCTGCAAGTCTTGCAAGGTGAGAAGGGTTGGCACATAGAGGATGTCTCCTTCTACCAGGGGGAAGGTGACTTTGCTGCTCCACCTACCCTGCACACATACACATGTACTATCTTTTGGGTCAAAGCAGCTTTTCCCACAGCAGGGTGGCCTATAGTCCCCCTGTAGCCTGAGACCCCCAACTACCTCCATTCAACCCTTCCCCTGCTCTGAGGGCTGCAGCTCTGCTGGAAATATTCATTCGCCAATCCAGGAGCTGCACAGAGGCAACAAGAAATCTTCCCCCAGGTCTGCCAAGGTCCTGGACGTGGCACTCAGTGGGACCTAGCATATCCACCTGCCTGCAGTGTCATCCTCATCCAGCGCAGCTCATAACGCACGACGTGACGCCAGCTCCCTGCTCAGAACCCTGCCACAGCTCCCCGCTGCCTACAGGATGACGTCTAGGTGTCATTCTGACTATCTAGCCCCTCCTACCTTCCAAGCCTCCTCTCCTAGGCACTGTGGTGGGAACCTGCCAGGGGGAGAGAAAAGGGTGGGGCGAGCCCCCAACACAGTGCCAGCTTCCAGAGGTTGATCAAGGTACCCTTCCTCCCCCCTACCATGGCACCCAACGGCCACCACTGCTTTCTCTGTCCTGAAGATTTCAGCCTCACTGGCCCACTCACAGCTCTGAAAAGCGTGTTTGGAGGCTTCCTATTTCTTCCCGGCCCAAATTTCCCGCCCACAGACATCCATCACATCACACATCACCTACATGCACACACAGCCTAAACACACACTCACCCCACGCATGCATCAACAACACAGCAGCTCTCACTAACAGACCTTATGTGTTACCCAGCTCCACCCACAATTGCCACCTGACTTGATTTCTTTAACCCTCGGTTTCCTCGTCAGCAAAATAAGGATTGTTTATAATATCTATCTCGGAAAAACATTACAAGAGTAACAATAGCCACTACTTTTTTTCTTTTCTTGTCTTTAGTTTGGTTTTGTTTTTTAAACAGCCACTACTTGTTGAGTGCTTCCTCTGGGCTAAGAACTACTTTAGGTAAATGTAATCCCCACAACAACCCTAATGAGTTGCTATGATTATTATCTCCATTTTATAGATGGGGAAACTGAAGCTTGGAGAGGTCACATCACTTGTCCTAAGTCATAGAATTGGTGAGAAGAGAAATTAAGTTCAAATCCAGCTCCCCCTCGGTCTGGAGCCCAGGCTCTCCACCACTTCACCCATGCCTGCCTACGGCTGCCGTTCTCTCTTCTCTTCCTCACCCACCTCCTTTCCACTATTCCAGGACGTAGCTGGAGAAGTGGGGAGGGAGACTGTCCAGGAAGGGCTGGAATTCTCTCCCTCCACCCAAGTCAAGAGGATGGGGTCCCACTGCCCCCTCCCACCCAGTCCCCGATCCTTGAGGCCTCATGCAATCCATGCCCCTGTCTCCAGGCAGCCTGCCCAGAAAGGGAGGGTCTCCCTGGTCCCTGGAGGAGCAGCCCACAGAGTTCCGGCCACATTCCATCACCGCCTGCCTCCCCCAGCAGCAGCATCGGGCCAGCTGTGCTGAGGGCTTTGAGAGTGTCTCCAAATTCTGGATTCAAACCTGAGACCTTCATCCCCTCCAGGCACAGTCCCTGGTAAAGTCAGTCTCCTCTCCACCCCAAAACACAGCTCCCCAAACTCTTCCTTAAGAGCGGCCTGGACTCTGTCAGGAGTTCTGCCCATGACAATGCTCCCTGTATCACCATAATCGAGACTGAAACTCACATTGACTCCCACTTGCTGGTCACTTGAACTTGTCAGGCACCATCTCCTTAGTCCTCACACAACCTGAGCAGGTCAAAACCATTACTATCCCTGTGTTCCAGTGACAAAGGAAGACACAGAGAGGCCAAGGGACTCACCCAAGTTGTACAGAAAGTGACAGAACCAAGATCTGAACCCATCTCTGGCACTGAAGCCCATGTATTTCCCACAGCTGGCACCCATGGACAGAAAGGGGAGCAGAGGGCTGGCCAGTTAGCTCAGTTGGTTAGAGCGCAGCCTGGTAACACCAAGATCACGGGTTCGGATCCCCACGCTGGCCAGCCACCAAACAAAAAGGGGAACAGGAAAGCCGGGTCCACCCCAAATCTGAGCTTGGCTCAGATCGGCAACACCACCCTCCCCTCAGCCCAGTCTTATGGCCTCTCTCCTGTCACACTCCCCACACCCAACTCAACCAGGATGGACAGTGATGCTGCTAAGGGCCTTTCCCCACCCCCAGCCTGTCCATTAAGCTCCCTGGGCTATCAGTGTATTGATTGGCAGGGCTGAGCCATCAGCATGGGGGAGTGCTGCAGGATGGGGGCAGGGCCTGAGGGTCAGCCTCCCTCTCCCCATATATCAGCTTCTTGTACAGATCGTCAATATGGGTGCCGCTGCTGTGGGCACTCAGCCCAGGAGTCAGCCTGGGGGTGGGGTGGGACCTGTAAAGACCCATGTCCGCTTTTCTTCCTCCCTTTCTCCTTCCGCCAATCCCTGCTTCAATTCCATCTCCCTTAAAGCCTTTGGCTGTAAGGCCATGCCAACAAGATAACAACAAGCCCTTTACTCTGGCACTCAATGCTCACCACGGCCTCTTCCATCACCTCCATTCCTGCATTCCTGCCCTTGACATTCCAGCCACCCCACCCAGCTTGGAGCTCCTTGAGCAACCCAGGCTGTTTCCTGCTTCCAGATAGCACTGTTCTGTGTACCCGCATGTCTTTTCTTTACACACATCACACACACACACACACACACACACACACACACACATCTCACACACACACAGAGGCTCACAATGTTCTCTTCACCTGGCTTGCTCCTATTTCAAGATTCAAATGGGGCATCTTCCCTGGCCAGATCCTCTCGCCCCAGAGTTTGGCTTCAGGGCCCTTCATCAGAGTATCCACGGCACTCTTGATCTCCAGTTCCCCAGCACATATTTGAGTGCCTACTGCTTACCTGGTCCTCTGTATCTTTCAAGTCCCCAATGGCTGGACAGGTGCCAAACCCTTGTGCTCCAGCACCTGGCACCAGGAGAGTGGGCAGGAGGACTCAGTCCAGGTCCCTGCCCCTAGAGAAGCCCCAGTCCTCCAATCACTGATCCAAATTCATCCTGCATGCCAGGTCTGTGCCAGGTGCCACAGGGCCTGCAGCATGGGTCAGTCCTGCCCTTGACTTCCAGGAACCTGTGAGCTGGCAGACAGCAAACCTCAAGACACCCAGAGTCAAATGCAACACTGCAGCTCACATCAACTTAACACTTATAATGAGCCAGGCGCTGTGCCAAGTGCTTCCCCCAGGTGACCACTATTCACCCTACAGCAACCCCAACAGGGAGGTTCTATCGTGATGGTGCCCATATTAACAATGAGCCGGAGAGAGGCCAATCAACTCATTCAATCACACAGCTACAGGCTAGTTGTGGCTGAGGCAGGGTAGGACCCAGGTAAGCTGGGTCTAGAAACTGAGCTCCTATCTGTCTCTATGAGCTCTAGCAGAAAGTGCACTGTGTCAGAGGACAATGACAAAGTGCTACAGGATTTCAAGGCAGAAGGTGCAACAGTGGCGGGGGAGGGTGACAAATAAAGCTGCCCAAAGTGTCTGCCATCTCTTCACAGGGAACACTTTGAGGATAAAGCTGAAGCCTTGGATATCTTCTTCATTCCATTCAAAACCCAGTCCAGAGCCAGGCATGCAGAAGGTGTTCCATAAATTTTTGTAGATTGCTAATAAGGAGCAGCATCATATTTGAGTGCCTACTGAATACCTCGTCCAGAATATGGCTTCAATTACTTGTACCAACAGGCCTGGGGAGTGGTATTATTATCCCTATTTTGCACATGATGGGGAAGTAGAGACTCAGAGAGGTTAAAGACCTTGCTCAAGCCACACAGCCTGTGAACTGTGGAATGGCAATGAAATCCAGACCTAAGTCCAAAGCCTATGCTCCCAACTCAGACTGGAAGAGGCTGATGTAGCTGGTCCAAGGAACACATCCATCCCAGCTTTCTCCAGCACCCCACAGCACATTATGTTCCCAACATACACATAGCATATAATTGATTGAGCAATTACTAGTACTCAATTATTTATTGAGTGTCAGCCAGTGTGCTATCTACTCTGTGTGTAATAATCCCATTTAGTTCTCACAATAACCCTTATGAAGTAAGTACTTCTCATTGCCCCATATTATAGATGAGGAAAACCAATGTGCAGAGGGTTGAAGGTTAAGGAATATCTGCTGAACAGCTAGCTACTTAGCAGCACAGCCATGATTCAAACCAAGGTTTCTCCTACACCAAAGCCTATGCATTCCTATCCCCATACTCAGGCCCACACTAAGCCCTTTCCAAGGCCAGATGGCTCTCTCCAAGCCCTGAACACATGGACAGGGCCCTTGGTACTGCCCTTCCCTTCTGTGCTCTGACACGGATCCTTGTGAGTTGGGGGCAGAGCCAATCCAGCAAAACCTAGGGAGCACACAGAGGCTCATCAGAGCAGCCCTAGCCTACAGAAAGGAGGCATCCAGCACCTCCCCTACCCCTAGTGACCAGGAGGTGGCAGAGCCCCCAGGAAGGAGTATGTGTTATACCTGACAAGGCAGGTGAAGCTGCCTGGAGCAGAGACATAGGAGCTAGGTCTGCAGGCACAAACAAGAGTTCACAGCTAAGCACTGCCCTTCCCCCAGCCACCTGAGGAAGTAGGACTGTCTTGTTGGTTGGTTTTTTTTTTTCCCATTTTTCATGTGCAAAAGCTGAGACCCAGGGAGGTTAAGTAACTTGCCCAAGGTCACACAGAAAAAAGAAAGCAGACCACAATTGGAACCAGGCGGGCAGACTCCAGAGCTCTCATCTTGCCTTTTAATAAGCCCTGGTCCTAGAGCTGCCAGACGCAGAGTTGAATCCAGCTCTGCCTCTCTCTTGCTGTGAGATCAAAGGCAGGTTACCATATGCCCAGTCTTCCTTTTCTTCATCTGCAGAATTCCCTAATTCCAGGCTTGTTGTGAGGCTTGACCAGGATGACATGTGAATGCACCTGGCACATGGTGAGCACGTAATACCTGGTGGCCACTACCAGTATGCTGCTGTTGTCCTTACCCTTACAGACCTGTACCCCAATTTTCCACACTCACAACTTTCCTGCTAGAGGACTAGGTCAGAACCAAAAGGTCCTGCTGAGGATGGAAGTTTCCTCCCTGTCCCACTCCAGTCTCCTTTTGGGGGCCCAACGTGCCTCTAGAGCTACCTGGGGCAGGGTGGAGGCAGCACCTGTGACCCAAGCCCACTGACACTGGTGGTGCCAACCACAAGAAATTCTAAAACTTCACCTCTTTATCTCGGAGCAGGTGACACTCTCGGGCTGCAGGAATGCTGGCAGGGTGCCCTGCCCCCCAACCCACACTGGGAAAGAGGCTGGGAGGGGAGTACAGCATTCCCCAATCCCAGTCCCACCCCCAAACACCCATCTCTAATTCTGGGACCCTCTCAGATCAGTACATTCCATGAGGATCAGGGCCTGCAGACTCCGAGTCAGATGCCCTCCACCCCAGAGATCCCTAACTGGGCCCTGATCACTCTCCCTCACCCACACCCACATCCCAGAATCCAAACAGGAACTCTCCCCTTGAACCCCTAGCATGCCTCTTGGCACTCTGTCTCCCCACCGGTATTCTTTCTGAATAATTTCAGGATCCTTTCTGAAAAAGTCAGCTTGGCATGGTAGAAGGAATACAAGATCCTGAAACCAAAGTCCTGGGTCTTAGCCATGGCCTTGAACAAATCTCTTCTCACCTCTGTGACACAGTTTCTCCATTTGTAAAATAGGAATATTACTCCCTCTTCCCTCAGCCTCCTTGTAGAATGGTTGGAAAAATGAAAGAAGCTTCCTGATATAAAGGACACTTTGAAATTCTTACAAGTAGTGCCTTTTTCCCATAGGCAAGTCACTGCTCTCCAGCCTTGGTTTCCCCCTCCATTAAATGGGAGGAAGATGCACCCTGCCTCACTACACCTCACGGCAGCAGCACCGCTGGGAAAAGAGGTGTGCAGTAAACAAACGCCTGTTGATCTGGCACTTTCCCTCTCTAGACCAGAAGCTCATTGAGGACAGGGACTGATTAAGTCTTATTCCTAAGGCCAGCAAGAAGCAGGCTCCCAGCAAGTCCATACTAAATGAATACCTGGCAGAATGGATAGATGGATGATGTTGCTTTAGGAAATTAAAAGTGCCATCCAATAAGAGAGCTTCCCATCCTCCTCTTGTCCCAAAGGACACTGTCTCCAGCTTCCCCATCCTAACCAGCTTGAAAGAGGGATCTAAACCTCGCTGAGGAGGCTGGGGGTGGGGCAGGTAGTCAGGCTGAGCAGGGGACGTGGAAGGAAACTTCCAAACTTGAACGCCTGGAGTGGTGAGAGAGGAAGTAGTGCTGCAGGAGGGATAAGAGGCTGGAAGAAGCCCCCCGCCCCCTGCCCTGTCCCGCCTCATGCCTGGCCTGTCTGGGGAAGGCCAGGACCTACCCGAGCCTGGCGGCAGGAACAATGTCAGGCAGGTGCCAGCCGAGCTGCGTGAAAGACCCAGCCCGGTGTCATTGTCAGAGCTCAGCCAAGTGCAGAAAAGCAATTTACTGGTCACGCCGCCTGCTCCCCGCGGAAATTTTTAAAATTCTTCCGATTTGAGCTATCTGCGGTGTCCCGAGTCGTGTGGAGAAGGGATGAAGGGATTTTATTAAATTCCGAGCTTCCCGCTTCCCGGGGTGGCCGGCGGGTGAGGGCGGGGCTCACCACATTGGGGGTGGGGAGAAGACGGTGTCTGGCATTGAGTGTGCTCATGGAAATGTCGCTGGGGGCGGGGACCCATTCTGGGTGGCTGATGGATTGGAGGAGGGGAGGAGCCCAGAAACTCCACTGCTAAAACAGACCCATCCCCAAATCCCTGAGGTGGGGGAGGGAAGGGCATAGGTGTATTCCTTTCTCAGGAGAGCAGTGTGCCTTCCAGGGTGGGTGAGAATTTGCACAACTTCTACCCCTATCATGTATCAGTTTAACCTATGGCCACTCATTTGACAAATGATGCAACTAAGATACACAGATACGGGAGGATAGAGCTGGGATTCAAGCCTAGTCCACCAGATTGCACAGCCCAGAACACTTCCCACCATGTAGGGAGGCCTCCTGGCCCCTGCTTGCACCAAAAGTGCTCTAACTGCTACCCTCTAAGCACACCATACCCCAGATGTAGCCACTCTCCCAGCCTCTGCCCAGTGCTACCTTAGCAGGGAACAGATTTCAGACTCCTGGCAGCTAATGCCACATGGGTCCCACCCCTCATCTCTACCACTAAAGGCCACCCCACCTAGGTTCTTGGAGTGCAAATGGGGACATGAGCCTGCCAACCTTGCCCGTTACCCCCTACAGTAGCATTTCTTCATCTTTTAGGGATCACTGGTAATTTTGAAAGTCTATGGGGAGTTGAGAACCATTTTTCAGACACAGCACATTCAGGCACTTTTTTGTACACATTTCAGGGGCATCCTCCCCCCCCATCCCATTCTTAGATACTCAAGGGTGCACGGTGCATGGACCATTGGTTAAAAACATCAGTCCTGTGACAGTTTGAATGTGGAAAGGCTAGAGGGGACAACGTGGCAAAGAAAGGGGGAAGGTAGGAGAGGGGAGAGAGGATGCAAACCACCCAGCTCTTTACTAAGATGCTGGCTGTAGCTGTGGCCAGGGGGTGGAAGTGGGATGCAGAATTCAGATCCCTCCCTTGCATCCCCCAGGAGAACACAAAGACCACACAGCAACCCCTCCTGGGCCCCACTTCAAGAAAAACCAAGAGCAGCAGTCATCCAGAGGCTTTGGCAACAAGGTGCACAGCCACCCCCCTACCTGCATGCCTACTTCGTCACTCCTCAACTCCAGGTTCAGCACTCCAGAAAAGAGCTCTCACCCAGGGCAGACAAGTAGACCCCCTGGAGTGACCCTGAGGCCTGCCCTATGGGGACTCAGGGGCAGACTAGGCAGGCCATGGCTGGCACTGGCCTCTCTCTCTGACACCATCCCTTCCCCACCCAGTCCCCCCCATCACCACACAGGGTCACATCTGCTCTGGCAAACAGTCAGTCTTAAGTTACTGACTCCAGTTGTATTGATTCAAGGAGTCACTAGGGACCCCAGACTGGCCAACAGGAGGAAGAACCCATCAGTCTGTCCATCCATCCATCCTTCCAGCCCCAGCCCCAACTGGCTGCCCCCAGCTCAGAGCATGAGGGTAACAATCTTCTCCCTAAAGTGAGAAGAGAGGTAAGCAGACCCACCACCACCACCAACACTGCAAGAGGCTGCTGAGTCTCAACAGCACCCAACTCCTGTAACACCCCTTGTACCGGAAAACTGGGGGAACCACCATTTTCCCATGCTCAAAGCTCTCTCCGGGCATCTCCAGAATCCAGAGGCTATGGTCTAAGCATCTTCTCTAACCCTATAAGGACACCTGCCTTTAATCGAGAAGGGGAAGGGGCAGATAATCCTCTTTTGGCCTGTCTCTAGCTTCTCCTAGGTCCCCTCCCTTGCAACTCTAGGTGGGTGGGGGACTTGGGCAGGTGGTGTTTCCTGTCCCCTAGGCCTACTCCCCCCACCCACCATGCTGAGGCAGCCCTGGTCTGGTTCTAATCGGGACTGAAGTCGGCTCCTTCTTTCCCTCTTCTCTCTCGCTCCTAGCCCCCCGCCCCCTTCATTTCCACGGCTTTGGAAGCCAGAGCGTTCCAACTGTCTGCGTGCCAAGACCTTCCCGAGTCTGAAAGCTGCTGAAGTAACAGATCAGATTTTAGCAAGTGCTTTCCAGGCTGAGCGCCAAGCCCTCTTCTGATTCACAGAGAGCAAAAGCGAACGGGGAGCAGGCGGAGAACCAGCCGAGGGCTGCACCACCTTGGGCAAGAGCTTTCGGAACAGGGCCCGTTCGGGAGCAGCCTCGCGGGCAAACTTGCGGGCAACGGCCCCTCGGCCTAGGCGCGCTGCGTTTCGTCCCGCAAGTGTGTCTGTCTCCGTCTCTCAATGCAGCAAACGCCTTTGAAACCACAGAGTAATTTACAACTGAAGCTTTCTCCCTGGACTCGAAATCCACTCGGCTGAAAGGAGCTTTTTTGTTTGAAATAATGAGCGGCGATGTTAAGGGATGGTTGGCAGAGAAAATCCCTAAGTCCCAACTCCTCGCCGGCCGCGGGCAGGGGAGTTGGAGCCGGGCAATTGCTGCGGCTGAGACCGCCGGCTCCGGGGGACTCTCCTCCCAGCCGAGGCCGACAGGGGCCACGACAGCCCTCACTGGCTTGAGCCCCACAGCAGAAGCCCTTGCCCTTGGCCAGTCCCCCGCCAGCGCAGGGCGCGCGCGGAGCCGCCCTTCCGCGCCCTGGGAACAGGTGCACTGGGCTCGGCGCCCAGGAGGGGTGGGGCACAGGGAGGGGGCGCGGCCCGGGAGAGGGGGGTCGACATTCACCGCGAAGCAGGGACGGGGAGAGGTCAGAGTCAGGAGCCCACGTACCTGTACCTGGAAGTACAGCAGCAGGAAGTGTAAACACCTGCGGAAGAGAGATGGAGAGGCTGTCAGTGGGATTTGAGGGAGGAGGAGCGCGAACAGACAGACAGACACGCAGTCGGAAAGTCAGGCGTGCAGACGGCCACAGGCACACGGACAGACCGCCAAGTAGGGTGGGCAGCCCCGAGCGCGGGCGCTTACAGGCAAGTGCAGGCGGAGGGCGCTGAATACATCGCTGGGCGGGGGGGAGGCGGCGGCTCCTAGCCCAGCCTGCACATGTCCGCTCCGCGCGGCCGGGACCGGGCGCCTCCGCCGCCGCCGCCGCCGCCGCCGCCGCTGCTGCTGCTCCCTTCTCGCCGGCTGCTGCTGCTGCAGACTCTGCTGCTCCGGGGCGCTCCGCGGCGCGCCCTGCGGCATCAGCGCCCCGCGCGGCTCCTCCGGAGCGCTGCGCCCTCCGGGCTGGCGCGGGGGCTGCGGGGCGGCCGCCGCTGTGCAGGAGGCGCCGGGTCGGTGCGGGGAAGCTTGCTCACTGCTGGCCGGCCGTCCGTCCGGGCGTCCGCGGGAAGAAGCTGGCGGCTCGGCTCACTTCAGGGGCAGCATGTGCGGCGGTGCTGGAAGCTGGGTTGCCCTCTCCCGCCCGAACCCGGGGCCGCGCGGGGCCAGGGGTCAGCGCTCTGGGGCTGGGGCGCACGGCTGCAGCGCGAAGGCGTCACGGCCGCTCCGTCTGGGCGCCCGCCGGCTCATGTCTCCTCCTCCGTGTCTCTCCGGCCGTGCGCATCGCCGCCTCCCACCACTGGCGGCGGCCGGGGCGTTTTCTACGCGCGGGCGGCGAGGGGGCGGGGGGCCGGGGGCGGGCCCGGGCCCGAGCCGGCACAATGAGGATGCGGGGCCCGGGGGCTCCCCCCTCGGGGCGCGGCCGGACGGGCACTCAGCTCGCCTGGGTGCGCCGCGCCCACATCAAAGGCGGCCCTGCCTGCTCTCCTGCCTGCCCTCCTGCCTGCCGCGGCCTCTCCACTGCCGCCGCCTCCTCCTTCTCCTGGCGGCTCCGGGTTGGAGGGGAGGCGCTCAGACCGGACCGGCAGCGCCGAAGGGGCAGAACACGCGAAACTGGAGCTGGTGAGCGCTGGAAGCCGTCGGAGCTCTGCGCCCGGGCGCAGTGGCCCGCGACGCGGCGCAAACGTTGCCCGAATTGGGGCAGGCGGCGGTCCCCAAGAACGCAGTTAGGTGCGCAGCGTCTTCACTCGCCCACATACGCTGCTCGGACTCCCTCACACCCACCAGCGCTTGAGTGGTGATCGGGGAAGGGGCAGGTCAGGCCCAGCCCCCGGGCGGCTCCACTGAAAGGGGGTCGCTTTTACCCGCCGTGAGTCCACACAAGATCTTGGCTTTTCCTGCCACCCTCCCGGTGAGATGGTTACTCTAAGTGAGCCCCCTTCCTCTTTTTCTGTCCCTGCCGCTGGGAGGGGGCGTTCCAGAGCGTCTCTCCCCCCTACTCTCCTCCCCCTCCGTGCTCCGAGGTCGGTTCTCGGGATCCCAACTGGGCTCTCCGCTAGTCTAGCCAGCTGTGGAAACACACGGCTACCACCTAGCGGCCCCGGGGCGCTCGTGCAACCCCAGCCTGGGAAGACTACGTGTCTGGGGATAGCCAGCAGGACTCTGGTCAGCGACCACTCTTGGCCCTCTTCTGGCCTCCTTCCAAAAAACCAGGCTAAGATTTACTTCCTTTTGTATACTTGGAGCAGCTTGATTCCTTTGACCAGGACACCCTCTCAGTTCACTGATTATTGCCTCCGCCTCTTCCAGAGGCAAAACTTCTGTCCTTCCCGTCAATCTCAAAATGTAGGTGTTCTTGTCATGCCTGCCTCAGTTGTCTAGAACCCACTTCAGCCAAGCTCTGCTTTGGCCTGATGCTAAAAGAAATAGATCGCAGTGGGGAAAAAAAACCAAACAAACTGGAGAACAAGCTCAAAAACGCAGGAATCCAGACTATTTGGTTAAAAGCCTCACCCTGTGTCACTGGCTACGGTCGATATTCCTTTTTCTCTAGAGCATAAATTGAGGTAGGTGCTGTCGAATGGTGTTATTTCCTAAAGTCACAGAACATGAAGTATCAGTACTTGTTCTAAATATCAGGCCTCCCTGTAAACTATTTTAAGTTCTCTCAAAGCTGAGGCTGTTTAAAACGGATAACCTGTTTCAGCACTGGACACAATTGTAGAAAATCTTTTCAAAACCAGGTATTGAGTGTTGGGTAAAATTTCTACTTGTAGCTGCTGGGCTGAATTTACTTAGACATGCCAATTGACAAAACTGGTATTGCAATGCTACTGGTAACTTCTGAAGTTCTGAAGAAAATGAACCAATCCCAAGATAGGATGCAATGACCAACCACAAATAGAAATGGACAAAAATGCTTTCACTGGATCCTGAGTCATTGCCAACATCTTTGAACTTGCTTTATAGGAAGACCTCTGACAGAGGTGATTTTGGCTTACCACCTGCTAGTGTTTGAACTACCTCCTAGCTAAGAATCATACTTCCAGTTTTCTATACTATTTTCTATTACTTTTGAATGGAATGAGTATGTGACTGTGTCCTATCTAAAATATTTGCAATCTTTTTCAATGCTCAGATAAAGTGTATTTGTCAATCTTACCTATCCCACAAATAAGACTGACCGAAAAGTCCAGTCAAGAGAACAGTTCTAAGAGCATAACTCAAGAGTCAGAGGTCCTCCTGGATTTGAATATTGCCTCCAACATTTACTTAGAAATTCCAGCAAATGACAGTGAGACTCAGCTTCATCTGCAAAATATGGCTAAGAACAGGAACAACTCTCCGAGTTGTGAGTACCAAATATATCAATAGTCAGGCACACAATAAAGGTTTCAACATTTTAGCTGTCATAATCATAGTTTTGGTTTTCAGGTTATTTTCACATTTTTCTTCACAACTTCATAAATTAGGGAGGAAGGATCATTTTCAATTTGCAGCTGAAGAGGCATCTAACCAGAATGTCTTTTGACTCCAGATCCAGTCATTTTACATCATTCCTTTTCCCCACCATTCACACTCAAACCTAGTTTCACATGCCTATTTACCGATATGACCTATTTACCATATGCATAAATCTCTTAAATGGTTCTATCTGGATTTCATATGTTCATATAGTGCTTAACACATGCCATTGACTTGGTAGTCACATCAATTCATTTAGTCACTATTGAGATCCTGTTGTGTTGTCAGGCCCTCATTGCAGACAAAGTCCCTGCACTAAAAAAGCACTTGGCTTCTACTAGGGAAGATGGGCAGTAAGCAAATATGCCAAGAGATAAATAGCAGCCTGTTACCAGTGCTTTGAAAGAAACCAAGGGGATGAGATGATTAAAAAACAGACCTCTTGGTAATAACATTTGGGCTAAGAGCCAAAGACAGAAGACAGCCAGTCCTGCAAAGGAATATTCCAGGAAAAAGATGTCAAGTGCCTGCAGCAGAAAAAGGCTGGGTGACTGGCAGGGCTAGCCAAAGGTGACAACAGGTAATTTGCTTGATCATACCTTGTAGGATGGCCTTCATAGGGAAGTAAGCAGCCATCAACAACTTTTCTTAAAGGAGAATTTATATACAATTTTTAAATACATCTGTTTTAAGTGTGCAGTTCAGAGTTTTGACAAATGTGTCTATATAAACACTTCTCAGGTAACCTCCCCACCCCCAATCGCTGGTCCCAAACATTGATCTGCTGGCACTAATCCTTTTCCTATTTCACATAAATGAAATCATATAGTATGTGCTCCTTTGTGTCTGGCTCAGCATGTTTTTGAGAATCATCTACTGTTGCACTTATCACTAACTGACCCTTTTTATTGCTAAATAGTTATTTAGTAGTATGGACATACCACAATTTGGCAACTTACTCATCAAGGGCTTTGAAACTAGGGGTCAAATCCAATTTGTTTTTAAGCTTATTCCAGCTGCCAAGTGAAGAATGAAGTAGAATGGTGCAATGGTGGCAGTAAGGAGGCCACCAAGAAGGCTGTTACCAGTCCAGGTAAGAGTATGGTAGCTTGGGCAAGGTGGCCATGTGCGGTTTTGGTGTTGGAGGCAGACGCACCAGCATTCAATTCCCAGCTCTAGGGGAAGTGAGAATGTGTAACTAACCCAATGGAATATAAGCCCTGCAGAGCATTTAACTGCTTTGTTTATTGATTAAGCACCTAGAACTATGGGACATAGTATGTATTCAAACATTTAGGTTTTTCCTATTCCTTTTTCAAATGTGAGAGTAAATTAAGACATTACAATCTGACACGTCTTTCCGTTTCTCCCCAATCTTTTTTTTTTTGGCCGGGGATCTGAACCTTTGACCTTAGTGTTACCAGCACTATGCTCCCCAGCCTTGACTGAGAAGACTCCTGGAGTCTGTGGGATGCAAATATTGTGGACAAGAATGGAGAACATCCATCCAGCCTAAGAGCATACGACAAATGCAACCTGTTTTTAATAGGGTCAGGTAGTTCAGTAAGTGGACCCTTAGCACAGGTAAGATCTAAACAAAGCCTTCTCAAAACCAGCTCATGGAACTTTCACAGCATTAAAACTTGGGACCTCTAGTGCCAAGTCCAGAGTCAGGAAGCAAATGGCTCTTTGGTAAAGAACTGGCTGCAAGACAAGAAGGCTATATAGCCTTAGACTATCTAAAACAGGTTTAACCCTTTATTTCCAGAGTCCAGACCAATATCTTTAATAGGCTCAGTATATAAACCTTTTTTCTTAAGACAATTTCAAACAAAAGACCCCACAGCCTAGACAATGCTTATTATCTCTTTGCTCATTAAACTAGTATTAAGTCAAAACCATGTAGTGGCTTCTCCAAGTGTTGTGATACACCACTATAAACTTCATGCTATTTAGTATCCATCATTTGCATGATCTGTTTAAGATAGCCAATCAATTCTCCCTAAATGGACTTTGTTTACTTTAGCCTGTTTTCTAACCTATTCTCTGCTTGAGGCTGAAAGTGACAGCTCTGTAATATTCCTACCCACGATTTACCCTTACATGATTTCATTACTATAATTATATAATTTTCATTACTTATCAAAAGCTTCCCAAGCCAGCCAAGCTGTGCATCAATGCTCTCCTTCAGTGTTCTTATTCTTCCCCTTGCTTTTCCAATGATCTGATCTAATCAGTCTGCTAACCCAGAACCCAGTATTAACAAGCAATGCTCACACCCAGACAGCAGTCTATAAATCCCATTCTTTTTAAAAAGGAGCTAGAGCTTCTTGGAGAAATGGCTCATTCCAGGTCTGAGAAAGAAAATGAACAAGATGAACTGGGAACATCTCATCAGTCGAAAACAAGAAGCTATCAGACTTCAGAGTTCTGCAGTGATGCTAGGACATTGCTGCTAGAACATCAACCCATCATTCTGAAAACTGAAGTGAAAGAGAACCAAACATTAAAAATATATTTTTTTCTTTCAAAAGTTAAGTAGAAATGGAGGTAATAAAAGTAGGGATTTTGGTTTAATGATAAAGCCAAAAAGAATGCCTGCAGAATAATGTACAGTATTGCCAAGGACTAAGCCACTAAGCACTCATATTCAGCAGACTGGTTTAAGGGAAATATAGATGTTCCATCACAAAATACTTAAAAAGGCAAATTAGGGGGTTCTCACTGGTTAGCTCAGTTGGTTACAGCAGTGTAATTAACACCAAGGTCAAGGGCTTGGATCCCCACACAGGCCGGCCGCCAAAGAAAAAAAAAGTCCTATAAATTCCAATATTAAGCAGAATCAACCAGCTTATTTTACAGCTTCCTGTAGTATAAATCAAGACTAGTACCAAGAACAAAGGAAAAGTAGTATTTTTTAATGGTCTTAGAAAACTTCAAAGATGCTTTGATTGAAGATGTAATTTTATTTAATGTTTTTCCCCGTAACAGTACATTATATTTACTTTCAAGCAATTAAACAAATATTGATCTAAGTATGGTCACTCTCACTTAACAGTTTGCACTGTACAAAGGTGAATTAGTGTTTTCAAAGGAGGAATTTCCTAAGTCACAAGCCTAGGAGAAGGGAGGTCAATTTTCAGATTATGGTCATACTTAGTTGGCTGGTTAACTAATAACTTGTACTACTAGTCTTTTAAAGCACAGAAAACTCTTCGATCTCTCCCCTTCACAAGCAAGCCCTGTCTGCTACTTTTTTTCAAGGACAAATGGGATTAGCTCTATTTAATGATGAGCAACAGGACAACCAGTAAGGCCAATTACTTCCCTTCTGGGTTTCCTGCCACATAAAAGTGAGTGTTATATCAAACAAAACAAAATTTAACACAAAGGAACTCAAATACTAAACATTTCAGACCTATATTTCCCTTAAGACATTAAAATGCAGGTATAGTTCCACTTCCGAAAACGTTAAGTAAACTATACTAATTACGTACCATAATCTTGTTATATTATTACCTACCATAATAATACTGTAAAGTGCTAATACTAGGGAAGGAACAATTCCAACTTTAATGTAGCTCTTGGTAGTGTCTCTATCTGGGGCACTATTTGAACACAAGTAACTTTTTTAATTGAATGGGTAAATTGGCTAAGTATTTTACTTGGGATTGCCCTATCAATTTAAAGTACCTGATCTCTGAACCTAAAGCACATGAACATTCTTTAAAATGGAGGTACCTCCAGTAAAGCAAAGAGCACTGCACATTCGTACCTTCTCCTCCTACTGAGCCTCCACTAAAATAGTGGAGGGGCAACAACGACATATGTACTGGACAGTGGAAAGTGAATCAATGAAGGAAACCACAACCTCAAGTAAAGGACTGTAAGTCACCTGACAAAACACTCAGTACTGTACCCAACCTTTTCCCACCCTCAAAGGTAAGGTAACTCCTCTGGAGAACTACCCCAGAGAAGAAAAGGGTAACATCTGCAGACCCCCAAAATACCTGCAATTATAAGCCCAGTCAACAACTGCCACCCTACTAAAGAACAGGATAAAAGAGGAAGAAAAGAAAAAAAAAGAGTAAACAAGACATGACATGGCATGAGAAGTTAGACCACTTTAAAACTACAAAAATTTTCAGGTTTTAGATGCATCCCCAAAGAGCCAGCACTTGGGAAGTTAAAAACCAACACAAAACTTTGAAAAGACCAATAGTCTGTTTCCTAAATTTTAAACAAAAACGAATGAGGAAAAACATCCTAGAGAATCAAACAAAGCCTAAGAAAGGATGAGTGGGAGACAAATCTCCCAAGAAAATGGCCCAGAACTGGGACCCAGGGCCCAGAACAAGACTACAACCAAAGCACATTATAAAATTCCAGAAAAGCAAGTCATATACAAAAGAATACATGAAAATGGCAATGGACTAGGCAGAAAAAGGTATACGATTAAAATTCTGGGAAAAAGATTGTGCCTAGAAGGTAGCACTGACTTTTATGTCAAAAAACCAAGCATTTTCAAATACATAATGACTGAGAAAATATTTCACCCACATACTCATAAACTACAGGGGAATATACCACAGCAAAACATGAGGAAGAATAGGAATCTAACTCAGGTCATGCAGCTTAAGCTGTAACAGATAAATCTATTTTAAGAATTAGCCCCTGGGGCTGGCTGCTTACCTCAGTTGGTTAGAGCACAGCCTTATAACCCGAAAGGTCACTGGTTAGGATCCCTGTGCCACCCAGCCACCAAAAATAAATAATTAGCCCCTGAATGTCCTTAGGTAATCACCACATGCAGTAAATTAACCTTTCTCACATAAGTCTAAGATACTATTATTGAATGAATTGAGAAAAGTCACTGAAATCATTTTCTGATTCAGATGAACACAAGTTGAGAAAGGCTGCTCTAGCCTGATTTTAAATGCCAGATTTTCTGTGGGAGTGAAGCTAGGACAGGTGGATAGGAAGCCTGATGGAACATTTGGAGACATGTTTGCATAGTTATAATTAACTGTTATGAGGTAGGAATGTATGAACACTAAATCCTAATAAAAACTGGTTTAATTCTGGGGAGAACTATTTGGAGAAATAGGGCAGAAACTTTCTCATGTGATTTTAGGATACAAGTTAACATTTTAAACTATATACATTTCTTTGACAAAATATAAAGAGGTTAAATAAGTGAACAGAAAAAGAAACAGTGTTACTTTATTAAAATACTGAGTTTATTTCACATGTATATTTTTGTCTCCCCACCATCTCCATGTCTGACCACCACTACTACTATGTCCTATCATAACATTCCATACATACTTAAAACCAAGCAAAGGGTGGAGTTCCATCTTAAAAACTAAACAGGCATTTTCGGACAACACATTCTTGGCAATGGAACCTGGACAACATTTATCAAACACGGTAGGGAAAGTTCTCACTCTGCATTATAAAAAGGACAGCCAAATATCAACTGTTATGGAAATGAAATAAGACGGAAAATTTTAACAAACTGTTTAAACTATTTTCTTAAAGAGACTTCCTCCACTGCCAGAGATCCTGAATAGCCTGGGGGGAGAAAAAAGAGAAATGTGGTTAAAAACCCACCATACTTTACAGACATCAACAAATAAAACCACATCTCTTTGCATAGTTCAACATCTATTTTTCATTTTACCACTAAAAAGGTTCATACTCTAGATAATTAGAACTGATTCCAAGGGAATTTATACTCAAACATAATTTAATTTCAAATACTCCAATTCAGACATAAAATCATGAGATTCTTTAATTATACCTACACACATTTAACAGCTTAGAGACCATTAGTTAAGAAAATCAAGAAGAAAAAGTTTGACCAATGTTGCTTCAACATCTACTGTGAATCAAGTTTAGGATTGCCGGATTTAGCAAATAAAAATATAGAACACGAAATTAAACTTATTTATCTCTAACTGCCTATGCATGTGTATGTGGGACATTTACTAAAAAACTAGTTGCTATTTATCTGGAAAAAAAACAAGATGTATCTAAGTGACATGTTAAATTTGCTGGTGATCTATATTTCCTTAACACCTTGTTTTGCAGAATTTGCTTATAAAATTCCTTAGTCTATGTTAGTTACATTGTAACATAGCTTCTACAGTAGTCACATTCCAATTATCTCATTCTTTTGACTGCTTAAGTCATTAATGAGAACATGCTCAACATTAGCATTGAGACATTATACTAACATGTTCTGACATAAAGTTAGCTACTCAGACTTGCTCTTCATATATGATTTGTTAAAGCACCTAACACCATCTTCTATGGCATAGCACTTTTCCATTCTCAAATACATTTCATCTGAATGACTTTTTATTTATTTATTTATTTATTTTTATTTATTTATTTTTTTAAAGATGACCAGTAAGGGGATCTTAACCCTTGACTTGGTGTTGTCAGCACCATGCTCACCCAGTGAGCAACCGGCCATCCCTATATGGGATCCGAATCCGGGGCCTTGGTGTTATCAGCACCACACTCTCCCGAGTGAGCCACGGGCCAGCCCTGAATGACTTTTTAAAATATCTGACATCTATTGACCACTGACAATTTTTATTTCAACAAAACACACGATTCTTGGAAACCAACAAGTCAAAGGGACACCTGCACTCCCATGTTTATTGCAGCTCTAGTCACAACAGTCCAGAGTTAGAACCAACCTAAATATCCTTCCACAGATGACTGGATAAAGAAAATGTGGTGTGTATATACACAACGGAATACTACTCAGCCATTAAAAAGAATGAAATTCTGCCATTTGCAGCAACATGGATGAGCTTAGAGAAAATTATTGTAACTAAAATAAGGCAGGCACAGAGAAATACCACATGTTCTCAATTGTGGAAGCTAAAATGTGGAGTAGACTAGTGGTTACTACAGACTGTTAGGGAGAAGGGGGGGATGAGGAGAGGGTGGTCAGTGGATACAAAATATGAGAAGTAGCAGAATGAGATCTAGTGTTCTATAGTAATATAGAGAGACTACAGTTAACAAAAAGGACTGCATATCTTTGAATAGACAGTCAAGACAATGTTGAATGTTCCTAACAAAAGTCACAAATAGATACACTAAGGACCCTATAATCAACTGCACACAGTATGAATGCATCCAAATATCATATTGTACACCATAAATACATACAATTATATGGGTCAATTAAGAAAAATAAATTAAAGAGAGAAATAAAAAAATTAAAAGAGAGTAGAATAGTGGTTACCAGAGGCAGGGTAAGATTGATAGACCAGTACAAAATTAGTTAGATAGGAAGAATAAATTCTGTTCCTCTAGAATGACACTAGCTAATAATGCTGTATTGTGTATTTCAAGATAGCCAGAAAAGAGTATCTTGAATGTTATAACCACACAAAGAAATGATAAATGCTTAGGTGAAAGATATGCTAACTATTCTGATCAGATCATTATACAATATATGCATGTATTAAAACTGTACCTCATAAACCTGTACGATGAAAAAAAAACATATTAAAAAAAGAAAACTCATTAACATTTCAACAATAAAAAACACATGATGCTACCTGTGGAGTATTTAACTTAAATTCTCGAAAAGATGAAATCCACTCTACTTTAAATGATATCACGCTAAGTTCGGTATTAATTATCCATAGTTATCCACTTTTAGTCGGGAGTTTCCTTTCCTGTCCATAAATGTTGTCCCTTTTAAGAAAGCCTTGATGCTTCTGTCAGCTCTTTAAAGGACTCAACAAGTTCCTTCATAGGAGGAATCCAAACCCTTGACCTTGGTGTTACAGATGGTCCTCTAATCAACTGAGCTAACTGGCCAGCCCTCATCAAGTTCCTTTAAAGCAGAGGCAAACTTCAATGACAGTGCTTGCTCTTTTCTAAAATGTACATAATCCTACTGCTAGAGATATTTAATACTGTTGTTAAACACAGCCAATAGGTCTCAGATGCAAAAAAACAAGAATCCTGAATGCCAATAAATACAAAAAATATTCTAATCATTAAATTCAAACAATATAAATGCTGGAGAACAATTTCATGACATTTACTCCAACAAAAAAATAGATGCTGCTTAACCACCATTTTGTAAAATACGGGTAAGACAACTCAACACCTTCCATAGAATCATGCTTCAATATGAATAAACATTGTTCACACCTATACACAAACATCCACCAAATTTGTATTTGTAAGCTTTCCACAAAAGCAGTACAATTTTTCATTAACTGATAATTCAAGAATTTCTCCAAAAATTTGCTGCTGTTTCTCAAGTCCCATCTGGAAGGAATTTTTCTCAAAGCCTCATGAACAAGTCTTTTTCATGAGAAAAATACTGCACAAGCAAAGGGTAGTTCCTTTTTGTTTTGTTTTTTAGCAGCTGGCCTGTAGGAGGATCTGAACCCTTGACCTTGGTGTTATCAGGATAGCACTCTACCAACTGAGCTAACCAGCCAACTCTGGGAAAGCTTTATTCATTACTTGCATCTCTGCTGTAAATACATGAGGCACTTAAGAGTTTTGATAACAGTAAATCAAGTTGTTAACATTGACTACTCCAGAAATTTCATCCTGGCATTTGAAAATACTTTCAGTTTTGAAGTCAGAAAATACTTCTGGTAGCAGTGTTCAATCATTTGAGCTGCAAGACTGCTTTTTATACAGTATGGAAGGCCAGTGCAACTTTGGTTGTCATTATCTTCACCTGGATGTTTCCTAAACAAAATGTTTATCCAATTACCTTCTTTGGCAGTAATTGAAGAAATATCATATGCTTATTCTGTTAAAGTACTTGCAGGTTGTCCGATTTTCTATTTTCAATACTGAATGAACAAACTAACAAGAGTTTGGATGTGTTCTCCCCCCTCCCCCGCAAAATGCATGTGGAAATCTGATCCACCATGTGGCAGAGTTGGGAGCTGTTTGAGTCATACAGGCAGATCCCTTATGAATGGATTAATGCTCTCCCTGGTTGCAGGGAGTAGTAGTGCGAGTTCTGCTCTATTAGTTCATGTGAGAGCTGGTTGTTTAAAAGACCCTGGCACCTCCCTCTCTCTCTTGCCATGTGATCTGCTTGTACCAGCTGGCTGCCCTCCACTTTCTACCATGAGTAGAAGCAGTATGAGGCCCACAGCAGATGCAGTTGTCCCAGAATCATAAGCCAAGTAAACCTCTGTTCTTTATAAATTACCCAGTTGCAAGTATTCTGTAATAGCAACACAAAATGGACTAATACACAAATGCATAATGCAGTTTCAAAAAAAGTTTTTTGTTCAGTACATGTCTACTATTCAGAAAACTCACAAAATCTGCATTTACATTTTGGAGTTCAAATATATGCAAAATAGAAAAACAACCAAAAGAATCAAAAAGACTGAATTTGATAATCTGAAAGCCACATCCATTACACCTCTCACTCAAGGCTGAACTCAAAATTAACCTTAATAGAACTGAACCACTGGAAAGATTTCAAACCTAGAAACTAAAAATAAATTCAAGGAGTATTGCTATTTGAGTGATTTAAGTGCTAAACACTGTGGCAGAAAAGGAGCTAATTGCCAAATTTTTCTAATTCATTGAAAAAAGTTGAATAAAGGAGACTTACGGAGTTCTGAAAAAAAAAAAAATCATTAAACACAGGATCTGTCCTGTATATATACAACACCCAGCAGCCCTATTTAACTGCTTTTACATTTTCCTTTACAACTTGAGTCAACAACTGTACATAAGAGTAAAAATAAATGTATGAATTTTCTTCTACTGACAAAATACCTTCTTATAGATAGAATGATAACCACAATTTGGCTTCTTGCTTCCAGATTTTACCCTTTAGGTTAATTTTTCACAAAATATGCTTCCCATAAGATCTATGGAGAAGACTATCTTCTGCATCAACTCCCAAGAAAGCAAAGACCAAGCTGCCTCAAGCAGCCAAATACAGCAGCAAGGAAAACCTCAGCTTATTTCCGTAGCCAACATAGTACCAAAAGCTAAGTTCAGTAACCAAGAGATAATTTACCTACTATAAACACCAAGGTCCAGGGCTCCATCCTGTACCAGCCAGCTGCCAATTAAAAAAACCAACCCCCGCCCCCGCAAAAAAAACCCATCTCTATAAAAGCTGGGGGAAAAAGTACTTAAAAAGTTCTTCTCAGTCTCTGCCAACTAAATTCCTAAGCGTTCCCATGAATTCAGTAATCTGAAGTATTGTCTGTGGTTAGGAATCTTTTAAAAGAAGCCAACACTTAAGAGAATAAAAGAATAAAAAGAGAATCATAATAATAAATCACAATAAAAAACACGGATTTGGTCATGTCCCCAGAAAATTCATTTACCTCCTGGTCAGTCATCCGGAAGCAATTCTTCACATAATTGATGAACTTGGCTTCCACTTTGGGAAGAGAACCACCCTATTGAGACAAAAGCATTAAGGATAAGTATAAAAATACATTGTTTTTGAGAATATCATAAGGAAATTCCTCAAAGATCTACATGTTATTACATAAATCAATTCATTCCTTGCCCATTCAACTTTTTCATTAGAGGAATACGAAATATCTTTTTTAAGCCTAGAAAGACCTAGTGGGCAGCATATTAGGACCAATGTCTTTCAAAGTAGTACTCCTATACTAAGAGGTTTGTCGATGGTTCACATCTTCCCAGACACTCTAGGAAAATAAAATACAACCTACACTTGAGTTTCTACAGGCACACAAATACAGCAACTTTGGCTGCTTACCTAACACAAGTCAGTTTTATCACACTTTACCACCCAGACCAAATACAAAACAAACATACACCCTTTCTGAGAACTATGTCATGAGTGACCAAAACTGCTGAAACACTTTAATATTTTCCAAGAACCTAGGTCCAGCACAACACTAACCTGGGAATCATCAGTTCAAGGGGGTATGTAAAGTTGAATGGGGGAAAACTTTACAATAATTACACTTCACTAATCTTTAAATAAAGTTTGGCATTTCCATAAAGTTATAGATGTAGGCTAGAAACCTTGATAGTATTAGCAGTACCTGTAACTTGGTCAAAATTTTCAAAACATTACTATTGTAAATACCTTAAAACATTTGTATTTATCACAACTTTGGGATTATCTTATTTAATGTACTAAATATCACTGTTTCCTATTTTGATTAGCTAAATTTTAATTAGCTTGCCTTGTTAACCTGAATACTGCCTTTTATAAATTTTGCAAAAGGTAACAAGATTTCTGAATGCCAAAGGGACCATGGCAGAATCTGGTATAGGATAATTAACTGCCTTTCATCACCTAGAATATAATAATTACGTTCACTATATAATAATTCACTACAATAATCCCCATTTTAAAATTATCATCACATACATTCTTATTTGAGTCATTAAAATATTTATTAAGCAACTAATGAGATACAAAGGTGATTAAAACATGGTCAGAGGCAAATGCACAAGTAATAGAAAGCAAAGGGTAAGGTTCACTGAAGCCAAAAGAAAGTGCTTTAGTATCAAAGAGATTGTTTCCAGCCTGGGAGGGCACATAGTTGGCAAATCAGGAAAAGGGATTGAGGTTAAAATAGAAGACTTCAGTCTGGATTGTTGATGATAGTCAGTATGGACTATATTTGTCTCTCCTTTTCCTCTCTCCCCATCTTTGGGCTTAATTTACCAGTAGTGCCCAGGACTGTTCAATGCGCCTGCAATTAAACCAAGGAGATAGGACCATATTAAAATGGGGGGGAGGGGCATCTAAAAGATGTCATTTTAGCAGTGTATGCAAGGGATAAAAATAAGTGATACCAGGAAAGTTAAAAGATTGTGTGACTAAAGCAAAACAAGAAATACATTCTGGTTTTAAAGTGTTATTTTTCCAGTGGACTTATCACTGCACAGGAAAGGAAATCTACTGAAGCCATGTAGAGCCTAGAGAGCACAGGAAAAACATGGGGGAAATGATCTGGCAATGTTTCCTTACCACCCCACATTTATTCTCAGTGATGGGGTCTGAAAGTATTATTCACAGAATTAAAGCTTCTCTCAAATGTCTAAGACATTTAAGCTAATTATTCTGTACAGAAGTCCAGAGTTCACTAAAGGTTACTAAGTTTTAGTCACCCAGTTAATTAGCAAGAAAGAAGAGTTAATCTTCTCACATTTCCATTAAGACAAAAGGAGACTGTATGTAAGCATATTAGCCACTCAAATTCAAGATATTATCACATATATTGACTGGTGACACCTTGGTGTGAAGGGCAAATAGAAATGACTCAATTTCTGAAAGATGTTTCTGACTAGAGTCAGTCATGAGTAATTATTTTTTAAATATACTGCCAAGCAAGGGAAACCAAGGCTCTACTTTCCCAGCTGTTTCCAATTTTATTGAAGCCTCATACGCCCTCTGCTGGTTCTATAGTATATTTTACCACCAGAAGAACGAGCAAAGGGAAGTGTTCCCATTGATTATCTCACTATTTAAGGTCAGACACAACCAATTTGCTTATAGTTCTTTTAGAATGGAAATATATTTAACATCACATATGCAAAAAAAAAAAAAAAAAAAAAAAATCACCAGACAAGATTATAAATGAACGTAACCAATTGTATTTTCGTAATCCATTTTTGAAAAAAATTCACATTCTATGAAAGATGTAAGTTTATTATTAAAAGGATAAAAAATGAAGACCATTCTAGTTTATCCAAACCCCTGAAAGATGCAACTTAGGGACCTGTCAAGCATCTTTAAGATAATACTACTCACTTTTTCTATACTTGCTTGCATTTTTGCTTTAATGTCTTCTACAGAACTAGGTCCTTTTGGTGTTTTAGGAGTTTTTTCCTGTTTTTTGAATGATTCTTGACCCTAAAAAAAAAAGTTTAATTTAAAAGGTCACAAAAGTACAGCTTTTAATTAAAACCCATTTTATCTGGATTTCCTTAATAAATATTATTCTTACAATCCTCCCTTATAAAAACCAAGTATACAACCAGAGTTGCTATTATATTCATGCCATACAATTATTTTGTTCTTAAAATCATTCCTTCAAGGAAAAAGGAGGCTGGCGGGTTAGCTCAGTTAGAGTGTAGTGTTTTAAAATCAAGGTCAGGGGTTCAGATCCCCATACTTGCCAGCTGACCAAAAAAACTTTTTAAAAAAGGAAAAGGAATAACTTGAGCCTGCATTTATATTCAATACCAGGTCAGTTCAAATGTGAAAACAGAAGGTCCCCAATAAAGTCAATGCAGCTTGATGTCTGTGGCCCAGCCCAGAGCAATTTATATAGTAATCTCTACATGTAGAACAGATGTATTATGTTCTTTTAAGCTCTTTAAGTTCCCTACTTGATTCTAAAATGCTACCAAGGTTGAGAACCTCTGCTCTATGCTGACACATATACATTTCAAATTGCAAGATTTCTTTACATATCACAAAAAAATCTTGCTGTTGGGCTTCCTCTCCCACTGGAACACCAGCAGCCTTATATCTAGTATATATGTGTCTGTCTCTAGAACAATGATTATCAACAAACAGATTTTAGCTCTTTAAGCCACAAAGGTTAGAGAATGAGGGTTCTCCAAAGGGCCTATCAAATTTCAGACAGACTAGATTCTTCCACAGAACCTTTTTCTCCTATTTCAATGAAGCCTGTACTTATACATATGTTGCCACTTACTTTTGATCTTGGTGTTGATGGTTTTGAGTCTTTTCCATTCTGGTTTGATTTTTGTGCATTTTTGGCTGGAGTATCTCGTACAGACTGCAATTAGAAATTAATCTTAATCAGTGCCCTCCTACATGACTGACATCAGTGCAATTAAATTGCCCCAAACCATGTAAGAGAAGTAGCAGTCACTTTGACAAAAGGTTGCAAAAGGGCTAACAAATTGTAGGAGGCCAAATGGAATGAAACAGACCATTCCCCACTATTAGTAAAGTTTCTGTATTGTTCTATTCAGGACCAATTTTCAGTATAAGACCACATCCCAAACCAGGTATCATTAACTACAGAACATGTGAATAGCACTGTAAAACTTAAATCATTTTTGTGATTAGCTATTTTTGACAACCTTATAGCACTGTATCTATACTCACTTTCTTCACTGGAGCTTTTTCTTCAGTTTCTTCATCATCAAAGTCATCATCATCATCACTACAATGAAATAGGTCAAGACATTCAAGATCTTTCAAAATTTAAAAGGAATGAACAAAAAAAATGAAAGCTGGATCTCAAAATGATCACCCATATTTGTTGCATCACTGTTCACAATAACCAAGAGGTGAAACCAACCCCAATGTCCAAACAAGTGAATAGATAAAGTATATACATAGGTATAATCAATAAATATGGTTTTTAAAAGGCAATCCTGTCACATGCTACAACATGGATGAACCCTGAGGACATCATGTTAAATGAAATCAACCAGTCACGAATGGACAAATACTGTATGATTCCACTTATGACATATCTAAAGTAGTCAAACTACTTCAAAAATCAAAACAAAGTATAATTTTGGTTGCCAGGGGCTGGAAAATGAAGAGTCGTTGTTCAATGGGTATAGTTCAGTTTTGCAAAAAGAGTTTGAGATAATAGTTAATACTACTCAACTGTACACTAAAAAAGCAAATGTGTTAGAAAAAATAAAAATAAAATTGGGGTGTTTAAAGAAATTCAAGATCTAAATAAACAGAAACACACATCTCATGTTTACAATTAAGATGGCAATACTCCTCAAATACAGATTCAACACAATCCCTAACAGAATCTTGCCGGCTTCTTTGTAGAAACTGATCCTAAAATTTACATAAAAACTCAAAGAACCCAAAGCAGTCAAAATAATCTTGAAAAGGAACAAAGTTAGAGGACTCACATTTGGTGTTTTCAAACAGTAATTTACAAAAACCACAAAGCAACAGAACCAAGACAGTGTTCTACTGCTTTAAGAATAGATATGTGTTTATGGTAAATGATTTTTTAAAGGGTGCCATGAAAATTCAATGGGGAAAGTCTTCTCAACAAATCATGGTGGGGCAACTGCTTATCCACCACATGCAAACAATGTAGTTGGGACTCCCTACACCTCACATCATACATACAAATTTACTCCAAATGAATCAAATACCTAAATGTAAGAGGTAAAACTATAAATCTTAGTACTAAACAAAGGGGTAAATTTTCATGACCTTGGATTTGGCAACACAGCAAAAGCAACAAAAGAAATTGGACTTCACAAAAATTAAGAACTTCTGCACAAAGGCCACCCATTAAGACCGTGAAATAACCTACAGAACGGGAGAAAATATTTGCAAATTATGTATCTGATAAGGGACTTCTTTCCAGAATATATAAAGAATTCTTACAACAATATAAAGACAAGCACAAGTAACCAAATTATAAAAATGAGCAAAAGAGCTGGACAGACATCGCTCCAAAGATACACAAATGGCCAATAAATACATGAAAAGATGATCATTAGTGAAACCCACAATAAGGTATCACTTCACACTACAAGAAACCACCACATACTGCTGGCAGGAATATAATGGGGTCAGCCAACTTGGAAAACAAATCTGCAAGTTCCTCAAAAAGTTAAACCTAGTTTCCAAAGGATCTATTAATTATGTTCTAGGTATACACCCAAGAAAAAAGAAAATATGTCCACAATGTTCATAGCAGCCAAAAAGTGGAAACCCAAAAGTTCATCAACAGATGAATGGATAACTAAACAGCCTATCCATACAATGGATTACTCAGCCATAAAAAGGAATGAAGCACTGATACATGCTAAAATGTCAACGAATTTTGGAAACATTGTGCTAAGTGAAAAGAAGCCAGTCACAAAAGACCACACATGTTATGATTATATTTACGTATCTAGAATAGGCAAATCTATAAAGACAGTTCATTAGTGGCTGACTAGAGCTTAGGAGCATAAGCGGTGACAGGTAAAGAGTATAATTGTGAGACGATAAGTGTTCTAAAATTGGCTGTCGTGATGGATGCACTACCACGCATATGCTAAAACCATGGAATTGTACACTTTAAATTGGTCCAGTTAGTTAGAGCATGGTGCTGGTAATACCAAGGTCCAGGGTTTAATTCCCGTACTGACCAGCAGCCCCCAAAATAAACAAATAAATAAATAGATTGGTGAAAAATGGGGAAGAGATCAAATTACTGAAGGGGAAGTCCACAGAAGTTTGTATTAGCAAATAGAGTGGAACTGGTCCACCTAAATTTAACTCACAAACTTAACATACTGGCCAAAATTTCTTCTCCACACTACATAGTCTCTAAATACAAAACAGCAGCAACTTTATGTAAGAAAAACCCATCTTTCCAATACTGAGTGAACATTTGCTATGTTAATAGAACAAGTATCATGATGTGTAAAGCAACACAGAAATACAGTCCCTTTAAGTGGTTTTTAATAGTGATTTTTGTCAGTACAAGACTCTGGCCTTAGGACCCAATCCCTGCAAGTGCCTCTCTTGTACTAAAAATAAAACAATGATTTCTATAAAAGCATCAAAAACAGCTTTACTAGGATATTTCCTAATAAATGAAAAAAGATATTTAAGGAGAGGGCCACACATTATACTACTAATAGAAATTCTCCATAACTATACAGAATATACATAACCTTTTCTTGCTTACATCAATACCAGAGGCAGCTAAGCCCACACCACACCCTTTCCATCCTCAAAACAGGACCATTAATTTCACCTTTATCTTGTGGGTTCCATGTCTTCTGGGACCATGGCATAGACTTCCAAGTAACTACTTCAACTAACAAACCTTCAAGCATCTCTTTACATTTTCATTGCCATCTATATTGGGGCCTAATCATCTCACTAGTGGAAGGAATGTCCTATTAAGACTTGTTCCCCTCAAAGCATCCATTAACTGTACTTTACTATCTATACGTATATCTAACTATCCTTTCTTCACTTTCATGAAAACTTGCTAACTTGGACCTTGATTATCATTTACACTATTCATCCCTCCCTCAAAAGATAAAGACAACTTAAAGACACAAAGGAAGAGAAATGTAAATTCTTACATTGTGGTTACATCAGGAATTATACCTATTTTAAAGCTAGAAATTTGCCAAAGCCCCAGCAGATTAATACCAATGAGGTCCTACTCCAAAGCCTTCCTATAAGTGACTGCTTGTCTCCAGACTCATGAATATGCTACTAGACACTCACTTATAAACCTATTCAAAGGTAACTTGAAATCACCAGAGTAAATCAACCTAAGCCTAATTCAGCACCATATACTAACCACATCCCATTTCTGTTCGTAGCTTGTTTTCCATTCTTCTCTTAGGGTGTATGTATTATTTTAATTCTTACCAAGTTCATCTGTAAGTTTAACATGAATGTATTTTTGAATTTTTAAGCATTCCACTCTTCCAGGCTTTTCCCTGTTTTCTGCCTGTTTCATGCTTAAAGAGCTCTTTTTAAAAAGAACTACCAGCTTGTCTATTTGAAGTTACTGAAAACCTAACTTCTAGATTTGATTAATGCATGTTTTCTCAAAGCCTCTTAGATTCTTTCTGAAGCATGTTTTCGACAAATATGTATGGACCAATTTCAAAACTTATGAACAAAGGTGAGAGACAAGTAAGAATTCCATGTATTAGAAGTTCCTTCTATTTATAGCATATAAGAAAAGGCTCATTATGAATACTACTTTATCCCACAGTGATAGTTAACTGTTTATTACCACAACTTGATCTAGTTTAATAAATTCATCAAATCTTGTTTCCAACAATATTTTAAATTCCAAGAAAGCCTTAATAACCCATTAGAATATTATTTTGTCAATAAGGAACCAAACCAAAATAAACAAACCAAAATCCTTTATGGGAATAAAATAAAAACCTTTATTTAATAACAACATATAAAACAAACATAACTAGAGCTATTCAGATGCTCTTATTTCCATCTAATCCACTTATTTACCATAAAATTCCAGACTTGATAATGTATAGTAAATGTGTCCACTAAATTTTCCTCAAGAGAAAGGGAGCTAGTCAAATCAATTTGAGAAATGCTGCACAGTCTTACCCACCCTTCTGAAAATTCACAACGCACAGCAGTATCTTAAAGGCTCATTCATAGTCCCAATATCCTTTAAACACAGCTCATTTAACCCCAACTGACAACCACTGATCACTTACCCTTTATTCAATTATAAACTATTAATCACATAGGGTGACTTTGGTTAATTATGATTTAAATAAAATTCCTCCCCATACATACAACTATGTCGTTTCTAAGAGTATACTACTTACTCGTCATCATCATCATCATCTTCATCGTCGTCATCATCATCTTCATCAGCAGCGAGTTTTACCTTTTTCTTAAAGAAAAAAATATATTCATGAGCAAGAGCTGGTCCTTATCACCAAACTAAAGGCTAGAATGCAAAAACTGTAGTAAAATTGCATCTCTACCTGTGGAACCTTGCTACCAGTTCCAGGGGCAGATCGCTTTCCAGACATACTTAAGAGTTTCACATCCTCCTCCTCCTCATCTTCTGATTCTGCATCTTCCTCCACAGCTAAAATAAAAATTAGATACGATAAAAGTCAAGAAGCAAAAACTCAGAAAAGCACTGATAATACACAGTAGTAACAAGTGTTTTAAAAACTGAGATTCAGAAAAACAGCAAAGTGGGAAACTAATGTTTTAAAAGGAATTTTGTAGTTACTCATTGTTAGATTTAAACACAAAATAAGGCCTTTCCAGTTATAAATTACTAGATTCCCATTTGAACGTATTACAAAGACAGTATAACTAGCTGCTTTATCAAGTCCAAATTGGGAACCAAACAACTGCATTAGAGAATAAATTAAACAGCATAATATATAAGAATAACATACCTACTAAGTGCTGTCCACTAATATGCACAGGCCCTGAGCCACACTTCAACCGTAAGACAACAGGTGGCGTTATCTCAAAGCCCCCAAGGGAAACCTAAAAGGCAGAAATTTTTAATCGCTAACAGGTAAAGAAAATGTTTGTACAATAGGCAATTATATTCAAACCCATAAACCAAATTAACAAACCAGTGAACCAGTTTTTCCACCTTTGATAAGAAGCAGAAACAGTCATGGTCAAGAGTGTGACCATTCTACCCCAGTGACAGAAGATAAAGAACCACCAAATATCCCTTTCTATTTCCTTGGTGTATCTCAAATGACTCCTAACTTAAAGCCACAGAATTAAGCCTTGATATAAAATCTGAGGTATAAGTGCGTATAAGTGCCCTTACCGTAGGCTGTACGGACATTTTCAAAGTTGCCAGTGTTACTTTAATTGGACTGCCCTCATAATTCATCGCCTCTGCTTCAACAATGTGCAGTTCATCCTTTGCACCAGCTCCTAAACTGACCTGTCAACCAAAAAAAAAAAAAAAAAATACTACTTCAACTTCTCAAGTTCCAGCCATTTTATAATTCCCACCAAAATCTGTTACATATTTAAAAAGAAAAAAACAAGTTTAAACCTTTCATTATTACTACTGATAAAAAACAAATTTGTGCACAATGTTGTCCTCAAGTGTTATGTGATCTTAGCAAATCAATTTCTCATATTCAGTAATTTTCAAGAAATCCATAAAATGCATCCACACAACAGGGATCACCTAGCAAACTATTGAGCAACTACTACAAAGTTCAGCAGCAGGCTAGTCTCTATGGGGGAGAATGATTATCACAGCCCTAGAGGCCATAATGCAATTGAAGTAAAATAATAATAAGGAAGGCTAAAGAGTAGTGTGCCTGAACTAAATGAGTATTAATTAAAGATTGTCAGGCTTTAGAGGTGTACAGAAAATGAGGTACATACAATACCCAGTTACACGAATACAATTTTACAAGCAGTCAGAGAAGCAAAAGAAAAGTCTCAAGCCACATGAATAGGAACAAAAGGCTGAAAGGTTAAGTAGTTTATTTCAAAAGTTTAAGTACCGTTCTTAAAGATAACTGGTGCTCATTTTCATCATTATCCACTTTAAAGTGATAATCTTTGTCGGCCTTTAGTTCACAACCTGCAAATGAAGAAAACAGCAACTCTAACAAGGAGAAAAACAATGGGAACGGTAAGTGTGGGTAACCAAAAAGGTGGAGGTTAACTAGTGAACTAGTTTTTCACTAATCTCGCTACCAAGGCAGAATCATGTCTTCCTGGATTTCCTGAAAACAACTTCTGTAAACACCAAATAACACCCGTACAAGACTTTATGAGTTCCACTCTCATTATACTATTTCATTCTCACCTACATGACATAGGCACTATTATTCTGCAGATAGGCTTAATAACTTGATAAATCTGAAACTAAATCAAGTATATGAAACCAAATCTAATGTACAATACCGACAACTTCCCACTATTTAAAAAAGCTCAATTACCTACCTAAATTCCCAAATAAAGTGGCAAATTAGAAATGAGAACAGTTACACAAACACCAACATGAACAGCTTTTTCATAATTTAATTACAACAGAAAAACTACAAATATAGAAGAACCAGTTTGTTAAAAGGGTCAACATTTCAGTCTTTGGAGCAACAGAAAACGACATAACATTAAATTATGTTATGTTTAAAGTATGTTTAAGAAGTTATGTTTAAGGCAAGAGTAAGTATATACTCTCACATCCAAGGGATGTTTCCAATAAAAAGGTTAATAAAAAAAATTCTTTGACATAAATGATCAGAAACCTCAGCTATTCAAAATGGCTAGGAATAAAGCCTTAATGTATAGTGCATGTTATCTACTCCCATTTCGTTAATATGCAAATTGTTTTAAATACTATCAGGATAAAAATTTAGTTTTAAATGATTTCCACCTAACTGCCATCTAACAGTTACTGGTATATAGACGCTTAAATGTTATTGCTCAATTAATAAATCTCAGCATGGTTAAGATAAAATTTGGGGCAGGATTTGTACAGAGACTTCTGCAATTAAGTTTAATGTTATTGAAAACCAAATCACGACTCTCCTCAGAACTATAGTACAGTGTGTAACAGTGTGCGGGGGTATAGGGGTCGAGAGTGGGGGTTCCCAAACAGCTCCAGGTCTTTGATTGACCCAAAATGATCTCTCGCCACAATTCTCATCATAACAACAAAAAAGATGGTTGCTTGGTGCCCCACAAAATGTCGCCTCCGCCCCCCCCCCCCAAAAAACCCAAAACCTCATTTACAAAGCACCGGCTCTGGAATCAAGAGGCTTGGTTTAGACCTAGTCTCCATTTACCTGTAACTGCAACCTTCGTTAAGTCACTTTACTTCTCTGAGCATCAGTACAGACATCTGCAAAGTGGGGCTATTTCCATCTACCGCAATGACACAGAAAAAGGGCTCTAAAAATGAGAACTACCACCACAGTAGGTGTTGTAAGCACTGAACAAAGACCTCCAGAACCCTGGAGATATCAGTCACTTCACCCAACATTTCCCGCCTAAGAACCTCAACTGAGCCACAGCATCCCAAGCTCCAGGGTGACAAGACACCAGTGAGCCCCGGATGTAACGCCCACATCCCCTCCTCTTCCCAACCACGTGGTAACCACGTGCTCCCAGCGGCGGCGGCGGCCTGAATCCCCACCGTGTCTCCCCTCCCCCTGCAACCGGTTGAGGAACCTGGGCTAAATTTTGGTCCCAGAACTCTGGACCCTGGGGCCTGAAAAACGACCCCAGGTTGTACCTATCCCCTACCCCAGCAAGAAAATCCATGCCGTATCACCAACCCACACAAACTCTTGGACCACCAACCCGGGGCCTGAATCAGAAACCTACGCACTCACACACCCTTAAAAGAAAATACATGCCCAGATCTCTACCGCGTACTCCAGGCAACGCCGAACCTTCAGCCAGTCAGGTCCACGTTACATCAGGCATTGGGCCTCGGACCGCTCACGCCCGACTTCAGGCCGCTCTTCCCGCTCACCCCTTCAAGCAGCCGACTCTCCCCTCCGGGCCCCCATCCCCCAGGGCTCCAGCAGCTCGCTTTCTATTCCCTCAGGCCTTTAGCCTGTCTAGCTCTCTCCACCAGCCCAGGCCTCAGTCGGATTCCCGACCCCACCCCCACCTCAAAGCCTCCAGGCCTTGCTCGGCCTCGCTCCAATCCCCCCACAGCAGTTACCGAAAAGATAATTCTGAGGCCTCAGGGGGCTCATGTCCATGTCCATCGAATCTTCCATGGGGTGGTAGCACGCACGCAGGTGGGAGAGAAGGCGGACGGAGAGAAACGACCACTCCGCAGAAGAGCCGCGCAGGACGGAATCACACCAGGGAAAGGACGCGGGCTCTCCGCATAAATATATAGCCGCGAAAGATCTCGCGAGAGCTTTCCAAGTCCCGCCTCTGTGCGCCTGCTCGGGAGCCCCCTCTCCACTATAGTTGCCCTCCTGCGCAAGCGCTCTTCAACGCCTCTCCTTTCTACCTCGCCCCCCACCTCCTCCAGGTACTTCGCGGGCTCCCACCGAGCACGCGCAGTCGTATTCCAGCCCCACCCCTCCGCCGCCATCGCCTGTGCGCACGCGTAGCTTCCCCGGTAGCGCGCGCTCCCCACCTCCCACCCACTTCCACGTCCTCGCTCGCTCAGGCCCGCCGGACTCGCGCCAAGAGGCAGCGCAGCCCACCCTGCAAAATGGCGACGGTAGCCCTTCGCTGTGTTGGATATGGGCGATTAACCGGTTGGAAATAAGCCAGAGAACAGCTCGGCTCCATCCGTTTCCCCATCTCTTAGTGCCCCGCAGGCCTTCAAACAGGCATAATCACTTCAGGATTTGTGACTTGCCTGAAGGTCTGGAGTTCATCATTTCCCCAAGGTTGAAATTTCAGGTACCAGAGACAGCGTGGACGACAGGTTATTCTTTGTTGGGGAGAAAAGATGTAGCTACTGGCTAGGCTTATTCAACTATGTTCTTATAGCTTTATCTTTTCTGGGGAAACATCGCCCAAGTTAAATCCTCATCTTTACGCCATCTGGGAGCCAAAAAGGGACTGAGTCAGTCTCAAAATCAGCAGGGCGAACGTCCTTCTAAAAAAGCTCCGAGGGTTTGCAGCTTCGAGAAAGTGCCGTTTTTAATCCTTAACATTCCTAATGAAAGAAAACAGGTGACTTGTAAGAAACATAAACCTTAATTCGAATCTTTGGGAGTGAACCTGGGAATTAGCGTTTTAAACTACACCTTGACATTGAGGACCCCCGCAGCCCCTGAGCGCTGGGGCCTTTTGAAGATCCCGCTAATTAGCTTTTTTGCCTCAATATATCAAATTTAAGAAGTACTGTGAGGAATAAAAATAGTTACAGCGATGCGCCTACTTCCTTTTCTCCAAATACAATCTAGTTGGGAAGATCACCTATAATATACATGAACCAATTGTTAATTAACAGAATCAAAATCCTAAATTTGGAGAAATCAGATACGACCAATATGTGAATGGGGCCAGTCTGTTCTCCACCTTTTCTCCACCCCCAGCTAAAGAAGAGTCTTCACCAACCTGGTTCTTGGCTCTTTTGAGATGCTAGAGGAAGTCCTCAGACGTGGAAGAATATCTATGAAAAGGAACTGAGAAAGGCTGAGAAAAGGCAGGGGGTGGGGGAACTATGGCTGAGAAGGATTTGGGCATTTAGAATGAGAAAGTCTCCAGAGGAGCTACAGGAGAGTGGAGAAGGTGTTAATAATGTTTTTAGGGCTCTCTGGTTGGTTCAGTTAGTTAGAGCGTGGTGCTGATAAAATCAAGGTCCACGGTTCGATCCCTGTTCCAGCCAGCCAACAAAATTTTAAAAATACAATAAATAACTTTCTTTTAGCCCATGCAAGTGAAAATTGGAACTACTTTATAATTTCTTTATCAATTCTGGACCGTGATTGTTTGAAAGCAGCTCTGTACAGGGGCCTGAACCATAAATAAATAAATTTGTTGTTTTAACATTTCAGGCACCTAGTCTCCATATGAACTCATAGAACCAAGAGGTTTAAAAAAAAAAAGTGCATTTTTCAGATTTACAAATACAATGAATGCTCACTGTCTTTTTAATTAAAATTATGTAGGCCTACACAAACTGAAAAGGTGAAAGTACTCCCTCTTTCCATTTCTCCATCCCTATTCCCATTCCCTAGGGGCAACCACTACTAATAGCTCTGTGAGCATCCTTCAAAACTTCTTTTTATACCGTTAAACAAAAATTATAGGAGGACGTTGTTTTGGACTAAGCTTCTGCATAGATCGCAACAGAATGAACTGAAAATCAAAATGTAGTCACCCCTGCTAAAGTTCCACACTAAATTGTCTGACGTTCCAAGAAATCAGGAAAGAGATATAACAGCCAATTTCCCAAACAGGCCAGTTTAAGTCTTCAAAGGTCATTTAAGTTCCCTCTGTTTTGACTCTTACACAAAAGAAGTACCTGATGTTAACCAATCAGTTATTTTTCCATTATTCTGTCTCCCGGTTCCCACCTTACAAGGAAAGCAACTTTGACATGACCAATCTGCTTTTCGTTCTTCGTTTCTGCTTTTTAAGCCCTTTTTCTATCTACACAGCCAACCTCTTTTGCTCAGCTCATTGGAACACTTTATTCTACGGTATGAAGTGTTGCCCAATTCTAGAATCCCAATAAAGCCAATTGAGATTTTTAAACTAAATTTGTTGTAATTTTGTCCTTTAACAAAATTAAATATAGTATATAAAAATATATATACAGTATATATATATATATATATATATATATATATATATATATATATATATATACACACACACACACACACACACAGAGAGGGGGAAATTATATAATGGGATTTTGGGGGGGTTAATGTGGGTGATTCACATATTGTTCAATTTGCTTTTAATATTAAAAATATGCTTTGGACATTTGCCCACATTACTGCATAATATGAATATGTTATAATTTAACTGTTCATTCCTCCATTGATGGACACTGAAATTGTCTCAATAATTTCGCTATGAGAAATAATGCCTTAGTAAATATCTTTGTACATATATCCTTATGGACATATGTACAAAAAGTAGTCTTGTAAAATATATTCTAAGAAATGGATTTGCATAGTAAAAGGGCAGGTATTTTCAAATATATGTACATATAAATGCATCTTTTTGTTGTTGACATAAGTAGGGTCACACTTTATATATTGTTCTCCAACTTTCCCTCTTCAGTTCATGTGGCTTAGCTATCTAACACAATATAATATACATATAGAGGTCCACTGTATTCCTTTTAGGAGTTGTATAGTATTCCATAGGATGAACACATATATTATTTTATTAATTCCAGGCTTTATTTTAACTCTTCATTTTTTAACACATTTTATGATGGAAATTTTCAAACATGAACAAAAATAGGAAGAATCCTGTGATGAACACTGATATACCCATCACTCAGCTTCAACTATTATCATCACGCAGCCTATCCTGTTTCATATATACCCTTCTACCCTCCTTCCTCCTCTCCTATTGCTGGATTGTTTAAAGATAATCCCAGACATTTATCATTTCACCTATAAATACTTAAGGATGTATCTTTAAGAGATTAAAACAATTTTTTAAAACCTAACCACAATGCCATTAAGGTAAAAATAAAATTTTTAAATAATTCTAATATTAAGAACTATCCAGTTCAAATACTCCCAATTATCTACAGTTGATTGGCTTGAATAGGATCCAAGCAAGGTCTACACATTACCCTGAGACATGCTGTCATTTAACATGTTCCCTTCTTATATTCAGGTATGATAAAATATTCCAGGTTCACTTTGCACATTTCCTGCCCCTGACATTGATTAATCCATTTCTTTACAGACGTTGTTTCTTTTAGTGGGAAGTATTAGAGACCAAATTCTGGTTATGAAAAGTGCTAATTGCTATTGCATTGGTAGTTTTTTCATACTTTTCAATGGAAAGAACGAGAAAATAATTTCTAAGATAAAAAGTAATAATACTCATTGTTCTGTATTTTCCTTATTGTTTTCCCTCACTTAGCAATATACCCTGGACACTACTCCATGGCAGCATATAAAGATTTTTTTTTTTTCGCATTCAATTTTACAGCCAGGTAATTTGGATGTATTCTAGTTTATTTAACCAGTTCCCTATTAATGGACATTTGGGCTGCTTCTAGTCTTGCACTGTTATAAATACTAGAGCTATGAACAGTATTGTGCATGCATCATTTCGTATTTTTACCAGTAACTGGTGGCATTATAATGGGTCAACTTGCTAGGCTAAATTTCCCTCCATGTTTACAGTTAGGATGGGTCACAAGAAATATTTTCACTTAAAATTCTGCAGACCAAAGGGAAGCAGCAGCCATTTTGTTAAATGCTCAGAAGGCCAGGGCAGGTACTTTTGTGGCTCACACACATGGCTTATTTGCTGGCTCACCCCATTTGGCTTGGGGCAGCATCCAGGCCTGCTCCACTTCCCCTTGGATCCTCATTCAGCTTCCACAACTAGGCCTTGTGTGCATCTAACTCAATAAAAAAGATGCCAGATTCTGCAAGAAATGCATCAAGGTTGGAGGCACTGAGAACTGGCTCAGGTTTTGGTCTGTCCTCACGGGTTTCAGTTCATGCTCATGAATGCTGGCTTGTGCTTGCAAACTCTTTTTACCTCCATTTGTGCTTCTTAACTGTGGGCCCTGCAGACTTCAAGCTGCAATATCACTCTTGAAAACAATAGCCTTACACAGACTATTTAACCAGCTCTTGCAATGCTTATGATTTTTGCTAGATACAAGTATTGCCTACTCCTCTTTACATGGTATATAAATTTTGCATTCTCACCATCAATTTAAGACTGCCTGTTTCCTCACAGTATCACATACAGTATGTAGTAGAACTGGAATTTTTATCAATTTTATAGATTAAAAATGTTATCTTGTAGATTTAATTTGCATTTATCTTATACCCTACTTTATTTAACTACTCTGTATTGTTGGATATTTGAGTTATTTTTAGTTTTTCACCTCTCTGAACTATAAAATGATAAACATCCTTAAACATACATGAATTCTTTTTTTTTTTTTTTGGCAGCTGGCTGGTATGGGGACCAAACCCTGGACCTTGGTGTTATAAATACCACACTCTAACCAACTGAGCTAACCAGCCAGCCCACTTACATGTATTCTTGAAAGTTAAATCTCAGTACCATTGTTTTGTTTTATTGCTTTGTTTTTTTAAGGGATAAATTATATACAATAAAATTCACATTTTTCTAGACTGCAGTTCTACAAGTTTTGACAAATGCATACAGTTTTATACCTACCTCTACAGTTCTATCAAAAATCCCCAGGCCTCTTTGTAATCAACCTCTCCCCACACCTCTATCTCCTGGCAATCACTTATCTGTTTTCTGTCCCTATAACTTGGTCTTTTTCAGATTGTCATATAAATGGAATCATATAATACATTGGCATTGTGAGTCTGGCTTCTTTTACTTAACATAATACATGTGAGATCCATACACATATCAGTAGTTCTTTTTTTTTTTTTTATTGTTAAGTAGTATTCTACTCTATGGATATACCACAGTTTACCAATTAATCAGATGAAAGATATATGGTTTTTTCTCCAGTTTTGACCATTTACAAATGAAACCACTATACGTATTCTATACATATTCTTGTACTGATTTCTACGTAAATAAAAAGTTTTAATTAAATTTGGGTAACTATTCAGGAGTGGGAGTGCTGGATTACATGGTAATTGCATGTTCAGCTTTAAAAGAAACTGTCAAGCTGCTTTCAAAGTGGCTGTAGCAGTTTACATTTCTAAGATCAATGGTTGAGAGTACCACCTGCTCCATATCCTCTCCAGGAGTTGCTACTGTCAGTTTTTTAAAAATAATAGAGTAGTTATATTGAGGTATAACTGATATCAATAAACAGCACATGTTAAAAGGTACAAACTGATCAATTCTAACATGTGTATGTACCTTTGAAACCATTACCACAATCAAGAAAATAAACTTTTCCATTGCCCCAAAAGCTTCCTTATGCCCCTTTGTTATGCCTTTTTCCTGTTCCTCCTTACTACTTTCCCCACTTCTCCAGGCAACCATATTTCTGCTTTCTGTTGCTATAGATTAGTTTTCACTTTCTAGAATTTTCTATAAAAAAGGAATCATGCACTAAGTATTATTTTTTCTTCATTCTTTCATGCAGCATAATTATTCTGAGATTTATCCAGTTGTCACATGTGTCAATATTCCTTTCCTTTTTACTGCAGAGTATTCCAGTGTATGGGGTGGGTATGGAATAAAAATGCTGTTTTTTCTATGATCAAAGTTAAGTTGTTATCAGCTTTAAATGGCCTGTTATAACTATAAGATGTTTTATGTAAGCCTTATGGTAAGCACAAAACAAAAACCTATAGTAGATAAACAAAAGATAAAAAGTAAGGAATCAAGTCATACCACTAAGAAAATCATCTAATCACAAAGGAAGACAACAAGAAAGAAAGAAAGGAAAAAAGGATCTATAAAACAACCAGAAAACGATTAACAAAATGGCAATAATAAGTTATTACCTATCAATAATTACCTTGAATGTAAATGAATTAAATTTTCCAATCACAAGATGTGAAGTGGCTGAATGAATAAAAAAACAAGAACCCACTTTACCTTTAAAGACACACATAGACTGAAAGTAAAAGGGTGGTGCTAATAACACCAAGGTCCAGGGTTCTATCCCTGTGCCAGCCAGCCACCAAAAAAAGAAAAAGCAAATCAAAATAAAACAAAAAGAAGAAAGTAAAAAAGTTTCCCATGCAAAGGGAAACTAAAAGAGAGCAAGTGTAGCTATACTTATATCAGATGAAATAGATTTAAAGCCAAAAACTGTAAAAAGAAACAAGTTCATAATATAATGATAAAAGGATCAATTCACAAAAAAACCCAATTGTAAATATTTATGCACCCAACACCAGAGCATCAAAATATATAAAGCAAACATTAATAAATCTAAAGGGAGAGATACAATGTGATACAATAATAATGGGACTTCACGACCCACTTTCATAAATGGCTAGATTATCTAGACAGAAAATCAGTAAGGAAACATTGAACTTGAACTACACTTAAAATGCACCTAACAGCGTATAGAGAACATTCCATCCAACAATAGCAGAATACACATTCTTCTATAAAGTGTACACAGAGCATTCTCCAGGATAGATTACGTGTTAGCCCACAAAACAAATCTTAACAAATTTAAGTCATATCAAGCATATTTTCCTACCATAAAATATAAAACTAGAAATCAATAACAGGAGGAATTTCAGAAAAGTTACAAACATGTGGAAACTAAACAACATGCTCCTGAATAACCAAAGAAGAAATGAGTCAAAGTAGGGATTAAAAATAAATTGAAAAATATCCTTTTTTCTCTCTTTTTTATTCTTCTAGAGAAGAAAAATATCTTAAGATAAACAAAATGTAAATACAACATATCAAAACTTATGGGAAGCAGCAAAAGAAGTTCTAAGAGGAAAGTTTATTTCAATAAATGCCTACATCAAAAAAGAAGAAAGATTTTAAGTAAACAATCTAACATTATATTTCAAGGAGCTATAAAAGGAATAAACTAAGTCCAAAGTTAGTAGAAGAAGGAAATAATGAGGATCAGAACAGAAACAAATAAAATAGAGACTAGAAAAACAACAGAAAAGATCATTGAAACTAAGAGTTGGTTTTTGAAAAAGATAAAGGCTGACAAGTGAGCTCATTTGGTTAGAGCATGGTACTGAGAACAACAAGGTCCAGGGTTTGATACCTGTACCAGCCAGCTAGAAATAAATAAATAAAATAAAAGATAAACAAAATTGACAAACCTTTAGCTAGACTAAGAAAAAAAAGAATGTGGAGCATACTTACATTTATAAAGCAAATATATTTCACAGAGTCTAGTTCCCTGTAGTTTCAGGTTTAGCCTAACTCCTTAAAAGTACATATAAAAATGTTAACCTTGCAAAAGACAGGAAACTTTCCCCAGGCTAAAAGTCTCTGTTGTAAGATAAAGAATTGTAACACAGCAAGGACAGACAAGTTACTTAATTGATATGTAAAGATATTGGGCAGCTGCTGTAGGGAAAGAGAATCTTTGCTAAGATCAAGCTTTTGTTGGTGGATCGACTTAACCTTTTGCAAATTGCATTATGGAATGTCACTTTGCTTGTTACCCATCTCTATTAAACTATTACCACACCTAAGTTCTTTTTCTGTAACTTCCTGGTCTGGAAAATAAATGTGGGGAGAGAACCCCAATTCATGGTTAATTTCCCTAGGAAGGAATGCCTCTGTCTTGAGGGTTCTGGGAAATTAACCCCTTTGGGGTCTCTCACTACTTGGAAGAAATGGGCTTTGAGTAATCCTTTTGCAGCTCCATCACCCAGGGGAAGAGAGGTGACAAATCCGTGGGAGGCAAAGCAACAAAAAAGAAGACTCAAATAAAATCAGAAATGAAAGAGAAGACATTATACCTGATTCCACAAAAATACAAAGGATCATAAGAGAGTAATATGAGAAATTATACACCAACAAATTTGATAATCTAGAACAAAATAATAAATTCTTAGAAACATACAAACTACCAAACATCCACAATTAATGGATGAATCATGAAGAAATGGAAAATATGAACAGACCAATAATGAGAAAGAAGATTGAATCAGCCTCCCACCAAAGAAAAGCCAAAGAACTGATTGCTTCAGTAAAAAGTCTACCATGAAGGAAAAGCCCAAGAGCTGATATCTTCACTGTTGAATTTTACCAAATACTTAAAGAACAAATACTAATCATTCTCAAGCCCTTCCAAATAATGGAAAAGAAGGGAATACTTCTAAACTCATTTCACAATGCCAGCATTACTCTGACACCAAAACCAGGCAAGGACACTACAAGAAAAGAAAATTACAGCTAATATTCCTCATAAACATAGATGCAAAGTTCTCAACAAAATACTAGCTAACCAAATTCAACAGCACATTAAAAAATTCATTAACCATTATCAAGTGGAATTTATTCCCCAAATGCAAGGATGTTTCAATGTATGCAAATCAATAAATGTGATACATCACATTAACAGAATGAAAGATAAATATTACATGATCATCTCAGTAGATGCAGAAAAAGCATCTGACAAAATTTAAAATTCTATTATTTTATTCTAGGTTATCAAATGATAAACACTCTCAAAAATTAGGTATAGAGGGAATGTACCTCAACACAATAAAGGCTGTATATGACAAGCCCACAGCCAACATCATACCCAGTGGTGAAAAGTTGAGTGCTTTTTCTTTAGGATCAGGAACAAAACAAGGATACCTACTCTCACCACTTCTATTCAACATAGTATTGGAAGTCCTTGCCAGAGCAATTAGAAAAGAAAAAGAAATAGAAATCATCCAAGTTGGAAATAAAGAAGTTAAATTGTCTCCCTTTGCAGATGACATGATCTTACACATAAAAAACCCTAAAGAGGCTACTAAAAAACTGTGAGAACTAATAAATCAATTCAGTAAATTTTCAGGATATAAAATCAGCATACAAAAATCAGCAGCATTTCTGTACACTAACAATGAACTATATAAAAAAAATCTAGAAAATCGCATTTATAATAGCTACCAAAAAAAAAAATCTTAGGAATAAATTTAACCAAAGGTGAAAGATCTGTACACTGAAAACTATAAAATGTCAATGAAAGAAACTTAAAAATGCACAAATGGAAAGATATCTTGTGTCCATGGATTGGAAGAAATAATATCAAAATGGCCATACTGCCCAAAGCAATATACAGATTCAATGCCATATCTATCAAAACTCCAATGACATTTTTCACAGAAATAGATAAAAACAACACTAAAGTTCATATGAAACCATAAAAGACTCCAAATAGCCAAAGATATCTTGAGCAAAAGAACAAAACTGGAGGCATCACTCCACCTGATTTCGAAATTCCACTACGAAACTATAGTAATCAAACCAGCATGGTACTGGCATAAAAGCAGACACACAAACTGATGGAACAGAATAGAGAGCTCAGAAATAAACCCACACATTTACAGTCAACTGATCACAACATGGGTGCCAAGAGCATACATAGGGGAAAGGACAGTCTCTTTAATAGATGGTGTTGGAAAAACTGGACATCCACATGCAGAAGAATAAAATTAGACCCTTATCTTACACTATACACAAAAATCAACTCAATATGGATAAACTCAATATGGATAAACATAAGACCTAAAAGATTAAAATTACTAGAGGAAAATATAAAAGAAAACCTTCTTGCCATTGGTCTAGACAATAATTTTTTAAATATGACACCAAAAGCACAGGCAACAAAAGCAAAAATATAGAGATAGGATTACATCAAACTAAAAAGCTTCTGTGCAGCAAAGGAAACAATCAAGAGAGTGAAGAGACAACCTACAGAATGGGAGAAAATATCTGCAAGCTATACATCTGAAAAGGGGTTAACATCCAAAATATAAGGAACTCAAACAACTCAACAGCAAGAAAACAAATAATCCAATTTAAAAATGAGCAAAAACCCTGACTAGACTTTTCTCAAAAGAAAACATACAAATGGCCAACAGATATACGAGGAAATGCTCAACTTCACTAAACATCAGAGAAATGCAAATTACAACCACAATGGGATACCACCTTACACCTATTAGAATGGCTATCAACAAAAAAGACAAAGGATAACAAGTGTTGTTGAGGATGTAGAGAAAAGGAACCTTGTACATTGTTGGTGAGAGTATAAATTAGTACAGCCTTTATAGAAAATAGCAAGGAAGGTCCCCCAAAATGAAAAATAGAACTACCATATGATCCAGCAATCTCACTATTAAGTATATATCCAAAGGAAATGAAATCAATATGTAGAAGAGATATGTCCCCCCATGTTCATTGCTGCATTATAGATACTCTTTGACTTACGATGGGATTACATCCCAATAAACCCATCAGAAATTGCAAATATCATAAGTCAAAAATCCATTTAATACGCCTAACCAACCGAACACCACAGCTTAGCTTAGCCTACTTTAAATGTGCTTAAAACACATTGTCCAACAGTTGGACAAAATCATCTAACACAAACCCTGTTTTATAATAAAGTGTTGAATAGCTCATGCAGTTTACTGATTATTGTACTGAAAGTGAAAAACAGAATGGTTGTATGGGTACTCAAACTACGGTTTCTACTGAATCATATCACTTTCACACCATCATGAAGTCGACCCTTTGTATTCACAGTAACCAACATTTGAAATCAACCTGAGTGTCCAGCAATAGATGAATGGATAAAGAAAGTGTGGTATATATACACAATGGAACACTATTCAGCCTTAAAAAAAAAAAAAGAAGGAAATCCTGTCATTTGCAACAACATGGATGAACCTGCAAGACATTATGTAATTGAAATCAGCCAGGCACAGAAAGACAAATACTCATGATCTCACATGTGGAATCTAACACACAGTGTAAAATGGTGGTTAACAGAAGCTGGTGGATGCGGATATTGCGGCAATGTTGGTCAAAGGACACAAAATTTCAGTTAGACAGGAGGAATAAGTTCAAGAGATTTATTGTACATCATGGTGACTATAGTTAATAATATAATGTACACCAGAAAATTGCTGAGAGTAGATTTTAAATGAACCCATCACCAAGAAATGTTAAGTATGTGAGATAACGTATATGTTAAATAGCTTGATTTAGCCATTCTACAATGCACACATATATGAAAACACTATTTTACATCATAAATTATACAATTTTTACTTGCCAATTAAATAAATAAATAAAAGAAAACTAAAAAAAAAAAATTCAAACTCTGTCACTCTGCACTCTCACACAACACCTCCTACAACAGCTGTGTGGGGGTTTTCCTCCACACACCAAGCAGTTCTCCAGCAGACACCAACTGGGTGCCCTACGTAATTCAATTCAGACACTATTTACCTGGAGGTAGCATCAGATCCCACAGGTTAAGGGCTCAGAACCACAAGACTAACTCCACCTCAGATGCCAGTCACAAGCCCCAGATTGTGCCCTATGCTTCTGACCAACCGGCTGTAAAATGGGGTTTCCACGATCCCCCTCTTCGGGTTCAGTAATTCGCTAGGACAGTTCACAGAACTCAGGGAAACACTTCACTTACATTCGCCGGTTCATTATAAAGGGTGTCATAAAGGACAAAGATGAACAGCCAAACGAAAAAGTACACAGAGCTAGGTCTGCAAAGGTCCTGAGCACAGGAGCATCGGTGCCCATGGAGTTGGGGTGCGCCACCCTCCCGGGACACAGATGCTCATCAAACCTTGTCGTTCGAGAGTTTTCATAGAGTGACGTGCATGGGGCGCAGCAGACGGTGGGGACGTGTGCGCCCTCGTTCCTTCCTTTCTCTCTACTCCATCTTCGCGGTAGCGGCGTCAGTGACCACGGTTGAGTCGCTGGCATGTAGCTCTTTGTTCGCGCCCTGGAGTTACACACCCTCGAGGTGACCAGCCAGGACACGGTCGCCCAGATCAAGTCTCATGTAGCTTCACTGGAAGGCATCGCCCCGCAAGATCAAGTCGTGCTCCTGGCAGGCACGTCCCTGGAGGAGGAGGTTACCCTGGGCCAGTGTGGAGTGCACGTCCCGACCGCTCTGAAAGGAGCCAGCCGCGTGCTTGGAGGTCAAGTTCATGGTTCCCTGGCCCGGGCTGGGAAAGTGAGAGGTCAGACTCCCAAGGTGGCCGGACAGGAGTACAGAAGAAGAGGCAGACCGGGTCAAAAAGCAGATGGAATACAGTCGGCTCTTTTTCAATGTTGTGCCCACTTTTGGCAAGAAGAAGGGACCCAGTGCCAACTCTTAAATCTTTTGTAATCCTGGCTCTCTCTAATAAAAACACTTAGTCCAGTCAAAAAAAAAAAAAAAAAAAAAAGGAAAGAGTTTTTATAAGGCTTAATCTCCAGCTCTATCCCAGCCCCTAACCAGAGGTCGGTGGGTAGGTCTGAAAGTTTCATCCGTCATCACTTGGCCTTTCTGGTGACCAGCCGCATCCTGAAGCTAAGTCACTGCATTAGGATAAACTCAGGTGTGATCAAAAGGGGCTCATTATGAATAATAAAAGACACTCCTATCACTCAGGAAATTACAAGCGTTTTAGGAATTTCTCAGTGACAGGAAGTGGGTACAAAGACTAAATATATTTTTATATTATAACATATAAATTCAGAGCTCTAAACACACAATAATGAATGATAAAGCAAGTTGCAGAATATGTATAACACACATATACAATTTTTAAAATATAAAACATACTATAAGTATACATATTTCAAAACATCATGTTGTATAGCATACATTTTTATTTGTCAAGTTAAAAATAAATAATAAAAAGAAAAATAAAATTTGATAGACAGATGGATAAATAAATGCCCCCCCATGCATACTTGCATATCTGTGGACAGGGTTTATATGTAGGCATATGCTTAGATTTCTCTTGGAGTGAGAAAGCTGGGTCATCTGGGAGATCTATGTTTAACTTTTTAAGAAACTGCCAAACTATTTTCCAAACTCGTACCACTTTACCTTGCCACTAGCAGCATATGACAGTTTTAGTTCCTAGACATCCTTGCCAATACCTTCTGATTTTAGATATTCCAGTAAGTGGGTAGAGGCATCTTATTGTTCTTTTTTTGGTGGCTGGTGGGTCCTTGGCGTTACTACGCAACTTTCTAACCAACTGAGCTAACCAGCCAGTTGTGGCTCTAATTGACATTTAACCCCCTTAGTGTGGTTTTAATTGATGTTTTCCAAATGACTAATCATGGTGAGCATCTTTTTATGTGCTTATTTGCTATCTGTATATCTTTCTTGGTGAAGTGTCTGTTTAAATCTTTTACCCATTTTTTATTTTTATTTTTTTGGCAGCTGGCCAGCCCGGGGATCTGAATCCTTCACCTTGGTATTAGAACACTGAGCTCTAATCAACTGACCTAACCAGCCAACACTTTTACCTATTTTTTAAATTGAGTTGTTTGTTTCTTATTATTGAGTTTTGGGAGATCTTTATATATTCTGGATGTAAGTCCTTTATCATCTACATGATTTGCATGTATTTTCTCCCAGTCTGTGACCTGTCTTTTCATTTTCTTAACATTGTCTTTTGGTTTTCTCGGATTTTGTTTGTTTCTTTGTTTGTTTGTTTTGGCAGCTGGCCAGTACCAAATCCTTGGCCTTAGTGTTATCAGCACAACACTCTAACAAATAAAGTAACTGGCCAGCCCAACAGTGTCTTTTTAAGAGCAGAAGTTTTTAATTTTCATGAAATTTCACTCATCAATTTTTTTCTTATAGGGATCATACTTTGGTGTAGCATCTAAAATATCTTCGCCTAGTCAAAGGACACAAAAATTTCTCCTATTTTTTTTAATAAGTTTATTTTTTCTTTCAGTGCTTTAAAGCTGTTGCCCCCACCGTCTTCTCGTTTGCTTTTTTTTCTAACAAGAAATCTGCAATTGTTTCTGTATTTGTTCCTCTCTAGGTAATGTCTTTTTTTCTCTGACTCCTTTCAAGATTTTCTCTTTATCCTTGATTTTAAGCAATTTGATTACAATGTGCCTTAATAAAGTTTCCTTCATGCTTCTTGCTTTGTTTGTTTATTTCTGCCACAGCTAGGTCATGCTGTGAGCATTCATATCTGTTTTGTCCGGATGTACAGTTTCCATCAAATTTAGAAGTTTTTAAACCATTATTATTTAAAATATTTTCCTGTCCTCTCTTTTATGTCCTCTCCTAAGGGATTCCAACTACACACACAATAAGCTATTTGAGTTGTCTCACAGCTCACCAATACTATATTCATTTTCTTTTCAGTCTTTTTCTTTTCAATGTTTCATTTTTGAGCTTCTATTACTATATCTTCAAGTTCTCTAATCTTTTTTTGTACGTTATCTAACCTGTTGTTAATTCCATTCAGTGTATTTCTCATCTCAGACATAATTTTTACTTTTTTGGGTCTTTTTACATCATTTGTGTTTAAATCACTGAGAGTCAGCTTAACACAGTCCTAGTTGATGCAGCATTATATTAAGTAGTACGTTGATACAAATATAAATGCTACAAAACAAAAACAAAAATCCCTACCCTTATGATGCTTAGAGTGTAGGGAGATAACAGTCACCTATATCAAGAACTAAGGTGTAAAAATTCAGACTCCAGAAGAGCTGCCTAAATGGTGTGCTCTGGGATTCAGAAGTAGTTCCTGTCAGACTCAGGGAAACAAGAAAGTCCTTACAGAGGAGGCGGCCTTTGAGCTGAATCCTGAAGCATTGATGGAAGGGAAGCATGTTCTGGGGGGAAGAAAGAAAATGAGCAAAAAAGGAAACAAAAGGCTGGTAGGGGACCAGCAAATCATTCTGTTGCCTGAATTTGTGGCAAGCAAAATTAGAAGTAAAAAACACCTACTGAAAAAAAAAAGGGCAGAAAAAAAAATTAAAAACAAATACATATATATAGAGAGAGAAAATAAAACTACAATCAAAACCTGGAAGACCCTTAAGAATCAGATTAAAGATTTCTCTAGTCAATGAGTGGTCATTGAAGGATCTTCGTGAGGGGAAATGTCATTAAAATTAACCCATCATCAAAGAATAGCAAGGGATCGGGTGAAAATAGTGCTTTTCCGTCTCAAAACAGGCAGTAAACCAGCACATAGCTCTGACTTGAATAAGATTGTCAATTCATTTGCATAGATTTTTTATCTCATAGAGAATCTCCTCTTTCACGTAAGTTGTTTGATTGCAAAGATGCTTTCTTATATATGTTGCTGTTTTATGCCAACCTTGCTGATATTCACCATCTAGTGTCTCTAAAGAAGAGGCAGCTGGTGGACAGCCCACCAGCTACGTTAGCCTTAGGTAATAATTGCATGACTCTTTCACAAGGGTGCCATTGAGTTTCTTCAAACAGAACAAAGGAAAGGGTTAGTAGAGAATTTCACCATTTTTTTTTTCATTTGTAGCATGTTTGAAGATGTTTCTAGTTGCAGGTGTTACAGGATGTTAACTGGGATATTAACCATTATCTCAGGCTCTCAGTCCTAATAATCAATAAATGAAATATAACAATTTAATACAATTCTACATGCGTAGAGAAATATCTGTTACTAGGATATATGCTCAGTAAAAGTCTGGACATCTGTTTTGTTTATTGCTGCATCCTTGGCAATATACCAGTGCTATATTCCAATGCCTGGAAAAATGCTTATATATAGTAGGTGATAGAGTTTGGATGTGTTGTCCCCACCAAAACTCATGTAGAAATCTGATCCCCAATGTGGCAGTGTTGGGAGCTGTTTGAGTCATGGGGGCAGATCCCTCATGAATGGATTAATGCTCTCCCTGGGGGAAGGGGGGCCTGAGTGAGATCTCACTGTTTAGTTCCCATGAGAGCTGGTTGTTTAAAAGACCCTGGCACCCCCTCTTCTCTCTCTTGCTTCCTCTCGCTGTGTGATCTGCTTGTACCCACCCACTGCCTGCTGCTTTCTGCTGTGAGTAGAAGCAGCCTCAGGCCCACACCAGATACAGCTGTCCCAGAATCGTAAGCCAGATAAACCTCTGTTCTTTATAAATTACCCAGTCTCAGGTATTCTGTTATACCAACACAAAAATGGACTAATACAGTAAGTGTTCAGTAAGTTTGCTCATTAATAAATTTGTTAGTAAATAAACATCAAAATCTCATTAAATTTGTTCAGCATGGCGGTGCGACAGCAGCTGGAGGGCCGAGGAGGCGGCGCGGCCGGTCCTGTCCTCGCCATGAGGCCGCAGCAGGCGCCGGTGTCCGGAAAGGTGTTCATTCAGCGAGACTACAGCAGTGGCACCCGCTGCCAGTTCCAGACCAAGTTCCCCGCGGAGCTGGAGAACCGGATTGATAGGCAGCAGTTTGAAGAAACGGTTCGAACACTGAATAACCTTTATGCAGAAGCAGAGAAGCTTGGGGGCCAATCATATCTTGAAGGCTGTTTGGCTTGTTTAACAGCATATACCATCTTCTTATGCATGGAAACTCATTATGAGAAGGTTCTGAAGAAAGTCTCTAAATACATTCAAGAGCAGAATGAGAAGATATATGCTCCGCAAGGCCTCCTCCTGACAGATCCCATTGAGAGAGGACTTCGAGTTTCTAGATTGAAATTACCATTTATGAAGACAGAGGCATGAGCAGTGGAAGATAAACCATAGAATTAAAGATCCCACCTCCAGCTGGGATTCTCATCTACCCACTGGCCGATCCAGAGTGTCCCTACCTCCTCTCCAGAGCATCATTCCTTTGTATCTGCTGCCAGAGCCACGGTGCCATTTACTTCAAGGACTAAGTTTCTAAAATTCCACACCTGGAGTGACCTGTCGTCGCTCAGCATCCGCTTTGTGTTTCCAAATTGTGTAGGATTCTGTAATCTTTTGATTAGTTTCTGAGAAAATACAATGAAGCATTTCACTTTTTTTATTCAAAGCCATTTAATAAAATATGCAGTTGGTCAGCCCAGTGCAAAGTTTATCTGCCACCAGTACCACTGGTTCTCCTCATCCCTTGGGCCAGCTTCCCCAGGTGGCTATAGACCTCAGCAAGTCACATCTTAGCCAGTGTGCAGTCTTATTTCCTGAGATTAGTAGAATGCTAGTCTCCAGGATTTTGGTAAGGGGTAGACTGTGTCTGTGGTTTTGCTAATGCATCACCCAGATTTCAAAGAATATCGATTTTGCCATGACTCCAACCTTAAGATTTATTTCTGCTGTACAGTTTCTCCAACCGAAGCTCATTGAAAAAATAATGTATAATGTTAATTGTTTTATTATAGCAATTATTCCTAATTAAAGCAGTATTTAATGCAATTTCCAGTTATTTTCTTTGGAGAATTTTGTTATTATTGCAGTACTTTGAACGTTAGGAAGATGTGGTATGTGTTGCTTGTTCATTACAAAAATAAGTAAGCACAATAATGTGGTTGCTAAACCATCAAACACATAAATGTCCCTGCCGTGTCCCTGAATGTGTAATAAGCAAGTGTAATAAATATTTTAATTATAGTTTTGTTATAAATATAACTTATGATTAAAAATTTTGACAGGAATAATACTATGTATTACTAATTTTTAACTATCCCTCTTGGCAAACATGATTCAAAGTCTTTCCTCATACGCAGTATTCAAGGCACAGAAATCTTATGATTGGCTCAAGTACAGTTGGTTAAGTGATTTCCAACCAAAACTTCTAAGTCTGAGTCAGTATTTTTAGCTCTTCTTTTGGCTGTCTGTTCTTCATATCAGGGCTTCTTACACCCTCCATTCATCTTTGGGGTTTGAGAGTGCTGTATTTGTGAGAAAGTTAAAAAATATATTAAGGGAGAATGAAGCAGTTAAGTTTTCCTTTCAGTATATTGTAGGTGCTAATACTGGATTTAAATTTAATTTCTTTTATGAGTCTGTTATTCAATAAATCCCATAGGTCTGTGTAATATTTTAATTGTGTAAAACTCCTGTTACTTTGTAGCCTGTAATAGTGTGTCCGTCTGCCTTTTAAACTTGTTGCAATAACTTTGCTGAAATATTAACACATTAGTAAAACTTTTCTTAAACAAAAAAAAAAATAAAAAATAAAAAAAAAAAATAATAAAAAGAAAAAAAAAAAGAAAAAAAAAGAAAAAAAAAAAAAAAAATTTGTTCAGCATGAAGAGCTATAATATAGCATAAAAACAGTAATAAATGTGTATTTATTAAAGAGGTGGAAGAATAACTATTAAAAAATTAGACTGCTGAATTTCAAATTTTGTCTCTATCATTTACTAGCTGTGTGATTTTAGGCAACTTACTTAACTTCTCTGTGTCTCAGTTCCCTTACATGGTGGGAGGGGGAAAAAAAGGATTTAATAGCACCTAACTCATAACACCGGTGTGAAAAGCAAATGAGTTAATATGTATAAAGCACTTAAAACAAATGCCTGGTAGTAAAAGAAGTTATGTATTAGTGTGTTAAGCTGTATTTTTTTCTGCAAATAAAATTCATAAAACAATTTTTGTCATATGAAAAGAAGAAGTATAGGAATCTGAACCCTTGACCTTGGTGTTATAACACTTTGCTCTAACCAACTGAGCTAACCGGCCAGCCCCAGTCTTCCTACTCTCTAAAGTGCACCATCCATGCAGAACTTACTAAGAGGTAGCTAAATGAGTCCTATAACCTACAGCCCAATGCATATCTGCAGACTATAGAGAAAAGCAACCAAGAGACTCATTGAGAAGACTGATTAGAGGAAAAAGAACATTTCTTTGAAAGGAGTTTTTGTCCTAGAAGTAAAGGCTATACCCTACTCTACCTTAAGCTAAGTTAGGAGGTTCTACTAGCCCCAGTGCTACCATGAACTGGAGCAAAGGATGATTAGAGAGTTGACCAGAGAAAACTTGACCTACGTCCCCTGGAGTTTAAGGGGATCCAAAGACTGGTTCCCTGTTTTTGCCTAGAAAAGTCTGATGGCCAGAGACTGGCTAGAACTGCCTATGTTGTCAAAGAAAAGAGAGGTCTGTGGTGGGCTTGGCCTGTACCTCCAGAGTTTGTTATCTGCAGAATTAGCCGGGCTAGAGATATCTTAAAAGCACCTTACCAAGACTAGTTTGTCCGCTATGGTGAGGCATCCTCAGATTACAAAGGCTGATTTTTTTTTCCAGATTTAAATAAATTGCAAAAAATAGTACAAAGAATTTCCTCATGCCTTTCATCCAGATTCCTTGGATGTTAACATCTTACATAATCACAATACAATTACCAAGCCAGGAAATTAACACTGATACAACACTATATTATATGATCTATAGGCCTAATTTAAATTTCACCACTGATGTCTCTTTTCTGGTTCAGGATTCAATGCAGGATCATACCACCCATTTAGTTGTCAGGTGTCTCTAATCTCCTGTAATCTTGAACTATTTCTCAATCATTTGTCATTCATGACCTTGACAGTTGTGAAGACAATAGCCCTTATTTGGTGTTTGGCTGAGGTTTCTTCATGATTAAATTCAGTTCTGCATTCTTAAGAATATCACAGAAGCGGTGCTGTGACCTTCTCAGTGCATTGTATCAGGAGGCACATGATGTTTGTCCCATTCCTGGGGATGTTCACTTTGGTCATTTGATTAGGTGATGTCTATCAGGTTTCTTCACTACAAAGTTACTTTTTTCCCCTTGCTAATTAATAAATATCTTGTGGAAGATCTTTGAGACTAACTAAATATCCCATTTCTCATCATATTTTACCCATTCATCCTAGCTTTCATTGACAATCCTTAACTAATAAATTATTACTATAGAGTTTACCAAACAATGCTTTTCTATTTCCATTTGGTAGTTGAAATTCTACTGTAGGAAAGACATTTCCCATCTTATCTCTATATTTATTTATTCAATTTATTTATTTACAGAAATATGGAATCATGATTCTTACTTTACTCTATGGGTTACAACGTGTTACTATCAGTATTTATTTTCTCATTCAAATTATCCAGGATTTGGCTGTTGGAGCCCCTTCAAATGGGCTCCTGTGTCCTTTTGACTTATCTCATCATTTTGTGTGTATGCATAGTTCCTGTTTTCTGTTTCACATTCATTTTGTACTTTCCCCGCCCCAGCCCTGGAATCAGCCATTTCTCCAAGGAGTCTGGGTTCCTTCTTTGGATAATGATGTTTAGAAATCAAGAGCCAGGTGCTAGGTGTGTTCATTAGTAGCAGGATGTCATCTATCTGTACATATGTATACGTGTATGTATGTGTCTATTGTATGTGTATGTACACATACAACACACACATCCATACACATTAGTCCATACCTACAGTTCCAAACCAACCCCATAGGTTTTATTCAGTTTTTCCTATTCCTTATTTTAACTGCTTTATCTGATAATGAGAAACCTGGCTGTCATTATTCATAATGTATTATTTTCTCCAACAGACATAGTTTCAGAAATGCTAATCCATATCCATGAGAAAAACAAACTACTAAGTAAAATACAATATTTATGCTCAACTTTTTTTCTTTGGCCTTATAGTATATAATCAAGTGCCCTTTTCCAAAGTTACTTGGGTTACTCACCGTGCCTCCAGTGTGGTGTGCTGTTCATCTTATGATACAGTCAGGTTCGTTTGTCTTTGTTTGCCTTCTGTTTTGTGCTCTATCCCATCGTTGTTGATTACATTTTATTCATTTTTTTCTTTTAGTATGTGAAATATTTACATGGCTCTAAAAGTCAGAAATACACAAAAAGGATGACGGAGAGGTGTCGCTCACCTTATCCTTTCCACCCTATTCCCATCCATTGCCTGCAGAACTCATCATGGGCACAAAATTAAGGGGGAGTGGGATGCCAAAAAAAAAAAAATCAGTAACCAGGATAAATAATATTTTAATGCAATATTCTAAAAAGTCAAAATGAATGCAAAACAATCATGATAACAAAATATCAAATATTCAAATAAATATTACTGCTAAGCTGAGCCATATCGGAACCTGAGGCAAAAGGAAAAACATGCACCCCCGTACATGTTTTTAAGTAGTTTTAGAGGCTGTTTTTTTCCTAGAACATTAAGGTAATTGAGAAAAATACTGAAAAGTTGAAAAGTTGGTGGATTACACAACATTTTAAATATTTAAATATTTACCATCTGTGGACTTTTTTCCCGGATTTTCCCTCTGACATCTTGTCATAGAGAACCTCCTATGAGGCCACAGGCAGATGCTGAGAGAGAAGGATTGGTGCAATGGAAGTAGGTGACATGGAGCCTGGGCCACCTTTCCACATAACTTACTTGTGCCCTTTGTGCCTGTTTGAGCCCAGTCCTGAGTGTAGCACTTCCACTGCACCGTGGGGTACTGCTGTGCCTACTCAACCTAAGGATTTGGTGGGTGTGATAGTCACTTGATTCTTGCGGTCAGATACCCAGTCTCTACCAGGACACGGTAACACTCCAGAAGCCTTGTTTCTAGTGGTTCTCTGCTGCGGACAGCATGCCCTTGCTCCAGAGCTGTAGAGGTCTGCATCGTGGCTCCTCCATAGGGGTTTGACAGAAACCTCACATGGTGTCTTCATGTGCCACTGATAACTCTAGCACAATGGGATCGGCTGGGCCATATGGCCTGAGTGGCAGGCCCAGTTACACTGCAGCCTGGAACTGCTGCAGAGCTATTTCTCAGGACCCCACTCAGGACTGCCATTCTTCCAAGTCACCTGATACATGGGGCAGAATAGTATTCCCTAGTGTAGAGTGCTGCCTCCAAAACCCAAAGAGGCTTATCAAGCATCATGCCTCTTTCTTAGTGAAGGAGTTGCCAGGTGGAATGACTTGTTTTTGACCTATCTCTGCATCCCCCATATGTGGGATATACTATAAAACAAATTACTTCACAGGGCCTGGTTTTCCAGAGCCTTGCAGTTTCAAATATTGACCTTGCGGAGGACTGGAAATTTTCCTCAGCTATAAAGTCTCTGGTGTAAGATAAAGATTTGTGGCACAGCAGGTTGCTGGCTCAAGGACAGACTAGTTACCGATTGTTATGTAAAGATACTGAGAAATTGCCGTAAGAAGGAATGTTTGCTAAGATCAAGCTTTTGATGATAGCCTTACTGGAATGTCATCTGGCTTGTTTCACTGAAAGTTACCAGCCTATATTGTTAAACTATAACCCCACCTATGTCTCTTCCTGTAACTTCCTGGTCTGGAAAATAAATGCAGGAAGAGAACCCCAATTCGGGGTTAATTTCCCAAGGAAGGGATGCCTCTCGCTGGAGGGTCCTGGGAAGATTAATCACTTCGGGGTCTCTCACTGCTCAGAAGAGATGGGCTCTGAGTAATCCTTTGCATCTCCGTCACCCAGGGGAAGAGGGGTGACAAATCTGTGGGGGGTGAAGCAACACAAAGCAACACCAATACCACTGGTCTCTAACTTCTTCACTAGTGTGCTTGGCTTCTGAATCTTTGTAGGGTTTAACTTCTTACCCTCTGGAACATGTATATATGACCAGAGCATTTAAACACTTGCCTTTTCTTTGTTGGCTGTTCTCTTGTCCTTAGGAACACTGTGGTCTATTAGCCCTTATATTAGATACCTGGAAGTCCAGTTGCCTGGTGACCATTCCAGCCTTGCTGCCCATTAGGGCAATTCCACCCACCTTGCCTTTGATAGTTAAGAATTGCCATCTGGCCCCAGAGAACATCCAATACTGAGCTTCTCAGTGATGACAAAGGCTTCCTTACTAATTCATTTTATATCACTTAATAAAAGGAAGAACTTCTGGGCTCTTCTCACCTGGTCGTCTATGTGGTGGGTTCTCAGGCCTTACATAATGAGTTTTTTGATTCCCTTCCTCAGCACTTTGTCCCAACAGCTTTCTAGTATGTCCACCTTTATCATGTGCACAGTTGTTTTTTCCAAGCTTCCAGGAGCCACCCCAGCTAGAGCTGGCTCTGGGAATCCTTGCAAAGGTGCTGAGTCCTGAGCCATGGAAGGACCCTCCATATCCACAAAGTCTTCCATATTTAGTCTTATACGCACCCTTCATCCCATAAGACCCATTACCAGTGGAGATTTTCCCATCTTCTATGCCAAGCAGCTCTTCAGTGAATAACCCCTGATGGAGTATGGATGTGTTGTCCCCTCCAAAACTCATGTGGAAATCTGATCTCCAATGTGGCAGTGTTGGAAACTGATCGAGTCATGAGGGCGGATCCCTCATGAATGGATTAATGCTCTCCCTGGGGAGGGGGGAACAATGAGTGAGTTCTCACTCTATTAGTTCCCATGAGAGCTCCTTGCTTAAAAAGACCCTGGCACCTTCTCTCTCTTGCCTCCTCTTGCCATGTGATCTGCTTGTACCCACAGGCTCCCTGCCACTTTCCGCCATGAGTAGAAGCAGCCTGAGGCCCGTGCCAGATGCGGCTGTCCCAGAATCGTAAGCCAAATAAACCTCTTTTCCTTATAAATAACCCAGTCTCAGGTATTTCTGTTACAGCAACACAAAACAGACTAAAACAACCCCTTTTCTTCCCCAGCAGCTCCTGTGCTTCTTCAGCCAGGTCCTGCTGTGACTTGACTCTGGTTATTGGTCTTATAGCCATAGGAGAAGTGGGAACCATTGATGGGGAGGGCAAGTATCATTCTGAAAGGCATCCACCTTGGTTAAAATACATATAGTCTGTAGGTAAGTGAAGCTGCTGTGTTCCACAATGGGCACAGGCCCACGGGCTCAGGGCACTCTGGAGTTGCAATGAGATCTAGCCAGATCTATCCAGATATCACTATTCCCAGTGTCAGGGGTCCATTTCTTCCCTCTCATGGCATAAGAGACTTGCTAAGACTACAAACTCTGGCTTCTTTGTAATTCTGTTGCTATCAAGGCCTGTGGTTTGTTCTCTGGATGAAGGTGCCTTAAACATCACTATAGAGGGTTTCTGACTCACACCGTGTCCTGAATGGGTAATTAGCCAAACTAAGCTTGTACTTTTCTTCTTCAGAACACAGATTTTCATCAACTGGCAGAATCCCCATATTGGTTCCCCAACCTGTGGAATGAGAGCTACTATGGCAGAAAAGGCCATGTGGAAGCTACTATAAATGCCTCTACCTATGAAGACCATAAATCAGAGGCGATACCACATTCCTGAAGGGACTGCAGAGATTAGCGCCACCACAAGGAACTTGGACGAATAAGAAGAGGTGGAGATTCCTACCATATCTCGCTTCAACTTGCCTTTTTGGCCTGTGCAGAAGGCAGATGGATTTTGGTGAATGACCTAACATAAGTCATTAAACAAACTTAATTAGATGTGACTTTCACTGCATTGCTGTTCCAGATATGATTTCTTTTCTGAAGTAAATCAACACATCCCAGGATCTTGCTCTTCAGCTGTTGATATGCAGAAAGCTTTTTTCCCCCATACCTGTTAATTCGGACCATCAGACACAGTTTACTTTCAGCTGGCAGGGCCAGCAATACACCTTCAATGTCCTGCCTCAGGGCTGTATCAACTCCAGACCCTTTCTGTCATCATCTAGGCTGGAAGGACCTGGATAGCCTTTCCATTCCACAGGACATTCCATTCCATTGGGGATGTCATGCTGCTTGGACCTAGTGAGCAGGAAGTAGCAACTACTCTAGATATTTTGGTGAGACACTTGCTCACCAGAGCATAGGAAATAAATCCCACAAAATTTCAGGAGTCCACTATGTCAGCAAAATTGCTAGGAGTCTAGTGGTTTAGGACATTTTGAGATATCCCTCCCAAGATGAAGGGCAAGTTTCTATATCTGGCCCCATCTGCCACCAAGAAAGAAGCATAATGCTTTGTGGGCCTCTCTGGATTTTGAAGTCAACGTATACCTCATTTGGCCATGCTGTTCCAGCATACTTACTGAGTAACCCAGAAGGGCCTGGAATAAGTGAAAGCTCTGCAACAGGTCCAGGCTATCATTCTGCTCCACCACTCAGGCCGTATGACCCAAAAATCCAACAGTGCTTGTGATGGTAAATTTCAAGTGTTGACTTGATTAAGGGATACCCAGATAGCTGGTAAAGCACTATTTCTGGGGATGTCCGTGAGGATGTTTCCAGAAGAGATTGGCATTTGAATCAGTGGACTTAGTAGGGAAGATCTACCTTCACCCAAAGCAGGAGTAGGGGGAAGGGTGCCATCCAATTGGCTGAAGGCCCAGATAGAAATAAAAAGACAGAGGACAGGTAAATTTGCTGTCTCTCTCATATGGACCTGGAACATCCATCTTCTCCTGCCCTTATAACTCAGAACTCCAGGTTTGCTGGCCTTCGGACTCTGGGAATTGCACCAGTGGCCTCCCAGTTTCTCAGGCTGTTAGCCATGGACTAAGAGTTACACTGTCAGCTCCACTGGTTCTTAGGTCATTGAACTTGGACTAAGCCAAGCTACTGGCTTCCCTGGAGCTCCCTTAGTGAACCAGTTCTGCAATGTGGTTCTGGGATTCATTTCCAGGAAATTGATCACTCCTCCAAATCTTCTAATGATTTCTTAATAACTGGTAATAAATCTACTTCTAGCTGGAGTGGATTCTGTCACCTGCAATGGAACTCTGACTAGTACAACTGGTAATACACAAAGTTGAGGAAGTTTCAAAGAAACAGGCCCTTTCATATCCCACTGATTGGAATATTAATTGATACAACATCATGATGATGTTGCTTGTGTCTTTAAAATTCTTAAGCTTTGATCCCATAATTTACTTCTTGAGATGTATCCTAAGGAAATGATCAGAGATGCATCCAAAGGTTTGCCAAACCAAAGAGGTGAAAGACTTGTATACTGGAAATAATAAAACATTAGTGAAAGAAATTAAAGAAAAAACAGTTAACTGGAAAGACATCCCACATTTGTGGATTGGAAGAATTATTCCTGTTAAAATGTCCCTACTACCAAAAATGATCTACAGATTCAATGTGATACCTATCAGAAACCCAATGACATTTTTTACAGAAATAGGAAAAACAATCCTTGAATAGGTAAAGCAGTGTTGAGCAAGAAGAACAGAACTGGAGGCATCACACTGCCTGACCTAAAAATACACTTCAAAGCTAGAGTAATCAAAACAGTATAGTACTGGCATTAAAACAGACACTTAGACCAATGGAACAGACTAGAAAGCTCATAAATAAATCCATATAAATCCAAATAAATGTATCTCCAGTCAGTTGATCTTTAACAAGGATGCCAAGAGGAAACAATGGGGAAAGGATGATCTCTCCAAGTAGTGGTGCTGGGAAAACTAGACATCCACATGCAGAAGAATAAAATTAGACCCTTATTTTATACCATCCACAAAAATCAACTCAAAATGAATTAAAGACTTAAACATAAGACCTGAAACAGTAAAACTACCAAAAGAAAACATAGGGGAAAAGCTTCTTGACATAGGTCTGGGCAATGATTTTTTGGATATGGCCCCAAAAGCACAGGCAACAAAAGCAAAGATAGACAAGTGAGATTGCATAAAACTAAAAAGCTTCTTCTGCAAGCAAATGATCAACAGAGTGAAAAGACAACCTGTAAAATGGGAGAAGACATTTGCAAACCATACATCTGATAAGGAGTTAATATCCAAAATATATAAGGAACACAAAAAACTCAATAGCACAAAAGCAAAAAAAGCAAACGAAACACCTGATTTTTTTTTTTTTTCTATTCTGGTCTCTTCAGCCCCTTATAAGGGTCCACCCTCATGACCTAATCACCTCCCAAAGCCCCCACCTCCTAATATCAACACTTGACTTTAAAATGGGCTTTTGGATCTCCATACTAGACAGCCACCAAAAAAAGAAAGGGGGGAAGAAGGTGGCAAAGGACCTGAGTAGACATTTCTCAAAATGACATACAAAAGGTCAACAGATATATGAAAAGGTGGTCAATATCACTAATCATCAGGGAAATGCAACTCAAAACCACAATGAGATATCACTTCACACCTGTTAGAATAACTATCATCACCCAACCCTGGCGTCCTGAGATGGGGGCTGAGGGCCTCAGCTCTCCCCACCCCTATTGCAACTAGGCCAGCAACCGAGACAGCCATGGGCCAGGCCCACCTCCCTTCCACCTCCCCCCTACAACATCTTAGAATGTACTTATTAAAAACAAAACAAAGCAAAAGAATACTGTTTAATATGTAGTTTCAAAAGTCTAAACTTCAAATAAACGTGTGAAAGAAAAAAAAGAATAGCTATTGTTGCTTTGCCTCCCACGGATTTGTCACCCCTTTTCCCCTGGGTGATGGGGCCACCAAAGATTACTCAAAGTCCATCTCTTCTGAGCAGTGAGAAGTCCTGAAAAGGGGTTAATCTCCTGGAACCCTCAAGATAGAGACATTCCTTCCATTTGGGAAATTAACCACAAATTGGGGTTCTCTTCCCGCATTTATTCTCCAGACCAGGAAGTTACAGGAAGAGAACATAGGTGGGGTTTTTTCTAAGTACAGTTTAACAAGTTTAACAATAGAAGCTGGTAACATTCAGTAAGAAAAGCAAGGGGACATTCTATAATTCAATTTTCAAGAAGTTAAGTTGAACCACTAACAAAAGCTTGATTTTAGCAAACATTCTCTTCTTACAGCAATTTCCCAGTATCTTTACATATCAATCAGTAACCTGTCTGTCTTTGAGCCAGCAACCTTGCTGTGTTACAATTCCTTATCTTACAACAGAGACTATAGCCTGGGGAAAATTTCCTGTCCTTTCAAGGTCAATATTTGAAACTGCAAGGCTTTGGAAAGCCAGGCCCTGTGAAGTGCATTTGCTTTATGCGTACTCCACAAGCTATCATCAAAAAGACAAAAGATAACAAGTGTTGGTGAGGATGCGGACAAAAGGGACCCCTTATACAACATTGGTGGGAATGTAAATTGGTACAGCCATTATGGAAAACAATATGGAGGTTCCTCGGAAAGGAAAAAGAGAACTACCATATATATGATCCAGCAATCCCACTTCTGGGTATATATCCAAAGAAAATGAAGTCAGTATCTTGAAGAGATATCTACACTCCCATGTTCATTGCAGCACTATTCATAATAGCCAAGACGTGGAAACAACATAAGTGTACACGGACAAAGAAATAAAGAAAGTGTGTGCAGATATGTATGTGTATACATGTATATGTATATACACATGTATCTACAATGTATATACACATGTATCTACAATGTATATACGTATGTGTATATGCACACACACAATGAAATATTATTCACCCTTAAAAAAGAAGGAAATTCTGCCATTTCCAATAACATGGATAAACATGGAGAACATTATACTAAGTGAAATAAGCCAAGCACAGAAAGACAAATACTGCATGATCTCACTTATATGTGGAATCCAAAATAGTGAAATTCATAGAAGCAGAGAGTAGAATGGTGGTTGCTAGAGGCTGAGGGGTGGGGGAAATGGGGAGACGTTGGTCAAAGGACAGAAAGTTTCAGTTCTGCAGGATGCATAAGTTCTGGAGATCTGATGTACAGCACGGCAACTAGAGTTAACAACACTGTACTGTGTGGTTGAAATTTGCTAAGAGGGTAAATCATAAGTGTTCTCACCACACACACAAAAAAGGTAACTATGCAAGGTGATGGATATGTGACCAACTTGATTCTGGTGACCATTTCACAATGTATACATATGTGAAAACATCAAGTTATACCCCTTAAATATACACATTTTTAAATTTGTCAGTTATACCTCTGTAAAGCTAAGAAAGAAAGAAACAAAGAAACAAAGAAAGAAAGAAAGGAAGGAAGGAAGGAAGGAAGGAAGGAAGGAAGGAAGGAAAGAAAGAAAGAAAGAAAGAAAGAAAGAAAGAAAGAAAGAAAGAAAGAAAGAAAGAAAGAAAGAAAGAAAGAAAGAAAGAAAGAAAGAAAGAAACACAAGAGGAAAGTGGCCAGAGAGAAGGCCACAGTGTGGGCCAGCCCAGGGATCACATGCGAGGGACACACACACAGAAATAAATTAATTATAAAGTCTATTTTAAAAGTACATTAGAATGTTAATGGAAGTTATCTCCGAATGATGGGATTAGCCTGTTGTTAATTTTTTGAATTGCATAGGCATTGCCAAAATGCGTATTATTAATGTATATTTTAAGTCAAAGAATGTTTGTTTAAATTGAACTAGCCAAGATAATTTAGAAAATACTTTTGTTTATTCCAGATTTTGATTAGCATGTTTAACTGATAAAAATTAGTGCCCAAAGAGTGTCTCAGAACAAGGAAAAAGACACCGTTGACGAGTGGATGATACTATTAGGACTCCGCACAGGACGGCGTAGACGAACCTTCTGCAGATGTGAGTCACACAGCCTGAGACGGCGGGGCCAGCGGCAACCTAGTTCCAATCCAAGGAACTATAGTCAGTCTACAGTATCCGAGGGTGAGGTAGGAACGTGATCATAACTTAGAACCTGAAACCGAATCCTTTGCTCTTGCCTTGCCTGCTGGAGGCTGTGGGAATGGAAGAGGAGTCCAGGAAAATGCAAATATTCCAGCCTCTCTCCATGTAGGGCTACGTACGTGGAGATAATGTGTAGACCTTGTTCTATTTTTCACAGTAAATTAATACACTGCCACTCTGCTTCCTATATCTGCTGCCTTATTGATTTAGGAGATACTTATGAAGGGCCTACTACGTACCAGGAGAGAGAGAGAGAGAGAGGGGAGAGAGAGAGAGAGAGAGAGAGAGAGAGAGAGAGAGAGAGAGAGAGAGAGAGAGAGAGAGAGAGAGAGAGAGAGAGAGAGAGAGAGAGAGAGAGAGAGAGAGAGAGAAATCACAGACAACCCCTAGGTCTGGGGCTGAGCACCCGAGTGAGTGGTGATCCATGGGTGGAGAGGAGGACGCCAGGAGGACGCCAGGAGGTAAGCCACGTTTGGGCCGGGAGTGGTGAAATCAAGAGGTCAGGGACGGAGGTGCTAAACATAAAACACTCATTAGATGTTGTCTAAGTGGCTGGCCAGGAACTCAGGGGAGGCCGGGGATGGAAAGAGAAATCCTGGGAGTTCAGCCAGTGAACATCGGTCCCCTGAGCCTACTCGGATGTGGGTTCACTGTCAGTGTTCAAGTCCTGAGCCCTAAAAGCTGAGGACCTGACCCTGACCTGTGACGATCCTTTCCCGAGGGATGGATGGGTTTGCCTCCGTGCTAACTTCTCTCTCAGTGAACTAGAGTGGAGTGATAAACTCACGGAGTAACAGCAGAGGGCGCTGTGAATCTAAACTGCTCCTAAAGCACTGAAAAGGTTTAGGATGGGCTGGGTCGATGTCAGCTTCAACACGTTAAAATTCTTGAGAAAGAGTCTATACTGTATCTTGGCTTGTAACTTAAAACAAATCAGAATCTGTAATATTTTACCCGGAAATATCACTAACTTTATCCTGAAATTCAAATAATATAGATAACAAATATTAAGGAAAAAAACTGATGATTTATGTGATGTAGTTTACGATCTTATAGAAGTTCCTTAAATTCCCAAGGATTAGCAAAGAGCTGGTAATTTAGGGAGGATATATTTCATGCCTATCTATACACAGAGTAAAATTCTGATCAAGTGTTCTCTTTTAAGAGTTAATAACAGATAAAATATGGACACTGTAATTGCAGTAAAATTGTTCATTAAGTGATATTAGCAACTTTCCCCTTCCAACCAGGTGTGAAGTAGTTCTGACGACACAAGTTACATGTGGGACCTAAATGACATGAACCAAAGGAAAATAAAGGGCAAAAGCAAATACGTGTGCAACTCAGCATTTCAAAATAAAAATTTTTCTTTATTCACTTTGCAGCTTTATGTAGTACTAAACAAGATAGCTTGACAGTATTTATGAAACACTTAGCACAGTGTCTGGTACACAGAAGGCACTCAATAAATGCTAGTTCTTTTCTTCCTTTGCTCCCTTTATTGAATTCTCTTCTCAATTTACATCTTATAAAAATATTGTTTCCCACGTAGATTAGTAACATTAAGTATCATTCTCTGTTATTGATTTGGGATGTTAGAAATGCAAAAGATAAAATGCAGGGGCTCGTGGCAGATAGAAAGCAATCTTACCATTGAGAAATCACTCTGTGGGTGTGTTGTTGTTGCTGTTTGTTTTTGATAATGTGCAATTATAGAAATTTACAAAGATCCTTTTAAGAGGGCAAGGTCCTGCTTTCAGAGCCAGTTTGCTTAGGCATAGATCAACTCAGAGACAGACTGTCGCCTTGCTATTGAATTAGAGCTATATTTTTGACAAGTATGGCAGCCGTTATCATCACTTCAATCACGTTATAATCCACTGTGTCTCTTTATGCTAATAAATAAAACATTCTTCGTTAAATATTTCCTAGTAAGCAATAGCAGACCTGTAATCTCCACCCCTATATGTTACAAAGTAAAATGATATAACAGCAATCAAATCAAATCAAATCATGTCTAGGAGTTTTATAGACAACTAATAGCTGCGATTGCAAAGTGCACGTCAGATACAAATTGAAGGGTACTTTTCTCCTTAATATAATGTACTATGCATATTTCACTAACTGTCTCATGACATCAAATGAATTTAACAAGATGATTACGTAGGTCAAATTACTCAGTAAGTTCTTTTAAGAATGGCTTTTAGACCTATTATGACTTTTAATGGTGCAATTTGTTAAATGATTGGAATTTCTAGAATCCTGCCGGCAAGTGCCTGTCAAAAACACTTGCTCTGTGCTGGTGATCTATTTTTAAAACCTACTTCTTGCTTGTGGCGATTGAAACAAAAACGGCCACCAAAGAGCAACTTCTTGAAGCTCATGCCTCACTTTTAATTATTTAAACCACTTTCTTATTGCTAAATTATAATTTGAATATTTTAATATCAAATAGCCTTCTGACCAAATTTCTTTCACCTCTATATGAAGACGTCCTGAGAGTTTTGTGGTTTTTTCCAAATATTAAATGTAACCTGGCTCGATTTACACCAAGAACTATAAACAGAATAATTATTACTAAAGTTTAAACTTTTCGAGTGGTGGATTAGTTCTTTTGTTGTTCATCTCTAACAGTGAATTTAAATGAAAAAAAATGAAATATGATTGAAATACTCAGTTTTTGCACTTGGAGTATTGTGTTTGTCTATGTTACCTTTTGATATATGTAGGTATTTTGATTTTACTTGGTTCGAGAAAGCTTACTATTCAAGCTAGGGTTTTAAAAATTGCCCACCAAAAATCATATAGTAATCTCTTGATTTCCTATCTTTAAAAATTACCGTATAAAATAACTTGAAAATGCCTTCATGTAATAATTAATTTTAAAAGTCAACATCCTTGTAAAACTAGTATTACATCTCTGGTTTCTGTACACCATACATTGAAATTCTCCTAAAACTCCAAAGAGCCTGAAAATTTTAGTGTCCCCAGGTAACTCTGAGCAGTAACAGAAGCCTCCACGTCCCAAAGCGTGGCATTCTTCTCCTTGTGGAGTGGAGAGCATTCTGGGCAGAAGTTCCAGATGCAGCTGGGAGACGGTGACTCTGTTCTTCCTCCACCCTAGCTCACTACATGACCCAGAATGCGACGAGTCCCTTACAGCTCATGGTCGCGGCTCAGAAATGAGGCTGACAACTCTTGATACCTGCTCCTCGGGGTCTTTATAAGACTTAATGAGATCATTGTGCACATTCTCATTTTCTCTTTCATGTCTTCAGTGAGTTGTAGGAAGGGGCACAGTCAGAGTGGGATATGGAAGTCTGCTGGTATGTCTGGGTGAAAGTCACTACAGAACAGAGTTATTTAATTTTTCTACTTCTTTCAGTCCAATGGATGTAACATTCACAATCCTCTATAAGCCCATCAAGCACAAAAACTTAATTAGATATTATATCTCCTTGGTTTAAAATAGTATTTAATTTTACATAATGTGTTCAGCCAAAATATTAGGATTCCCTAAACAGAAATGTTCCCTCTATTTTTTTCCCTCTGGCTTTTCTTTCAATTTTTTTGTAGCTTTTAAAAAGATTATTCTCCTTAAAGTATGATTTCGGCAGTTTCCCTCTGTGAAACATCACTGACTCCCCCGGTACCACCACTTAATTGGAGATGTAATCCCCACTTAGTGAATGTGCAGCCTCCCAGACACCAAGCACGCCGACGAGTAAACATTAACGTTCCCGTTAAATGCGTGCTGCCTCTTATCCCTTTCCCCCCACAAATTGTCTTCCTGCTCCTCTGAGTGTCATCTAAAGTGAGATTATATTAACTGTGCCTTATGTGGGGCTTGGAGCGCTGGAGTCGAAATTAATGGGCAAATATCCTTTTCACTTACAGAGTAAATGAACACTCGCTCTTTGAGCCATACCCAGGTGTGACAGAAAGGCATAGAGAGAGGGAACAAACCCGAGTAAGACCACCACACTTCGGGCCAAATTCAAGCCTTTCATTGTTTGATGGCCAAAAAATAAAATAAGTAAATTTAAAAATGAATAAACAACCCTCAGAACCCAACGGCTTGGAGCTAAATGAAATCATTGCCCTCTTAGATGATCTCTCCAAAACGACTTGGTGCCTTTTCCTAAATGTTGTTTTGTTTTTTAGCAGCTGGTAAGGGGATGTGAGCCCTTGACCTTGGCCTTACAAGGCTGTGCTCTAACCAGCTGAGCTGAGCGGCCAGCCCTAGTGCTCTCTTTCTTTTTATTTATGTATTTTATTTATTTTTTTAAACATTTTTTTAATTTTATCAATAATTTAAAACAATTTTTAAAAAATCAGTGTAAGTACTCTCTTTCAATCCCTGGGAAGCCTAGTCGCTGGCCAGTTTCCCTTTCTGTCCCAAGACACCCCAGATCCATCTTTGAGATGAACATTGAGGCTGATATAACAGGACATTGCAGGCTGCGTGGGGGAAACCTGGTGCCCAACCCAAACAGCTCAAAAGATCGATTCGGCCGAATGCAGGTGAAAACTTCTGAGAAGTAAGGCGTAGCTGGCTCCCCCTCCCTGCGGTAGACGTTCACGGCTCCCCAAAGGAGCGTTTGCTTCCCGATTACAGCAGAGGGCGCTCGAGACTACGGCGCGGTGAGCGGCCGCCTCGGCGGCGCGGCGCAGCCTCCCCCGCAGGGGCTGACAGAGCCCTTCGCCGCGAATGTTCAGCGCCCGCAGCTCAGGAACCTCAATTTTGTTTTTTTTAATGGAGGTTTTTTTCCCCCTCGAACCATTTTGTTTGTGTAGCGTGGTGCTGAGCATCGGCTCCGGGGACGCCATCCGTCGATTCCGGGATGCACGGAGACGTCTCCAGTGCGCATGCTCGCATAAGACTGACACGCTAGTGCACGTCGATGCGCATGGATCACTTTTTAATCAAAACTAGAAGGAAAAATTATTACATAACAATCTCGATCCTACTGAGGGACCTGTCACAGTGATCCTAAGGGGCTTTGTGAACATCTGCTCGGCATCAGTCCCGCGCGAAGAAATGATTCTTACGCTCATTTGAAAGACAGGTAAAGGGACGGTCGGACCGGGCAGAACGCGCCGCAGAGGACAGAACCGGGCTGCAGCTGCGGGAGCACCGGGCTTGGGGGCGCAGCTGGCAAAGGCTTTCAGGGCCAGACAAGCATTCATTTGTTATCCCAAACAGCATTTAAGGCTGACATTAGTATGAAGGCCAAAAAATTGTGGTTACAATGCCTCTTCTTTCCTGACGCACCTGGGAAGCTTCCAGGCCATTTACTGTGCTCATTGGCAGTTCCGGTGGATTCAGAAAGCGCGTGTTACAGAAGAAGCAGCACGAAGTGAGCCCATCAACGTGTGGGAGACGGATCTAGTTGTATAGCAAGCGAAGGAATTCTATTCTTATCAGACAGACCAATCCAGGGCTCCTAAGAGGGCAGTCTCACCTGGGGTTCCCTCTTATAGAAGGCTCCAGAAAATGTTAGTTTTAGGATAAGGATCTGTTGTTTTCTTAGATTCGTTTCTCCATTCCGTTCCATTGAGGGGCTCAGAGTATCGACATCGGCAAACTGGAGTTTACATGATACGTAACTGTTGCTCCATAAGGCAACTGAGTTTCTTTTATGAGCACCATTCTGCCAAATGGCAGAAAGTTAATCTCAGTCAAGTTACAGTTTCCCTGGATTGATCTCAGTTCTCAAGGGGGGAGGGGGATACAAAACCTCAAGACAAGCCAGACGCTTGTCCTCGGCTACTGTCCATGTATGCCGGCACTGGGGTGATGACCATGGTCTCACCTTGGCCTTGGGTCCATGAAGGTCGCTGCCACATGGTCCTTATTCTCAACCACCAGGGCCCTGAGCTCCCTGCATATGCTCTCTGAGCTCTTCCAGACTCCCCTCTCCTGGGACATGCGGGAGTCATTTTGCATAGGTCCTGTGCCCCAGAGGTGGGCACTCTGGGAGGTGGTCTCAGGCCCATCTGTCTAACCACAGCCATTTCTGCCGTGGGTCTGGTATCTTCCCTGAGCTGTGAGTGGAAAGCAGGCTCCCTCTGGGACAGACTTCTCCCAGAAAACTGGGTTTTCTGCTGGTCCCTTGCTCCTAACTTCCCTTTGCTCCCTTCTCCTCCAGCCGGAGAAGCTTCAGGCAGCTTTGCTCTGTCAGACTCAGTTCCTCCTCTCCCAAATCTCCTGCTTAGGCCCATCCCTGAGGGCTTGGGCTTTGAAACTCAAGACTTTTCTCATCCTTCTATGGTGACATCCCTTCCCTGAGGCAAGGATGCCACCTGGTCCCACTGACTGAATGAGGGTGGGGATGGGGGAGAGCAGGGGAACAAGGAAATGGAGGGAGGAAAAAACATCAGTTGAAAATCCAAAATACTATCTTAGCCCAAATACAATAAAATCAATTGTCACTTAAAATATAAATAGAGAAGCAAGAACAAAGAATGTGAAATGGGAGTAGAAAATCAAGTCCAGGGGAAAGAAAAACATTTAACATACAGCCCATGTGGCTAACATGTAATTGAGCTTAAAATTTGTCACTGAACTCCCTGGCACCAAGAGGGGGGTGGTGGAGGAAGGGAGACACAAGTCACTTTATATTCTTATTTTCAAAACAGATTAAATATACAAATTCATCAAGAGAACTAAAGAGGAGGGGGTTCTTTTGGTTATTATTATTATTATTATTATTATTATTATTATTATTAATTATTTGCTCTGAGTTTTAACAGAACTGGGACTTGTAATGACAGCCCCAGGGGAAAGATGAGGACTTGACATCACCACAATCCAGAAATGAGCTCAAGTGGAAATGAGCTCAATCTTGGTCATTCCAGGCCAGAAGCTTGAAGTCACAGCAGAGGGCTGCTTGGGGCTGGTTTGGCATGCTGTTAGCTTTCTTTCTTCTTTCCTTCTTTCCATTTTTAAGTATTAAATGTTTGGAACTGATTTTTTTAAATGCACTCAGAAAAAAAATTCAAACAACAAAAAGGGGTATAAGTAGTATAAAAATCTGTTCATCTCACAACACCGTCTCCCATTCCCCAACACCCCTCGCTGGAACCGTCACAGAGCCAGCCCCTCATCCATCCTTCCAGAGCTGATCTGTGCACAGGCTCAGGGTGTTCAGCCCCTCCCATCTCCTGCATAAAAATGTAGGTTGCTGTGCGCACTACTCTGAACCACGCTTTTTCACTTTGGAATATGTCTGGAGACAGTTACATGTCAGTCCGTTTTGTAACTGGTTGTATAGTTTCCATGACATAAATATTCTATGCTATGAATCAATCCCCTATTGAGATTCATTTAGGTCATTTTCAATAAACTGCTTTTTTAAATGGTGCTTTGAATGAATCAGAGAAGTGTATCTGTTGGACAAAAACGTGTTAGTAGAATCATTCAATTAGAGGGAATGGGTATCTTAAGTTGGGAAAAACATTGTCTAATTGCACTCCAAAAATGTTGAACAGTGAACACTCCCACCAGTAGCATATGGAGTATCTGTTTTGCGCACTCTTGCCAACATAGTATGTTGTCAAACTTTTCATTTATCATGCAATTGAATAATATTGTCTTTCTCAATTGTTGACGCTGTCCTCTTTATAGAGGAGGAAAACTCAGTGGGGGGATGCTCAAAAGCAAAGGCCATCTGAATTATGCAGACAGGACCAGCTTCCGGACTTGCAGGCCCACGGCAAAATGAAAATGTGGAGACCTTGCTTAAAAATTGTAACAAATTTCAAGATGTCAGCAGGATAGCATTAAACCAAGAGCAGGACTCTCTGAGTGTGGGGTCCTGTAGACTTCACAGGTTTCACCCCCATGAAGCTGGCCCTGAATACAGGGCAGAGCAGAACAATAGAATAGCAAGTAAGCATTACAAATGACAAGCCTGAGACCTCCATCAGGTCAGGAAACAGAGATGACAAAGGAAATTTTAAATCATTCTTGCCCACAGCCTGTAGCTTCATAAACACAGATATACCTGAGCTAACAGAGATCGGACATGTGTTGTTTTGGCACACATAGAGCTTATGCAACAAGAATGATTAGTTGAACCATGTGAACTTACTGTGGTTATAGGTGGCAGTTTCATATGGTTCTACGTAGCTAACCCCATCTTCTTCTGTCCAGGTTCTCCCAAAAGCAGATTCTGAGATGGGGATTTGGGAGCAAGTAGTTTATTTGGCAGTGATACCAGGAGGCAATGGCAAGAGAGGAAGGAAGTGAGACAGAGAAGGACCATTGTCAATAAAAGGCGTGCTTGCAAGCTAGTTCCTGCTGTGGCCAATTGGAGCACAACCTCGCCGGGGACCTCTTTTAGATGTGAGAAGAACAGCTTCTCAATGCAGGGCCAGGCAGCTGGGGTATCATCCACCAGCTCCCCTTCCATCATTGGTTGGGGGCAAGAAGCACTAATTCTCTGGCTCTTCCAGCATGTCCTGTTGGAGGGCCATAGAGCATGTGCTCCCACGGCCAGGGGAAAAGACTTCAGGCTGAGGGGCACAGGTGTGGACCCTAGGGAGCAGTATGCTGTGTCAGAGCTGTTGGTGTCCTGCCTAGGCCCATTTCCAGTGCCCTGGTACCCACCTCTCTGCACCCACACTGCAGTCACTCGAAAGGGTCAGCCACAATGGGTACCAGCTCATGCAGGTAGCAGCTCCCACTTCAGCACTGACTCAGGGACAGAATTGCAGTGTCCTAAGTCATGAGAGTCAATGTCCTCGGGCTTGGTTTGCTCCTCAAGCTAAGTTTTATAGTAAACACTGTGGACACAGCCCTAGGACTGGAGGATGCAGAGAATGCACCTGCTGGGCTGAGGATGGAGAGAGCCTGTAACAGGAAGCTGACATACAGGAGGGATGGTGTAGACAGAGCACTTGGGGAATTCAGGAGTGTCTCCCAGATTTCCTGTGCAATATTTTGCAAGTAGGCCATATATTAAACACAACTTTGGAGGTCAGCCACCGGGATCTCACTCTTTATTATAGTTTCTCTGTTGAGACAAAACACTGGTCTCCTGCTAACTCAAAGCACCCACTTCTCAGACTTAGCCAACTGACCTCTCAACGAGAAATCTGCCCATAACAACAGCCTTTCCATCCCCTCCGTGGTACCTGCAGGCCCATCCTGGGGAAGTGCGCCATCCTGTGGCCAGCTCCTGCAGTTCCCCCAAAGCCCATTTTTTGGTGGGAACAAGACATACTCTGGCTTTTTTCTTAAAGGAAGTATTAGATGCTTTCTAAGTCTAAAGGAATTAGACTTATGTGGTGATTTTTTTCAAATTGGTAAAATGTTCCTGGGGATCCTTGAACATTGAACACATTTAAAATAAATAAACAGATACACATCTTTAGCATGTTGGCAAGTCTGCTTTTAAAAAACTTTTAAAAGGGTGGATCAGTGTCGGCCCTGTTTGTTCTTAAGAGCAAGGGACTTAGTACTGTTTGAGAATGGGCACTCTTTTCCAGAGTTATCCACTGGCTCCTTCCCTGATGTTGATCGGCTCCAGTCCTCTGTCGCCCCTCTGGAGTCAGCTGGTGGTATCAAAGCCAAGACCATATGAAGGAGGCCAGAGGGAGAGACAGAGCAAGAACAGCGGGGCAGGGGGGCACATGCATCTGTGGTCTCGGGCATTTCTGCCAGCACTGACATGCTGCTGCCTTCTTCTTCTTTGACAAGAGTCTGTTTGGAAATGCATCCAGACTGGTCTGTGGCTCCTCTCTCCCTTGTGCAAAGATCTCCTTGTTCAGGTGGGCTTCCATGATTAACAAGGGCAGGGCTCTGTGTCCATGTGCTCTTGTGTATGTTCCTCTGCAGATGCATTTGTGGGAGAGCCAATCTCACCGTTAGATAATAATTGCCCCCATGATTTATTCAGCAACTAGGATGTGGGGGCAGATGCATGCAAAGCAGGTGTCATTATGCCCAGATTACAGAAGAGAAGACTGCATTTCAGAGAGGGTAATTGACTTGCCCAAGGTCACAGAGCTACCAGGTGGCAGTGCTGAGATATGAACCTGCTGGGTGTCACCCCTTCTCATCCCTGCCTCCCTGATAGGGGTGACTTGAGTGTTCAGGGAAGTTTGGGCTGCAAATTGCCCTCACGTCTGTCACCCAGGCCCACCACACCTCCCTATTCACTATACAGAGCTGCCTCACTTTGGAGAAGTTTCTCCCTCATCATTCTGGGAACCCTCCTGACAGCCTGAACCCTTTAGTCCAGCTTCCAGTCTCATCTCCAGACCCCAGGTCCTGCTCTGTGGCTACCAAAAAGACTTCCCTATTATTTAACACTCCCCCCCCCCACCACATCCCCTCTGTAAAAAATCCTTCAGTGACCAGCATCACACACAAAATGACATCCTAGCTCCTGGACATGGAGTTGAAGCCCCAGTCAGCAGGCCCTCCCCCACCCACCTGGCTACTCTGCCATCTCATCTCCTTAGCATGCTATGCCCCCGGCCCCAGATGCCTGCCCCACTTTCCATTCTTGGGGCGATTTGTACCATTGGCCAGGAGGCTGAAAAGAACTGTCTCCTTCTCGCGTCCTCTGCGCTCAACCCCTGCCTGTACTGCCCTGTTTGTAAACATCTGTCTGCCCAACCCCTTACTAGAATTTCTTCCAGGGCAGGGGCCTTTTTTTTTCTTTATTTTTAATTGACACATAATAATTGCATATATTTATGGGGTACAATGTGATGTTTTGATATATGTATACATTATGGAATGATTAAGTCAAACCGATTAACATATCTATCCCATCACCTAATTACTGTATTTTTGTGGTGAGGACATTAGCAATTTTGAAATACACAGTACATTATTATTAACTGTAGTCACCCTGCTATGCAATACATAACTAAAACTTACTCCTCCTGTGTAACTGAGACTTTGTACCCTTTCACCAACGTCTCCCCTTTCCCATCCCATCCCCGCCCCCGCCCAGTACCTGGTAACCACCATTCCACTCTCTGCTTCTATGAGTTGGACTTTTTTAGATTCCACATATAAGTGAGATCATGTATTTGACTTTCTTTTTTTTTTTTTTTTTTTTCAGGGATCCGAACCCGGGGCCTTGGTGTTATTAGCACCGCACTCTCCCGAGTGAGCCACGGGCCGGCCCTGTATTTGACTTTCTGTGCCTGGCTTATTTCACTTAGCATAATGTCTTCCAGCCTCATCACTGTTGTCACAAATGACAGCATATTCTGCTTTTTCAAGGCTGAATAATATTCTGTTGTGTGAATATATACCACATTTTCTTTAGCCATTTATCCGTTGACAGGCTCTTAGGTTGTTTCCATAACCTATCACGAATAGTGCTGCAATAAACATGGACTTCTTATTGTAGTGTCTCCAGCACTAACTACTGAGTAGAGCACATGGTAGGGGGTAAGGAAGTGTTTGTTGAATTCAAAGGTGAATGAATTGACCTTTATATTTGTAAGGAGTTAACTACACCTGGGAGGGTTCCAACTGATGCACCTCTCCATGAAGGAGAAGGTTTTGACAGCAAGTTTTGATGAAGGAAGGGGCAATTGGAAGACGTCATTAAGAAGGCAACTGGAAAGGCATTAGTGGTTGGAAGAAAAGACAAAGAAAACTCAGCAGATTGCAAATGGCACCAAGTGTCCAAACCTCTTGCCCCTACATTGCCTTTTTGTGCCTGGTTCACCAACTGTTCCAAATGGATCTTGGCACCAGGTAGGGTCTTTTCTTCAAGTAATCTCCCAGGCTTCTGTCCCTTCTGTTCTCGCATCATCTCCATTGAAATGAGCCTCATGTCTCCCACCACCCCAACACACTCTGCATTGCAGCCCGTCGAGAGTGAGTAAATATAGCCCGTACTTAATGTGGATCTAAATTCACTCATTACTGGAAAAGCCATCGGTGTTGACGTGCAGAGACATCCATTTTAATTATGGAAAGGGACCTCCTTATCAATTATTTAGAACTCACAGAAAATAATACACTGAAAGTAAGAGAGAAAAATTAGCTCTTTCTTCTGCCTCGGATATTTGACAAGAAGCCATCATGGTGCATGTACAAACACGTGTGCATACACGCACGCAGAAACACACACACCCCGAAATCCAGGTGTTACTTTAATTCCATTTTTCCAGATTCTAAGGATGCTACCTTTTGAAAAGGGATAAAACAGCACAAATTAAAATGTTGGCTGGGTTTGAGAAAAGCCATTAAAAAACAAACAGAAAAATCTTAGGACTTGGCATCATGAATTTGAAACAACATTTAGTTGAAGTAACTGATACCCTTCCTGAACTCAAGTGAGTCTGCAGAGCTAGTCAAAACAAAGTGAAAGGTTGAGATAATTTTCCAAATCATTCAGGGTAAAAATACCTCTGAAGCATCCCAATAATGGAGATGAAAAGCTTTCCCTGCACGTCCGTGGTCCAGGCTGCTGAGCTAAGCCGTTCCCTTGCACTTTGCAGGCCTAGCACAGCCATTTTGTCTCATAAACGTTTTATATTCAGCATCTCCCTTCTGGATTCTGAAAAATGTAGGAAAATGCAGTATGTTTTTAAATCTTTAAAAAATTGGTGGCAGGGGCAGGCCGAGTTGAGGCCTTAGTGAGCTCCTATTACTCTCAAGATAGGGAGCTGGGCACCAGAAGAAACAAAGTGAAGCCGGGCAGGGTAAGCAAAGCCCGCCTAGTCTAAAGTTTCACCTTTTGATGACTTATAGGGTTTATTAGTGGTACTTAAAAAAAAAAATCTTGTGTGTTTAAAATGTATGTGTTAAACAAAAACGACAGCAACTCTGTGACCATATAAAGTGAAAAGGGCTTTGGTAGCAGGATGATGGGTCATTTTCTTTGTTCCTTACTATTCTGCATCTTTTATAACTTTTTTTTTTTTTTTTTTTTTTTTTTGCAGCTGGCCAGTACAGGGATCTGAGCCCGTGCCCTTGGTGCTATAACACCACACTCTAACCAATTAAGCTAACTGGCCATTATGATTTTTGACTTAATTCAAAATACATTCATTTATTTTCAAAAAATCTTTAATATTTTGCAACCCACAGTGTGGTATGGTAAAAAGTGAAATCCCACTCACAATGCTGCCTTCTTTCCTCAGCAGCACCTAAAGGAAATCACGAGTTTGGTGTCTATTCTTGCAGACTTCTGTCCGATGCCTATACGCTGTACACCTGTGTGTGTGTGTTTTAATAGGATATAATATCATATTATTTTGCAACAAAATTGTTTCACTTTAGAATGCATCGTGGACATCTTTCAATGTCAGTTCCTATCAAATTTCTCCATTCTTTTCGATGGCTGCCTCTTGTTCCATAGTATGATTGATTTTATGTGACTAATCTCTAAATTATGGACATATGGTTGTTTATAATTTTTCCCTCTTACCGTCACTGCTGTGATGAACACCTGGGAATATGTAGCTTTGTGCACTTATGCTAGTATTCCTAAAATGTGTTTTTAAAAAATGAGATGAAAGTCACATAACATATAATTAAATTTTTTAAAAAACCTTTTTTTTTGGTGGCTGGCCAGTACAGGGTTTGAACCCTGGACCTTGGCGTTACCGGCAAAATTAATCACTTTAAAGTGTATAGGTCCTTGGCATGCAGCACATTCACAATGTTGTGCAACCAACACCTCTGTCAAGTTTCAAAACATTTTTTAATCAGCCCAGAAAATACCTCTTATCCATTAAGTAATCACTCCCAATACCCTTCTTCTCCTGTCCCCTGGTAAACTCTAATCTCCTTTCTGTCTCTACGGGTTTACCTTTTCTGGACATTTCATTCAAATAGAGTCATACAACATGTGACTTTTTGTGTCTGGTGTGAAGGTTGATAAAATCACTTTCTGTTGGATCCAGACAAAATAGAGCCAGGAAAGGCATGAATGGGGGGGCTCATGCTTGCTTGTCTGAAATGAGAACGGTTTCCAAGGACCTTCTAAAAACCCATTGGAAATCCCTTCACGTCTTTTGCATCCTTCATGCCTCTCCTGCTTTGCACATACACATGTTTCTGCAACAAAGTTCATCATTGGACATTCTTTAGAACTGCTATAATTCAGATAAGATGCTCTGAGAAGAAACTGCCCAGTAACAGCATCTCAACCAATGAACTGATGACAAATCTGACTTTGAACCTCTCAAACCAATGAACTCTGTTTCTGAGCAGCTTATGTGAACTTCCCTTTTGCCAATAAAAGCTTTCTCTTACCTTTCCACCACTGAATGCATTTGTGGCTTGCCATGGTACACATTCTGGATTATAATCCTATTTTCTACTCCCAAATATGAGGGGTCTTTTAAAAGTTCGTGGAAAGATTCACATTCACATTAACTTTTAATTCTATTTTTTTCATTAACTTTTTGAAGTATCCTCAAAAATTCACTATATTTGGAGGTACTCATATTTTTTCCTAATGTATTTTTCTAGGTTAACACTAGCTTCTTTCACGTAGCATCATGGTTTCAAGGTTCATCTGTGTTGTAGCACGTATCACCATTCCTTTTTATGGCTGAATAATGTTCTATGGTATGTATATACCACAACTTGTTTACCCATTTGTTCATCGAAGGACTAAAACTCTTCTTCAAAGGGGGTAATCCTGTAGGGCAGGGTGCTCAGCCCCACAGGACCCTGGCAGGATTGCTCAAATGTTATGTTTCCTTTTCTAGAAGCTTCCCAGGCTGTTTAGCCACATATCCTGGAAAACTTCTGTCTAAGAACTTTACTTGGTTTCATTTTTTCTCTTTTAATCAAGAGTAGAATAAAAGAGCCATCAGCCCTCAAGTGCCTCATGATATGGAGTTTCTCAAATTGGAGAGAATGTTAGGAAAGTAACTGGCTTGGTCCATTTTTATTACAGGCACTAGGAAAGAATCAGCTCACTGTACAAAGGGTCCCCACTGCTCCTAAGACCTAGGCCCTGGGGGCTGGATGAAATGGCCATAATAATAACCCCTTATACTTCAGCCAATGTTGCATGGGCTTGGTGGTGGAGAGGCAGGAGATTTCCTGCAATACAGCACAATATTTTACCCAGGGTCCATATTTCTCCCATTAACTCTGCAAACTGAGGCTGTATTCGTCTCTCCTTTTCACTTCCTTTTTTCCCTTGGTCCCTTAACTCTTTTTTAAAGTGCCTATTATGTGCCAGGCACTGAGGATCTAAACAAGGTAAGAAATGACCCCTGCCCTTGTGAGCATATGTAACAGTAGGGAAGATGGACCCATAAAGAGAGAACACTGCCTCTTTGGGGCAAGCAGGACCATAGAAGGATGGGACTGCACCAACCCATTCAAATGAAAATGGAAGCATACAGTTGCTTGTCCAGATGCCTCCTGCCACCCTCGCCCCCCCAATTTGGATGCCTATTTGGATAACATCATGTGGACAAAACATGCAAATGAATAAGTGTCATTCACTCCTCACCTACTACTGCCCTGCAGGAGTCAGTGTACGCTGAGGTTTTCACGTAGCTGCCTTCAAATCCTGCCCCACTCACTGGCTGTATAAACTCAGGCAAGGGCCCTACCTAACTCTAGGGCTTCACTTCCTTACCCAAAAAATGAGGATAATAATAATTTGAGAGATAATGAGATAATGCTGTCTCTCCGCTTTAAAGATTAAAATAGAAGTGCATAAGCAAATGACACATAATAGATACTCAATAAATATCATTCTTCCTTTTCCCGAGTTCATGTCGATCCATTTTCCCATGGCTATAGAGCCAACAGCAGCCCAGTTTCTCCAAGTCCCAATTTGGACAAAAGACCACTGGTGCTCTAGAAAATGTCTCGGGAGGACCTCAGGCTGGCCTGTGTTCCTCTCCCACATCGCACAAAACTTGGCATCTTTCAAGTTACAATTAGCATTCTACATCACTGTCCCAAATTCCCCTCCCCTAGTGTTAACTCTCTCTACTCAGCTGCGAGCAAACCTCTTCTAAATGCAAACCTCCCCAACCCAAGCCTGTGCTCCCACGAGCCCCAGCAGCACCTAAAAATCACCCAGATCTGGATGATTCTCCCGCAAATGACAGCCACGGATGGGCTCTCCTGACAAATAGAGCCTGAAGCCGTTAAGATCCTTTCTGTTAGAACTTTCTAACAGTGTCATAAATCTTTTATTAACATTTGGTATTATACTAATTAAAACTGTTCTCTGTATGTATTATTAATTTCCTTAGCACTTCTTGCTGGGTGACGTTTTTAGCCAGCTAAGCAGAATGTAGCACAGTAAATAAGAAGAAACTCATTTCCAGACAATTAGCCTTGCAGAAAAATAAGTTGGTTAATGGAAGTCACGATGATTACAAATTTTACCTAAATAAACAGGGTATCTTAATGGTAACTCTTCAAGCTAAGTAAACAGATTGGGATGGTAATGTCCTAAGCAATACTTAAATGTAACTGTTTAATAAATTGGTAAATTACTCATTTCATCTTAGAACAAAATGGTAATACTGTAGTAATAACCTAGTATATATTCCGTAAATATGAAGCATTATCACTTTAGCTCTGTAGAAATCACCACAGTGATATGTCAGCATTGATCTAAAACTGCAGCATTTTATCTCAAGTTTATTACCCATTTTTGAGAATCGCTGAGATTTTCAGAGCATAATGGCAATAAAAGAAGAATTTAAAAAGCGCTTTAATGTGCATAAGTTAATCAGAGGTATCCTCGGGGGGAAAAGGAAATTTGGTAAAACATGAATTATAAGCATCATTTAAACTTACTTTGGACACTAGAGATAATAAATGGCACCATAATTTAGAAATAGCTTTTAACATCAATGACGGTAAGTACCACTTTACTGTTCATAAGAATTGCAGAGCATTGGTGCTGAGGCCAATTTTATTAGCCATTTTTTTCTTTATAAAAGCAATCCAGCCCTTTCCACAACTGAGGAGACAGGAACAAGAGTTACGTGCTAATATGCAAAATGCATTTAAGTTTTTTGAAATAGAGAATAATAAATTGTGCCAAAAGATAGAGTCTGGAGACAAATGAATGATCATTTAAAAAGAATAAGGTGCTCTCAGAGTTTACATATTTGGGGAAACTTGATAAAAAAAAAAAAAGCCAACAAATTGTTCATACATTTTCCCATTTGCTAGAGCATGCGAGTGTGCTTTCAAACCCAGGAGATGAAACCATAAATCCTGGCGATTGGGAGATGCCGCAATAGAAATACATTTTTGTAAATTGTTGCCATTGACAAATTGTTTTAAAACTATACAAAGTGCAGGTTCAACTTTCTTCATGTACCCAAGCAACCTCCTTGCAGGGAAGCCTCAGATGCTGACCCCCACTTACCAAGCACAGGGAGTCATGCAGCACAAGCCGGGGCTCAAGCTGTGGGTCAGACAGTAGCCAGGACTCAAGGTCCTACCTACTAAGCACTCAGCACTCTGCTGAGCAATGAGGCCTCAGGAGAAGCTTGTATGGAACAGCGCATGGCCAGGTTGGCAAAACCTGGCTTATGTAGAAGAAACAAATCCAAGACATCAGCCTAGACCCTGCCCTGTATGATTTAGTATCTCCAGGTCCAAGGTCTCTTGTCCTCCACATGCTGAATCTGAGCATGCACAAAACAGTCCACCTTATTTGATCTTTAAATCTGAGATGCAACTGAGTAACATAGATGTACTTCCCTCCCCTGTTTTTGAACAGGAACTGTGTAAAAGGTCTTCATCAAGGGCAGCTCCTTCTGGAGCTAGGTGGGGACAGATGCAGATAGTGTAGTGGGGAGGGACACGAGGAGGGGAGAGAGACAAGGCGGTGAAGGGTGGCTTCCAGAAAGGCTTCCTTGCTGTGCACTTGCAGGCAGAGAAAAAGCCTGCAAGCCCTCTTCCCACCTCAAACCTGATTTCTCTCTGTGTGTTCCTCCTGCCCCGAGACACCTCATCATTGTCTGGTCACATTGCCTGTGAATATCAAGTGATATTCCCTCCTTGGAGAGAGCCCAGGAAATATCAAATTTGCCTAGCCTCCTTGTGGGAGAAGCAGCATTTCATGTCAGAACTACCCCTCCCATAACATGTCTCCAACATGGGGCAGACACACCCCAACTTTGGTTGAAAACTTCAAGGCCAACTTTCAAAACAGATGGGAGCATCTTGGGCTAGCAGATAAAGAACCGTTGTATTCAGATGGCTATGAGACCTTAGCCAAATACATATTAAAGTTGTTGAGCCTTAGTTTTCCCATCTGTAAAATGGGGTTTCAAAACCGTTTTTTTAAGGTTATTGTGAAGACTGAGTGAGAAAATATACATGATGGTCCTGAGTACAGTGCTTAGCACATACTAGGTGCTCAGAACACATTAAATTTCTTTCCTCTCTGGAGTCTGAACACCTGGATTCCAACCCATGCCTTACGTGTGACATTGGTAAGTTACTTAACATACTCAAACCTCAAAGTTCTTATTTTCAAAATAGGATATTAGTAACTACCTACTTCCTAAGTTTGTTTGAAGAGTTAAATGTGATCACTTGTGTAAAATGCTTAGTTTGTTGCTTGGCCCACAGTAGGTGTTCTACAAATGCTCCTTACTATCAGCATTATTAGTTAATAAACATGTACTGAGCACCTTCAGTGTGCCAAAAATTAGTAATCAAAGTAATCTGATGCCCAAGAAGGCAGCAGAGCACCTGATTACTCCTACTTAGAATAATCTGGATTTTCAACAACCAACAACCATTTCTGGAAGGTCCTCGGCAGGGGAGACATTGTGCAGACTGAGGCAAATCAGGGTCTGTGCACGCTGGGTTTGAGTTCCAGCTATGCTACTTAATGTCTGACCGTGGGCAAGTTACTCACTATTTGTGTTGCTAGGTTTGCTTTCTTCTATGAGGAAAACAAGAACAATATTTACCTTGTGAAAATTCACAATAATAAGTAATAATGTACCATAGTGATTACAAAATGCTTGATGGACTGTGTCATTTCATCCTCACAATATGCAGATGAGAACACGGAGGCTCAGAGAGGCTAAGTGGTTTGTCCAAGACCACACAGCGCATGGGTGGCAAAGCTGGGGTTTAAACCCAGGCCTGTTAAAGCTCCATAATGTGTTGTGGCATCTTGGTGCCAGAGCAAAATGCACGTACATGCCATCTTCCTTCCCTAGAGCTGAAAGTTCTCAGGGTCCAGCAGCGGCCCAGACTCATCACCACTCACAGGGGTTCCCAAGAGCCTGGTCTTTAGTCCAGGCTGGGGGACAGGGGTGGGGGTGGGCAGAAGTCCCTTAGATAAAGCTCAAGAACTAGCACCTTCCAACCACCTCAGGAGGCTCAAAAGAGAAATAACAAGGGATAGTAATGGTAGCAGCAGCAAGAACAACAAACGACCTACGACTTTCCAATTTATTTCTGATGTTGTTTAAGGATGATCATATTCAAACCAGTCAGAATTTCCTTTGGCAATCACAGGAAGACCTTGGTTTTAGTAACAAGGAAGTATGAGGAGCCTCAGTGAATAAAAGCAGAGGAGCTGGAGTCAGTCGTTTTCACTTGAAATCCTGTCCCCAGAGTGGCCTTTGGGGGTGTTGTGTCACTCCTCGGCACCTCAGTTTCCTCATCTCCAAAATGGAGATTACAATAGTACCTATCTCCTAGAGTCGTCTGAGAATTACATGAGATTGTGCAGGTGCCCTCAACAAAGCGTAGCTGCTGTGTACCCCAAACCCTGGGCTCGGGATCCACCGCGGGAGGAAGGATACAGGTGGCCGCAGTTGGAGCGGGGGAACCGGCGCAGGGCCCCATCCCTGCTCAGAGCGTTCCCATCCGCCCCCTCCAACAAAAGAATTTGAAACTGCAGGCGCCAAGCCCACCCCTGCCCAGGGCCGTCTCTCTGCCTCTTCCCGGAGCTGGGCTCCCTCACTCGCTCTCCCTTACACAAAAGTGCCCCAGCTGTGGCAGCCGAAGGCAGGTGCGAGCGCGCGGCTGTTTAGCATACCAGATATTCCGTGGCGCCCCTCCGGGCCCAGCGCCACTTTCTCCAGCCCCGGGGAACGGCGCGCCCTGCCCACGAGCACCGCGAGGGCTGCCGGCCGGCTCTTTTCCTGGAGCGCGCGGCTGGCTGCGTCTGTGCCGGCCGGAGGAGGGCGTGGGTTTTTCCTGGATGGGGTACGAAGGAGGCAAAGGGTGTGCTACGGTCCCAGTCCGGCGCGTTCCGGATAAACCCACCGATCAATAGGGCTTGATAGCAAAGCCAGTACCTCCAGGTAGCGGGCCGGCGCGTGAGCCGCGCGAGGTCTGGAGGCTCTTAAAGCCAGTCTAAGGCACTCTCTGCACTGAAGGTTTGGTTCCTTAACATCAGCGGAGGATGGGTCAGCACAAATCTCTCTCATGAGCCCGCGGCCGGTGGGGCTTTTCCAGGCTGCGATCTGTGGTCGGGTCAGGACACAGCCCAGCACCGGCCCCGCAGCCAGCCCGGAGGGCGGCCGGGGCCTTTGAGTCCAGAGCCGAGTTAAGGCGCCCGGGTGAACGTGGGCGGGTCGCCTGCCTGCCCCGCTCCTCAACCTCCTGTTTGTAGAATGGGAACACAGGACTGTTCTGCATTCACTGAGATGGTGGAAAACGTTAAAGACAAGACCAAACAAACCAAAAAAATTTGTTCAAATATTCTGTTCAAACATGTTCTTTTCTTCTCCCATTCCACGTCCTCTCCACACCAAAGGAGTTTAATAACTAACTCATTACTTAGCAGCCGGTGGGACCCAAGAACAGCATTCGTTTTAACCGAAGTGAAGGGCCGATGTGGCCATCGACCTCTGGGTAACGCCAGGATACTGACAAGTCTAACCTGGTCAAGCCAGGCCAGTTTCCGAGGTGACTGTGCCACCAGTGACCTGAGGAGAACAGACGGCAGTGGGGGACACTGCCTCACTCCTGCCCTCTCCTCCAAAAGAGCAACATCTCATTAAACTCCTATGTTATTACGAGGCGTGTAATTAGATTTTCATCCAAAAAATATTTTAAGTTACTTATTTTCATAACGAATTGATAATCAGCTGTGCCATACGCCATGACTTTTGTTTTTTACTTTCTCTGGAAGAGTCTTTACTAACCACTAATTTTATAGTTTCGGAAACCAAGGCACAGAGAGTCGAAGCCACTCGCTCGGGGCTGCACAGCCAGGGACACAGAACCGAGCGGGGGACTCCGTGCCAACGGCGGCTGGGTGGCGCGAGGGAACACACCGATCACTACAGCAATCCCGCGAAGATGTCGCGAGTGTCTGAACCAAGAAAGTGTGCGCCTGGGTCTGGGCGTAGCGGAGAGAAGACGCTCGGCAGCGAGCGGGTGCTGGGAAATGGGGGTGGGGTGGGTGGATTTCGCTCAACGCAAGCCGCCTTCGGTGCTGGGAACCTTCCCCGCTCCCGAAAGCAGGCGCCTGCACTGCGCCAGCCGCTCTCGGCCTTGGCGCACAAGGGTTTTAGTTAGGCCGAGGCTGGGGTTTTGGCAAAGGAACCTCCTGCGCGGTCGCAGCGTAGGCCCCGCCCTGCCCCGCGGCGGTCTCTGCGCGAATTCGGAGGCCCCATTCCGCGGCCCCTAACCGGGAGCACACGGCCCGGCCGCGGCGGAACCGAGCGCGCACCGTTTGCTGCAGCCCGGGCCGCGGCCGCCGAAACGGAGCAGCCGGAGGCCGGACCGGCCCGGGCGCAGCCGCGTCCTTCCACCTCAGGTCCTCGAGAAGCGCCCCAGGCCCCAACTGCGCGCCACCCTTCGCGAAGCTGCCAGGGAGGGCGGGCAAAGGTTGCCCGACCCAGGGTGCAGCGGGGCCTCCGGGTCTCCCCTCTGAGCTCGGGGCGGCCGCGTTAAGTCTCCCCGCTTCCACACGGATGGCACACTCGGCCAGCGCAAGCCTGGGAGAGGAGAGGCGCTGAGAGCCCTTGAACTCGGGGCCAGAATCCAGCTCCCAAGCCGGAGCGGGCAGGCCCTTCTGCCCCACCGAAACCCCGGGGCCTAGTGTCAGGGTGGCTGCAGGGCCCCAAGGGCGCCCCCCCATCCCTCACTACGCCAAGCTCCCCTTCCCCTCCCAGCACTAGAGAGCGCGCTTCGTTTGCGGCCGAGAGCGTAGAGCGGCCGCCGCCGCGCGACCCAAAATTAATTTCTGAGCTTCTTCGAGACTTAGTTTTCCCATCTGCAAAGTGGGCATCATCCAAACCTCGCAGGTGTTGTGCGAGTCGTCGTAAATCACGCACTGGTGGCAAAACTCCCGGCCCCGGGCCGGCGCTGCCCTGGAGCTGCTGCCGGAGAACCGTTCCCACGTGCGGGAAGCCAGCGGCCGGCCCCCAGTTTTCGGCTCTCTTTCTCGAGGGCTCTGATCGGGCCGGTCCCGATGCGTCCCCCAATCCCAGACTTCACTGGTGGCGGGGCCCCTCAGGGAGAGCTGGGCGCGGCCTCACTCCCTGCCCGGACCTAGGAGCCTCGCGCCTGCTTGCGGACGCCTTAGGGCCAGGCCTCCCTTCTGCCCGTAGGGCCGCGGCGTAGCCCCGAAACCAGGGTTCTCCCCGCGCGACCAGTCCGCTCCAGCCGCGAAGCTGCCTCTCGTCTCCCTGTCCTGCATCTGTAAAATGGGCGCGACATTCGAGAGGCTGGAACCGAGGCTGAGGAAGGCCATGGGGAAGGGAGGCGAGGCGACGTCTCCAGCCCTTGCCCAGAGGCCGGCTGCTTCTCGTTCTCAATCCGTTCCGTGGCTGGGCTGGGCGTCCACACTCACCCGCCTGCCTCCACCGACCGAAATGGGGCCTAATGCTGGGAGACGATCGTGAAGGGGACGCCCGTGTGGGGCTCCCAGCCTGCTCCAGATTCTTTTTCTCTCAAGCTCAGCCTCAGGAGAGCCTGCCCGATGCGGATGTTACCGCGCCCCGGCTCTGCCCCACAACCCTACTGGTGGGGAGGACAGGGAACTTTGTCCCTTTACGGGTGCCCTCGAACTCTAGTCCCACGAAGACCTAGCTGCTTCGCACATCGGGAGGAGGGGGTTAGGTGCGAAATGCGCTTGCATCGCTCGGCAATGGTTCCCACCCGCTGGGGGCGCCCACACTGCTGTGGGTGGGCGTGGGCGAGAGATGGTCCCCACTCGGCCCCACACGAGTGGGCTCAGCTCCCTAACTCGGAGAGACCGCTAGTCTGTCCCTGGGTCCGCAAAGCTTGGTGGGAGCAAAGCGCGAAGACACAGGTGAGGGAAAGCTAGGGCCCCCGAGGGCCACAGCGAGAACAGGTCCCCATCCACCGGCCTGCCTGGACGCTGACCGCGGACGGGCCTCTCAGAGGCCTTTCGAGCCAAGCCAGGCGCCAGAGATAAAGACAAAGTGTGTATGTCCCCAAAGAGGCCTGTGAATCGAGGCAAACAATAAAAGTAGAAAAACAAAAACATTAGCCTTACTATGGAGCAATAGAGTAAAACAGAGGGGAATTGGAAAGCTACTCTAGTCCCCTAGGAGAGGCCCAGCAAAGGCACAGAAGGTCTCATCCGCATCCGAAGGGCCAAGCTTCCCATCTCTATGACGGCGTTCATCGGGCTTTTTAGCGGAGAAAATAAAAGCATTTCAGGAAGACACCCACGGAAGAGACCCAAAGTTCTGAGTCACCCAGTCCCTCCCCAGGGTGTCTGTCCACAGAGACGCAGATTCCGGATTAGTAGAGTTTGCGGGTGGAGGTGAGGGCAGGAGCTCTGGGTGTGTTTCTCAGACGCCCTCCAGATGCAGACAATCCCGCAGCCCGCGTATAACGAAGGCTCCAAAGCACCGGAGCCCGCGTGGTGGCGCCTGGCTCTGAGGGAGGCAGTGGGATGAGGCGGGTGCGGCTGCTCTGGGGCCTCTGGGACACGGCTCTGAAAGTGTTTAGCCTCAGGGAGCTACTGAGAGCCAGGTCTGCAGGAGGGAGGGATGGAGGAAGAGAAGAAAGTGAGAGGTGACGAAGAAAGAGGTAGAGGCAAAGAGATTATGAGAGGCCAGAGATGGAAACGAAAAGGAGAAGAAGAGAGGGTGGTGGGAACGAGAGAGAAACCCGGAGAGACAAAGGATCAGAGTCCGGAATGGGGAGAGGAAAGGGAGGAAGAGAGGATATGACAAAGAGACAGACTCAGAGAAATTAAAGCAATACAGAACAAACTACACAAACATAAAACTGCAACGAAAAGAAAAAGATGTAGTAACACAGAAACCAAGAGCAACAAATAGAGGAGAAAATAGACAACATTGTAGAGAAAGAAATGGAGAGGCCAGAAAATAAGAAAAGTTTTAAAAAGACCAAAAAGGAGAATGGTAAAAGGAAAAAAAGCAAAGAGCAAGAGGGAATTTTCACGGACGTTTCGAGCGTGTGTTTATCTTTGTTGGAAGGGGCCACCCGCTCCCGACCCCCAAATCCCGAAACTTCCAACTCCTGAGCCGGTAAAGCTGCGTAGACCTGGCCCTGCCGCTACCACCCCGGGGCTCAGGGTCCCCGGGTTTCCGAGCGTCCCGCCCCCTCCCGTTCAGTGACGTATAGGAGGCTGCTGTGGCGTCACATGACGTCATGCTCCACCCAGGGCCCCAAGCAAACCCGGGAGGGAGCCGGGGTCCTGGGAATGTGCGCTTCGCTTGCTCCCCAAGCGCTTGGAGGCCCAGGAAAAGCACAGGCTCTGCGCGCACAGCTCACCCACGGTGTGCCCGGATCCGCCAGCGCCAGGCCTGGGAGTCGGGCCCGGGCCTCTCTGAGGTCCCGCAGGAAAAACAGAGCGGAAAGCGGGTTGCGGGGGTGTAGGAGGAGTTTCCGCGTTACGGCTTCAGTTCCAAGAAGTTCGAGGCCACCCGCCTCTCCCCCGACAGGTGAATTTGGCCTGGTGACCGCCTAAGCTTCGGCCCGAGCTCTCCTCGGCGCCGGTCTGCGGCCGTCGGGCCTGAGCGCCTTTCCCACGTCCACTCCCCGTGCCGCGGGCACCCAGGCTGCGTGCGGCCGGCACGAACTGACCTGCACCGCGCATCCTCCGCGGAGCCCCGGGCCGGGGTTCGAGCTGAGCCGAATACCGACGAACTTCGGAGAAGTGGGCGAGCCCCGGCGCACCGCCGCTCGGCTTCTACCGCCGGAGGGGTGGGGCGCAGGGCCGGGGGTCGCCGAGCATTATAGAAACGAAAACGAAATAAAAGCGGCGTTAAGTGAAATAGCTAACTTTTTTATTAAATAAAACGACTTAAATAAAAGGAACGGAAAAGGAGAGGAGTGGACCCAGCCTAAACGCAGGCTGCCCCTGGCCCCTGGCGCTGCCCCCAACTGCTGGGTGGGCTGCCCCTCCTCCAGCGGCCCCCGCGGGGGAAGCAGGTGGCCAGTTTCTAAAGAAAAAAGCCAAAACTTTAGTTATTTACACGTTTGGGCAAAAGTACAAAGTATAATACAGGCGCCCGGCCCGGGGGATGCGGGCGGGGGGCGGAGAAACGTAAGGCGCTTTCTTTGTCAGGCCCGGGCCTGGGGTGGGACGGGGCGCGGAGCGGGGGGCTCGGATTGTGCAGCCGCGCGGAGCCCGGGCCCAGCCCCTCTCCGCGGCCGGCCAATATGCGACCGCGCCCTGGGGCGTACTCGACCTTGGCGGCCCCTTCCCCTCTAGGCCCCAATACCCGCCCCCCAGCCCGGCTGGGGGTCCGAGGTGCCCCGCCGGGTGGGGGTGGCGATCTGTGGCGACGGTGCGTACTGGTGGCTCACACCAGCGAGGTGACGGCGGGGACCTTGGAACTATCCTCCTCCCAGGGCTGCAGATTCTGCAGAGCGAAGAGCGACGAGTTGTGCAGACAGAGCGGGTCGGGCTGGATGGAGTCGTTGAGGCTCTTTTGGAAGGCGTCGTGTTGCAGCTGCAGCATGAGCCGGCTAGCCTGCTGCCGCTCCGCCTCCCGCTCCTCCGCCGTCTGCCGCCTGCACCGGGGGAGGGAGAGGGACAGCACCGTCATGCACCCGGCACTGCGGGGCCGCCGGCGGGGCCCCAGCCCTCCCAGGAGCCGAGGCCAGCCAGGAGCCTCCAGGCTCAGAACCCGTCTGCCTCCCGGCCCGCGCTTCAAGCCCGAGGTCCTTGTGTCGGGAGAGTGGGCTGGGATGGTCTGTTTTTGTTGTGCATCTGGGGGTCGCCAGGAGGGAACTCTGCCCGCCGCCCACCTGCACGCCCGGGGAATTGTCGCTTCGCCAACAGTAATGATTGTTTCCTTCGTGAGATAACAAGAGCAGGGCGTATGTGTAACTGACTTGGCCCTGTAGGCTGCAGGGTCACTGAGATTCGCGGGTGCGTGGGCTGGTTCTGCACCGCCCGCGCGGCGCCCCCCGGGGCTGGTCAGTCCCATCAAGTTCTCCCAGGCCCTGCCTCAAACCCCGTCCTAGGACGCAATCGCTTCGCTGCTAAACGGTTGGATCGAATGAAAACGGTGCTGGAGTCGGGACGCTGAGCTAGAGAGGGTCCCAGAACCCGCGCGGATTGTTTGATATTCGGGAGGATGGGCTGGAACGAGGGAGAGGAAGGAGAGCGTGGGAGGCCCGCGTGTGTGTGTGTGTGTGTGTGTGTGTGTGTGTGTGTGTGTGTGTGTGTGTGTGTGTGTGTGTGTGTGTGTGTGTGTGTGTGTGTGTGTGTGTGTGTGTGTGTGTGTGTGTGTGTGTGAGAGCTCGTGTGCGCGCGCAGACGAGAAGAAATGGAGTGAGCACAGAAGAGGGACAAAACACCGAGAGAGTTGGAGGGGCTCACAGGACGGGGGATGGGGATGGTGATCGAGGAGAAGCCGAGGCGCGGGAGAGATGGCGAGAGAAACTCAGGCAGGAGAGGAGGGAAAGAAGAATCTGGGGAGGAGGGGGGAGGCGCGGCCCTGGGGGGCGGTAGGGGGTAGCACAAGGATGGCGAGACCGCCAGGCTGCGGCGGCGCGGGGAGGGGCAGGTGCGGGGCAGGTGCAGGGCAGGTGCAAGTTGGGCCGGGCCGGGCCTATCTCACCGCCACTTGGTCCTCCGGTTTTGGAACCAGGTCTTGACCTGCGCGTCCGTCATTTTGAGGGACTTGGCGAGCGCCGCCCTCTCGGCCGAGGCCAGGTACTTCTGGCGGTGGAAGCGCTTTTCCAGTTCGCAGATCTGCACCCGGGAAAAGGATGTGCGCGGCTTCTTACGCTTGGGCGGCGTCCGGTTCTGGTAGGGGTGGCCGATGCGCCGGGTCACGGTAAAGGGCGTGAGCGCGGCCGCCGCTGCGGAGACACACGAGGCCCCCTGAAGCCTAGCCCGGCCCGGCCGCAGTTCAGGCCCCACGCGGACCCCGCGGCGCCCCGTGGGACACAGACTGCTCCGCTATTTCGCCGTTCCCGCGCGTCCCCAGAGGCGCCCAGCCGGTCGGGAGACTCCTCCGCCCCTTCTCCCCCGTCCCTCAACTCTCTGATGACCCTCCCCTCTGTGGCTGCCCGGGACCCAGGGCGCTGAGGCCTCCCTCCGCCTCGGTGGGCCTCTGGAATCGTTTCCGGAGTGGAGCGCATAGGGCGCGGCGCCTCTGGCCCTGCGAGGGCCGAGGCCTGGAGCCTGCTCGCCCGCTCAGCTCACCTGTGAAGCGGTCTTTCACAAAGCGGCGGCTGCTCTCCATCCAGGGGAAGTTGAGGCC